>NW_020173731.1:9110927-9136976 GCF_003031525.2 Neophocaena asiaeorientalis asiaeorientalis | reverse complement strand
CCTCTTGCTCCCACCCCTGCCCCCCACCGCCACCCTACCTCCTCCCCGCGGGAACCGCCCGTGCCACCTTGCGTGTCATCTCCTTAGCCTAGGCTACCCAGAGGCCTCCGGCCCCTGACAGATTTCTGAACGCTTGGCAAGTGAGCTGGCAGAACCTGGTGCCCGGTGTTGCTATGACTTGTTTCTTGATTTCTCTCTCTCTCTCTGCTGCAGCACGGCTGTTGCTAGCAGACCTATCGACGGAGCGCTCGCGCTCTCTCTCTCTCTCCCTCTCTCTCTCCCCTCTCTCCTCTCTCTCTCTCTGAGCTCTGTGACGCAGATCTAAATTCTCCAGTCTGCTCCTTGTGTTGCAAGAGCAGAACTGCAGCTTTTCCCCTGGAGAGCCAGAGGGCAGTGCCAAGGCTGGTCAAACAAGGCAAAAAAAAAAAGTTGGGCCTACACTCGGCTTTCCTGGCCACACTTCTCAGCCCCTCTTTTACCCCAGACCTCACTGCTCTGGGGCGTAGAGGGCCTGGTCCCTGCAGGCTCAGGCCTTCCCTGAGGGCTCCCCAGCCATAAGACTAGCTTAACTCTTTGAGTGACAGCGCCCAGAACCCAGACAGGGCTGTCCCACACTAAATGTGGCGTCATCTTTTCTTGAACCACGTGAGCTTCTCCTGGACCCGAGAATATAACGGCCCCCACCCTGAGACCACCGTCCTATTAACTCTTTCTGCCACAGACAAGTCCAGAATTACAGCCGTCGCTGATTTTCGTTGTTTTCTGCTTTTTTGGCCACAGACCAGGATCTTTTTTCTTCCTGGAATTTTCTAAGGACAAAAAGCATAATTAAAACATTGCCTGCTTACCCCATGAGTGAGCTCCTTCTACTGGGGCAGGAATTGGAGAAACCAAATTGAGCGGCGGCCTGAAGAATCTATAGTAAAACCAGTCCGGATCTCCACTCTTCCGGGGCTCAGAATTTTAGGGCCTGTGCAGATAGGTCCAATCACTTCTCAAAAGGCACTTAGGCTACTCAGTCCCAGAGATTCAGGTTGCTGAGTCATTTGTTCCCAAGAAGATCCTCTGACAACATGAAAAGCAGCAAAACAGAGCGGCAGCCAAGCCTGGACCTGCAGTGGCCAACGACTGGCTTCTTCTCTCCAGGGCAGGTGGCCAAATGAGATGAGCACCCGCCAGCCCACCCCGCACTGCCCCTGCCATGGTAATACATGGGCATTCACACCTGGAAACTCTCACAGGGAGCTGGGGGGGGGGGTTCCCACCAATGCTCTGGAGACTGACTGGGCTTGTTTTTTGGTTACTGACAGGTCTCCACTGCAGCAAAGCACATAGCTCCCAACATTTTCCTGCCCCCAGACCCAGAAATAGTTCCAGAACAATTCAGATGCTAAACTCACTGGACTCCATATACCTAGACAGACTCAGGAATTCTTGGGTTCCCACAACGCCACATCCAAAGAAAGCAGACCCGCAAAGGTTTCTGGCGACCGGTTGTACCACAAGAGCCTAGCCCTGATCGGAAGTGTTCAGGTCCTGGGGCAGCTGACTCAAAGTAGATCACACATCGAGATCATTGCAACTTCAAGACGGCCTGAGAATGAGAGGCCAGGCAGCAACCTTATCCTGTACCCCAACTCCCAAGCAGCCTTCTTCAAGCAACTACTCTGGGCCAAGGTTTCACCCAGCAGAAAGAAGACCACCTGGAAGACAACCATGGTACTCCATGGCTTTAAAAGAAGTCCAGAGCATCTGTGCCAAGCTCTCAGCAGGGGAGAAAGTGCTTCAAATTCACACCTTCTGGGCTCCAGGGTAGAGCATGCCAATAAAGAAGTCACCTACTGGTCTGATGACCAAAGGAATGTGGCCTTGATGGCACCAACGCAAGTCCCCCGGAATGGTCCTCTGCCTACTTAAATACCATTTGCCGTAGTTTCCTTTTCCATGGAAGAAAAACATGCCTAAGTTCATGTCAGGACATTCCTGATTTATCCAAGACGCCCAGGATCAAATAAACAAAGGGCTTTGAGCTCTGCCAGGGAGCCTCCTGCTTCAGGAGGGAGAACGAGAAGGAAGTAGGGCTCAGCACAGAGTTGGCCCATCACCCCGTGAACTTGGTGGATGACGTGGCTGCTCAATGCCATGGCGATGGAGATGTCACGGGTGGGTGGAAGTGAGAGAGAAGAGGCAAATAAGTCACGAGAGACGGGGCAAGAGCAAGTTAGGGTCAGGAGGGCCAGACGCAGCCACACAACCTACAGACGGAGGCTGACTGTGGTTCAGCCACCGCACAACTGAGCTTGAGCCCATGCAAAGGAAGGTCCCCGTCTCAGGGCTCGGCAGGAACCAACTCTGACTTGCAAAGCATGATGGCAGCACTATGTTTGGGAGGCTCTGTTTCATTTCATTTTTCATCTAAGTCTTTTCTCTTTCTTCCCACGACGCTGTTACTCTCCTTACAATTTACTAAGGTTGAAACTGTCATTTTAGGTGCCCCTGCCCAACGCTAGGTCTGCCTTCTATTAACCTGATTCTGCATGGCACCCAGAACAGAAAAAACCCGCATGGGATGACCAGGAAGCAGAAATGGATTCAGTTCCAAAAACATGGGAGGATGTTTACTCAGCAAGCACGCTCAAGCCTACAAGGAAGCAGTTTTACAGGGTGCTGCATGCGATGTTTGATTTCAGGGGGTAAAGATAACTTTGGAGTGAGGGGAAGGTGCTGGCTCCTTCCGTCCACCCTGTGAGGTCTGGGGAGGCTGGGCCAGGGCACACTTGAAAAGGCAGGGCTTCAACTCAAGCCCAGCAGGTCACTGGCTCGCTCCGGCTTCTCTGCAGCTCCAGGCCTCGGGAACTAAACACACTCTCCAGACATTGCGAGCTCTCCGTGGCCTCTGACTGATCTGGGTCAAAACCTCGAAATGTCAGAGAGGAAGAATGTTTTTCTTTAAAGGGGATGAGCTGGACTTTTACCCAGCCCTCGCCCTGGGTTTGGAATGCAAGCACTCTGGAATTGCCACGAACTCCAGTTCGGCGGGCATCAGCCAACAGCGCAGGCTTAGTGCAGCCTCTCTGTCCTCCCATTTCCTCATTAGGGCCTCCTGAACACGGGCTGGATCTTTCATCAGGAAAGAAGTCATTTCTCTCAAGACAGGGAGCTCTGTACAGGGGACTGATCTCAAACTCCACACGAGTATCAAGGGCTCGAGTGGGTGTTCTAGATAAATCAGGCAGCGGTCTGGTCTCGGGCAGCACTGACAGGTTCAGGTCCACAGGGAGAAGGTGTTTCTGTTTACCGCCTGGAAGGGAGGAGCAGACAAAGGGCACTCGGTAACCCCAGAAGGTAAATCACTGATTAAGTACCTACTAGATGCTAAGGCCACATTCAGCGCAGAAGAAGTATAAGACACAGGCCATCACCTCAAGACGTACAG
Source organism: Neophocaena asiaeorientalis asiaeorientalis (assembly GCF_003031525.2). NCBI lineage: Eukaryota > Metazoa > Chordata > Mammalia > Artiodactyla > Phocoenidae > Neophocaena > Neophocaena asiaeorientalis. The sequence goes on along the minus strand of NW_020173731.1, from coordinate 9,133,540 downwards.
GTTCTGTGAGAGGACCCTACAAGCATTCCCAAATTAGCATCTCTGATGTTTCCAAAGTCTGCTCTTTAAAAGCCGGAACTCATTTTCTCACTGAAACGATATTAAACGTACTGGTTGGGTTCCCAGGCTAGCCCACAAGAGCCTACTTCACCCACTTCAGGAAGAGACAAACCCCAATGCCTTGGGGGACTCGGCAGGTAGCAAAGGATGCAAGCCACGGGGAGGGAGTGTGTCAGGAGCAGGGACAAGCCCCTCCCCTGCTCTGCCTGCTTGGGGCCATCTGGGAGTAGAGACCCAGATCGTCCAATTTTTCAGGAGAAGGCAAAAATCTACATTTACTACATTAAACTCTTGAATTTTAAACACTGTCCCCCAATTTTTGAAGTCCAAACATACCTGCAGAGTTTCCATTGTGTTTTCTCTGTGGTAATGTGTCCAAAATATGCTATAGGAACAAGCACTGCCCGAGTGGGGATTTAAATAAAATAAAGAAACAAAGAAGAAGATAACCGAAAGGATTCACCTCGCAGATGCTGCTAATGGAGGAAAAGAATGGCACAGAAGGAAATAAGGGAAATCCTGCCCTTCAGGTCAGTGGTTGTCAACCAGCCCCACGTTGAGGGCTGCAGGTGGAGGGGTACCTCGGAATTATTTTTAACTATGAATGAAACCATTAGAGTGCTAGTATTTGTGCCCCATCCTGACCCACCAGAAGGACAAAAGAATCATTCCAATACACAGGCCCTCTCTCCCAGATGAGAGTTGCTGCTCTGGGCATCCTCAAAGGCTCCATTTGGGGCTTTGTTGATAAGATTGGAAAGGATTATCATAATCCAGCTGCCCATCCAAGGCACAGGGCCCTCCGTAAACAACACTAAGACCAAGGCATCCCGGCCCACCTTTGGAGGTCTCAGACAATGGAACATAACTGAGATGACATCACTCTCAAGGTAGCTAACCACCCGCCTTAAGTCTTCGCTCTGCCTCTGGAGCCCGCGGTACGAGCCTACCCCCCCGCCAAAGGCTTTCAGATATTTTAGGATAACCATTGCAACGAAAAGTCTTTAGGCTAAACAAGGAGGTACAAAAAGGGAAACGAAAAAGGGGTGGGGGTGGAGGCAGGAGGGATGGTAAGGGAGAAGAAGCCGGAGAGAAAGAGTCTTAAAATAGATGGTCAAAAGTTAACAAGCCAAAGGAAAAGAGGAAGAGACCTATGTATTGTGTATTCACGAGAAAGGAGGCACTTGTGGCAGAAAAACAGCTGAGTGACACAGGACATGCAAAATGAAGGGTCCACAGTCCAGACATAAAAGAAAATGTCAAGATGAGCCAGGGGATCAGACAGTTCCCAAGGCCAGCCACCAGGCTGTGCCAATGACCCAGGACAAATTGGTTAAAACCTGGAATTGGGAGAAGAAAACTGTATACAACTCAGTTTATAAGTATGGAATATTCTTTTGCCCATTTTTGGGGGGGAGAGGGGCTCTTTTTCTTACGTGTCTGTTGGATTATTTACGTACTCTGGATACGAATCCACTTGCCGGTTGTAGGTATTGTGTGTATCCTTTCCACTCTGCCTGCCTTTTCTCTCTTTTATTGATGTCTTTTGATGATGAGAAGTTCCTCACTTTAATGTCATCCAACTTATCAATCTTTTCCTTTATTTTTGGTGCTCTTGGTGTCTTCTTTAAAAAAATGTATGGCTACCTCAAGGTTATGAAGATACTCTATGTGACCTTGTAAATGAAGTTTTATTTTGTCTTAACTTTCACATTGAGATGGATGATCTCTCCGGAATTTATTTTTGTGCATGACGTGAGGTAGTGGTCAAGATTATTTCTTTCCTTGTGGACATCCAACTGACCCAGCACTGTTTATTATTAAAATGACCGTTCATTTCCTACTGCCCAGCAGTGCCCCCTTTGTCATAAATCAGGTGTCCAGATATACACGGGTCTATAACTAGGCTCTCTGTTCCATTCCTTTGGTCAGAAATAAGATAGACAAATAGGTCTACTCTTACAGTATGGAGCACCAATCTTAAATCAGGTGATGCTTTAACGTGAGGATATGTCTACAAGTAAAGTTTAAGAAAATATAAATCGAGTAACTAATTTTGCAACGTTCAATGTGGACAGACATAGTCTGAGCGCAGCCTGGGCCTCTCAGAAAGAGTAGGATGAAAAGAAACAGACACAGAAAAAGCATCCCAAGCTAAGGAAGGGGGCAGCGAGAAGAAAGGGACAGAGGAAGAAATTAATCTTTTTTTTCCTCGTAGACAATAACATAGTGATCAAGAGAACAGGCTTGCACTGTTCAAGAGATAACTGGCAGCTAAATCCCAACTTATACACTCTTTAGCTGCGTGATCTTCAGCAACTTAACTCAGCCTTTCTGAGCCTCGGTTTCCTAATCTGCAGAACGGGGGAAATCGTCCTCATTGAGCTCTGCAGATTACATAGATTAACCTGACGCATGTCACTTACATCACATTATTACAGAGCCTAGCAATCTGAGTATTCAAAAATATTGGGTGCTATCCTCATCATGGTTAGTGATACCTCAGAGGCCAGCCAGACTGTGGGAACAATCTTGCCATTCAACAAACACTTCGTGAGGACATACGACTAAACAAGGATAATGCAGACAGTGGTGAAAAACTCAGACTCTAAAGTGAGACAGGTCTGAACGTGCATCCTAATACAGCCTCTACTAGTTATACAGACTTGAGCGACTTATTTGACCTTCCTAAGTTCCTATTTTCAGCTTCATCCATACTTCCTAGGGGTTTTCCTGGTGAGGATGGTATGAGATACAGGAGCGTTCAGCACAATGCCCAACACAGAGTTAATGTTCAGCTGGTACCAGTATCACTATGATGATGATGGTGATGATGGACCATGATGTTTTTGTGGTTGGTACCATACCAGGCACTGGAAGAAAAGGCCTAGTAACACCTCAAGAGACCTGTAGTACCTGGCAATCTCAGTCTTTCAACCAAGTACCAATCAGGCACAACCACACCTCGCTTCGTACTGACAAGACCAAGTAGACAAGGTGGAGTATGTTGAGGTGATAGGCTGAAGACAGAGGAGGGCCTTCGAGGAAAAAAGCTTGAGTGCCGAGGAAAAAGCTTGAGTGCCAAATAAAAGCCAAATTGCTGGGACAGTTAACTACCTGGTAAGGAAATTCTAATCTCAGGGAACTCTAAGAAGAAATAAAAACACAGAATCTATAAGTATATATAATTAGAAAAAGTCTGAAAATGTGCTGAGTCGGGGGGGGGGTTGTCAGAAACGGTACTTGTAGATTAGACGTCTGATGTTATCCATGGGGAAAAGGGTTCCTGAAAGAACCGTGCCGTTAATAGCTTCGATCAACAATAACGACCATGATGTGGTCCGTCTAACAGCCTTAAAGACCGCATCTCGTCAGTCTCCAGAAACAACTACCCCAGAACCACTGAGGAGTTTTTCCCATCAAATTCCCAACCCAAAGGACCATGGCACTTCTGCCCAGGTTGCTGAGCTGAAGTGAAACAAGGCCCCAGCAGTGAAAACAAACACTCCAAGGACACAATGCTGCACCACGTGCCAAGTGAAAATCCGAGAGACAAGGGCTAGGGACAGCCTGTGCTGGAGGGTAGGTCCTGGCAGAGGTGAGATGCAGATGCAGACACGGAATGCCGCCACGGGCGGGGAGCTGGAACCAGGCAGCAGGCAGTAAGTGGCCTGCCAGACGCTGGCCCTGAGAACACAGGACTCCCCTGACTACAGGGTGAAAGAAGATGAGTGAGGGCCAACTCAGCTCCTTAACAAACAGAAGTGAGCCCCAGCACCAACAGAGACTCCCGTGTGGAATACGCCAAGGGCAGTGTAGTGACGGGGCACGTTTGTTTAGGGGGAAGGTCAGGCCTAGGGTGGCAGATATCGTGGCCAGTATGCTCTATTCATAAGTAGACGCTTTCTTCTGGGCAGACTGAGTCAGTCTGCCTCTCAGGCCAAAAATCCAGGCTCCAAACTGTCCTGCCCAAGCTGGCTCCCACCACCTCCTGGGAAAATGGAAAAGGCCAAAATGTCTGCCTTACCCTAGGCCACTGAACGTTAAGTCTAAGCTACTGCCCCAGAGGGCTCATGGCTCAGCCTCAGGCAAAACCCAGGCTGGCAATGGGATGGGCACCTACTATTCTGACAGTGGGCTGGGGCTCAGTAAGCATGGTCATTCCACTAGCCAAAGCCCCTGAACGAGGGGCTTCTAGGGTTGCCTGAAATGCAGGAGGCAAAGTCTTCTTGGGACTCGGGGAGTAACCCAACGCAACTCTTGGCTGGCTGTTCTTGAAATCCTGGCCGTCAACGGATGGAAATAATTTCCAGAGAGATGGGAGTGTGGCCGGGCCACATGAGTCGGACTGAAAGGAGCTCTACCCCATCCCTACACGGCGGACCCTGCCGTCTGTGCCACCGGCCAGATGCGGCTGGGGAAATGAGGGGTCTTGGCCAGATGCCCTCCAGGCACAGGCTAGGACCCTTAGATGTTACTGCTGCCCCTGGGGTTCTTGATCAAAGAGGGAAGTGCTGAGCAGGACCAGACATATCTAGGGTATGGAGAACCTGGGCAACTGATGATTCACGGGGCTGTACTGACCTCTGTATGACCACATGAGTGCCATGTGTCTCAAAAATGGCGTTTCTTTCCTGCCCCGGTACCAGCTATTGCTTCACTCAGCTGAGTCAGAACTAGAGAGCAGTTGTCACAAACACAAGTAGGATGGGGGTTCCCCAAACAACTCTGACTTGCACTTTAACTTCCATACTGCCTTCTCCCCCACACAGGGGGCATGCCCACGCCCATGACCTTGCCCACAGCCTGAGAGGGACAGGAAAGACCTCAGAGCCATCATGCACACCAGGGCACAGGTCTGGACTTTCAGCAAAGCGCCGGCCTTGTCAGGAGCTGGAGGGGGGACAAGGCTCTCATCTGACGAGCCTTGGGTGGGCGAGGGCTTGGGGCAGTCTAAAACATAATATTGAATGTCATATTTGGGGGCGATATTGGGGATGCATTGTACATTATTTTCATAATATTAAGCCTTAACAAAAGTAAGGTCCCACAAAATCTGTGATGATGTGAGTACCTCCTATGCACACAGAGAGCTCAAGAGTAGGGAGGGGATGATGACCAAAACCGTGGGATAAAGGGCAGTCCTGTGAGTGTTTCATTTACGGAGGGAAGGTGTTGGAACAACACATGAAGGTTCAGCTCTCTGAAGGCCTCTGGGACTGGCGGGCAGCCGTTATTCTCAGCTTAGGATCTGGTTCAGGCCTGGAAGGTCAGTGTTCTTGCCCCCGAAGCAGAGAAACAGTAACAGCCTTAAAACACAAAGGAGGATGCTGAGAAGCTTCTCCCAGTGCCACTGAATGTGGAGTGACAGGAGCGGCCCACCCTCCAATGCCCTCCCTCTAAAATCTCCAGAGTCCTCAGGGCCTAGGGTGAGCACTGAGAAGGCAGGTGAGTCCTACACATTTGTTATTCCAAGAAAACATGCCTGGGGCTGACTATGTGTCAGGCTTGGTGTTAGGCCCTCTTCGGGGAACTCTGCCCATGGAAGCAAGGACTTTCCCGGTTGCCAGAGCCTGGAGAACTAGGACAGTAGGAGGACAGCTGGCTCCTTAATCCCACTCTGGCCCCCCAAAACAAGGCAGGTCGTGGCCCCTGGACATCACTCTGTGCCCTTCTGCAGTGACAGAGCTAAGGGGGTGGGGGGACACCTGCAGGCTGAGTGCGCTGACGACACAGTCAAGAAGCTTCTGCGGAAGCTGACACAAAAAAGGACCACTGGTGCTTCCAAGACCCCAGAGTCACCAGAGGGTTAGAGGACATCGGATGTAAGGATCTGGGATGCTCAGATAAGCCTGGGGGCTCCCCAGCCACTTCCCCGGCAAGGCCAGTTCCTAACAGCCAACGGAATACCCCTGCTGACTTCCCAGTCCCAGTGAGGTCACCAGGAGAGCAGTAACTGCCACTCCTGCCCTGGACCCAAGAGAGCTGCCCAACCCCATCCAAATGGCTGGGATGACCCACTAGATAGAGACTTAGAAACCTGGTGTTGTAAGACACCCTACAGGTCATCCGGCCTCACCTTTCACCAATACAAGGAGACTGGCCTTGGGCTGGAGGCCAATGTATGGGACCTTGGGTGGGTTACTTCATTTCTCAGGCTAAGTTTTCTCATCTATAAAGTAGGGCTAAGGAGCTACTCATACCCCTGCCCAGTGTTGTAGGAGGTTAAGTGAGTCCATACAAGTAAAGCCCTGGGTCACACTGCCTGCTACACAACAAGCATTCAGGAAGTGGCAACTATTATGACTTTTTATTATTAGCATTCCCTGCGTCATGGCCATTCAGCTTACCTGTGAACACCAAGAGCACCACTGAAGGGGCTCACTATCTCAGAGGGCCACCCATCTTTCCTCCCTCGAGTCCTTCGCAGCTCAAAGGGAGGGACAATGACCCAGCTCCCTGCACCAACAGCGGCTGCCCTGTCACTGCCGCAGAGTAATAAGCCCGACACCCACATCACATCACAGTCCTTTCAATACACAAAACTCTGCCCAGCAAACTCGTTCTGCTGAAATCTTCCCCTCTCTGGGGTATATCTGCCCGTGCTTTAACCATTCCTCATATGCCAGCAGCCCTCCTCTGCACTCATTCTACTTTGACATTTTCCTTCTCATTGGGCTCTGAACAACCCTCCAAAAGTGGCCTGAGGAGGAGGGACAGAAGACTGACCTCCAGCAGAACCTTCTTCCCCCAGGAGCTCTCCCTCCCTCCCTCCTGCTTTCTCCACCAGTGCAGCTGCCCCGCCCCTCCACTCCCACCCTCACCCCCTACACTGTTTTTAAACCTTGCTGTGGTATCTTCCTTGGGACTCTCTCAGTCGTGATCTTAGGAGTATATCAACAAACCTCTGCTGAATTATTTCTACACGAAAAACACTCAGCCAGATGCTTTCACGTATATTATGTCCACTCATCTGCTCAACTTTCCTTAGCTGGGAACAGAACCCTGTTCTCTGACCCCAGAGCTCCCTGCCCCTGTCCTGACTGCTCCCTGCGTGCTGACACTGCTGATGTGGTCATTCTCCAGTCTTTCCCAGGCAGGATAGATGGCCATGATGGTCCTCCCTTCTCCAAATGCCAACAGCACGTGTAACCCTGTGTTACAGTCCGGGGCCTCATAATACACTGTCATGTCTTGTCACGTGTGCTCATCTATGCCTCTCACTAGAGTCTGAACTTTTCAAAGGCCTGTGCCAGGTTTAGAATTCTCTTTCATTCTCTCCAATGTGAAACTCCCAGAGGCACCCAATCTACGCTTGTTGACTGGCTGATCATGCTTGCTCCCTGTCAACATTACCACCCTAAGTCCCTGACAAACACACCGGAAACGGGTTCACTTGGTCCGAGTCCCTTCCCTGCACACACTGGTCCTGCGAGGCTCCTGCTTCTCTGTCCTTCCCTTGATCTAGACTTGTCAAACATGAACCTACTCCTCTTCCTCCAGCTTCTGGAAAGGATCCCCAAGCAAATGTCAAAGGGACACCCGACCTGTGCTTTCACAAACACCCTCTGGCCGGAAGATGCTAACGGTGGCTTGCCCTGGGCTGAAATCAGTGCAGTGTCAACCCTGGACCTTGGGATCAGTCATGAGGTTTTCTTTTCGGTGTGGCCCCACGCGATGCTGAGGACGGAGGAGACAGAATCCAGCTGTCCTCATCTCAGAGGTGGGAAGGCACTGTCAAACCCACCCTCTCCCAGAGAATCAAAGACCAGAGACTCTAACAGCTCCCCATGGCTACTCACTGTAGATCTGAGCAGAACGCCATCCTCACCAGATACAGGAACAAATGAAGAGAAAGAAGCAAAGGCGTGCCATCACAGCCCTCAGAGGTAGGCAGAAAGATCTCAAGAGCCTCACCTACCTTCAGGCGCCCCCTGGGGTGGGCTGGAATTCCTACTATTATCATGAACACTCACCAACCAAAGAAAAGGGGAGCAACGCCCTCTGCCTTGATGCCCAGCTCCAGGCATCTCACAGATACCGGTGGGCTCCAGGGTCCTCTGCGACACGGAAGTGGTGACTGCACAGAGAAGGCCTAAAGTTCTTGGGAGGCCGTTCTAGGCAGCAGCTCTAGTTAGTTAACACGTTCCTACCAAGTATCTCTGATTCTTCTAAATACTTCCAATACCTATGATAACGCCAGGCACACAGTGTTTGTGGATGAGGCTACTGAATCCAGGACAGGAGGAGAAAGAGAATCAAAATTAAATATAAGATATGGTTCATAACCAAAGGAGTTCCTAAAATAGATTCCAGAGCTAACATGATTTGGGAACAGTTATAAAACAGCCTGACTGCAAGGAAGCTTCTTGTGGACCTGGACTGCCTCTCACAGCTCTTCACGCCACCATGGATGGCACACCCACTTCCAGTAACCGTCTGCCGGCCGAACAAACAAGTGAACGCAAGAGTGGAAACACAGTACAACTTCTTTGGGGCCTACTTCTAAATACCTGAAGTATCCGTGTTTACCTCTCATTTTCTAAATCATAAAATGCCCAGATACTGACTGACCACTACGTACCTTCAGGCTATACCCAAAGTTACTACATCACCTTCATGCAAGACAGAGATAAAGGGGCCTCAGCGGGTCACTTCCAACGTTAACCTCCCTCTCACCCCGACCCCAACTCTTACCCTCCCGTCTCCTTTCACTCTCTCACACACAGAACCAAGTAACAAGTTTAAAAATGGCAGGAACCCTTTGTGAATAAACTTTGTTCCTCGGCCAAGATGACAAAGCCAAGCTACACCGTGGAATGCATCCCTCCTCCCACTGATTTGTAACCTGCTCAGGCCCAAGCTGGAATCCGGCCAGCGGACCTCTAGGACATGGCCATCTCCCCACCACCTGCAGGAGGACTGCGACCTCCTCCCCCACAGCTCTGACCCCCACTGACCCCAGCTTTGGGCCATGAAGGGTAGGAGAAGTAGAGCCTCCATTTGGCTTAGAGCCCTTATCAAGGGTCTGGCCTCCTCCCAAGGTTGCTCTGGGGCCTAGGTCCTCATTCCCACCAGACATGTGTGCTCCCCATGCCCCTTCGAGAGAGCCTTCAAATAAGGCTAAGCCCCCAAACCAGGACGTCCCTTCCCCCTTACCTGTCCAAACAGCATCCGCCTCATCATGAACGTGGACCTCAATATCCACTAATCACTCACCACGCATCAGGCCTGGTGCCGGCCCCATGCGTGTATCACAGCTCAGTCGGTCCTCACCACGGCACTTGGAAGCTGGGATGGCCATCACCTCCACTTTACAGGTTAGGGGCTGAGGAGCCTGTGCAGGGTATGCAGCCAGTACCAGACTCCCAACCACTGTGCTAGGCAAGCTAGTGACATCCTCCTCTTAGGAGACTTCCTCCGAACTCTGTCCTTCCCTGATGAACTCCTCCCCATTTTCATGCTTGACAACTCCAGGGACAAAGGTGGGACCAACCACATTTCCTTAAAAAAAAAAAAAAAAAAGGCACGTGAACATGTATCTTTTTCTGTAAGTAGTTTTAAGTTTTTACTATCGACTCATTTAAGTGAGGTGTAATGTATGTATAACTCCTTCTTGTGCACAAACAAGTTTTATGACAAACTGTGCCATTTTATCCCCGCTCGAAGCCTTGTGAAGTATACATAGTTATTCCCATTTTACAGATGGGCAAATGAGAAAAGTGAGGAGAGCTGGCCAAGATCGTCCAGCCAGTAACGGCGAGGCAGAGCAAAAAACTGACCCTAGGTCTTCCCAACGACAAGTCCCGAGTTCTAGGTGCCCATCGCGTGAGCATCAGGACTGACCGCTGGGGCTCTGACTCAGGGAAACTTGAATTTACTGGCTGTGTGACCCAGGGCAAGTTAATTAACCTCCTCTTGTCTCAGTTGCTTCATCCAAAAAACAGTGCTAATAACAACTGCGACATGTGGTTATCCTCAGGATTAAATGAGATAACGTATGCGGAGTGCTCAGCGCAATGGCCAACACATAGCAAACGCTCATTAAATGGCGGGGACTGTCGCCGCACTCCACTGCCCAGGCAGGCCTGCGGTGTCCCCTGGCTTCCCAGGTGGCTGTTACAGCGGAGACCAGATATGCAGCACTTGCTTATTAAGACAGGTTGGCTACAAGCAACTTCCTTACACAAGCCAGCACCTCATAAGAGTGTGGCCCAGATTCAAGGGCACAGGTCGCAAGGATAAGCCAGTGTCCTTAATGGCCAAGACCTGCGCCCTCCCGCCGGCCAGGCTGGGACCCAGCCCTGCCATGGTGGCTCTGAACAGCAGTATCTGCCCTGATAGACCTGTTCCGGGACCAGCAAGCAGGCAGACACAGGCTCCCGCCACAGGATCAAACAGTCACTTTCTGGTCCAGACCCCCAGAGCACTCAGCCCTCCCTGGTGAATCCTCTGCACCCTGCCTGCATCTCCATCCTGGGCTCCTGGGATTGGGAGACATGCCTGTCCTTGGTTAGAAGAACAAATAAAAGCACATGGCCTATTTCCAGCAACCTCACTGTTTCTCACTTTAAGATTAAAACAATAAACACCGACATCCAGAGGCTGGAGAGTGAGGGGGAAGCAAGTGGCATCGGAGCTGGGGCACAAGGACTTGCGCAGCACGGGCTGCCGTAACCTGGCAACCTGCGCAAGGTGTCAGAGAGAGGAGGCTGCAAATAGACAAGTACCAGGGCTGGAACAGTCAGGGCTGGATGGCGAAGGTCACAACAGGCTGGCCTGGTTCCTCGTGGCGCCGGGGGCCAGGCGGGGCAGGGGAGCAGATAGCATGCCGCCTGCCCACATGGCTTGTTGACTCTCAGCCGTGTGTCCCCAGCACCTCCTAACTGGTCGCCCTGCTAGCTCCAGGCTCTCTCTTCTCCAGTGTAGTCTAGATTCTTCTACCAGGATCTTCCCTGAAATCCTGGACCTGCATGTCCCTCTCCTGTTCTGAAACCTTCCACAGTTCCCCAGTGCCTTGCCGGGGCTTTCTGCTAGCGTTCCAGGCCCCCTCGCATCTGGTCCCAATCCACCCCTCCAACCTGTTTCCACACTCTCCCATTCTGCAATCTCTGATCCTGCTTAATTGCCCTTCCATAGGCCTCCTTCCTGTATGCCTCCACATATGCTGAGTCTGCCCTTCACCTTGGCCCAAATCCAGAGGTCACTGTTCTCTTAACACGTTTGCTGAATGCCTACCATGTGCCAGGCACTGGGTGGGCTAGGCACTGAGACTACAGGAACACATAAGACATGTCCTGCCCACAGTGAGCTCGTGGTCACAGAGCTAAGCAAACAAGCCCACCACCACTTCACAAACGTGGCGAGTAATCTAGGATTAACAGACATAGAGAGCACTTACCGTGAGCCAGGCTCTATTTTAAGCTCATTTATAGGCTCATTTAATCCTTTCGATATCTCCATGAGGTAGGTGTAATTATTACCAGTCCCATATCATAGATGAGGGAATTGAATCAAAGCAAAGGTCAAGTAAAACTTACTCAAAATCACCCTGCCCCTCGCAGAGAGGCTAGTGTGGGCTCTGAGGCCCAGCAGGGCAGTCAGAGGTGACCAGAGCCACGGGTAGAGCCAAATGCAGGGATGGCCACAGCCATGGCCCCCTCTCTCTACTTCCCAAAGAGATACCTTGGAAACGGGTACTTCCCACATGGAAAAGAGATGCATGGAGGGATAAAACATCACTCAAGGTTGCCCTCCCTCATCCTAGGAAGAAAGCAAAAAGCAGGAAGGGATGTTATGTATGAGCAATAGCCCATGGTCACAGCGTGAGGTGATGAGAAGCCCAAATGCACGGCAAATCCACTCAACATCTACATTTACCCCAGGCCACTAGGTGGGGGAACTTGACCCCAGATCTGCTGGGGGCTCAGTGACTCCAGAGTCCTGCCTCTGGTACAAGCTGGGGAGGGGGATCTCTGGGGTCTGTCGAATGACCTCTTCTTTCAGTGGCCTTGCGTGGCCAGGAAGACTCCATGTGCCCCTGCCAGCCAGGCTGCCCCTGTGCCAGGTAAGCCTTCACCAGCACATGGGAGGGCTGGGGCGGGGGAGGTGGCGCAGCTGTGAGGCACAGGGCTCTGGGGCTGCAGCCGAGACCGGGGTGCCTCCACCTGGTGCTGCCCCTCCTGCCCACTGGGGTTGTGTGAGGAGCTGGGGGTGGGTTTAGCCTCAGGGTCAGGCACGGGTTATGACTGGGGAGGGGGAAAGAGATATGCTGCCCCTTCAGGGCAACCCAGGTGGCCTTTCCTCCTCCTCCTCTTTCACGGCAGAAATCTCACCCTGGGAGTCCCTGTGCCCCATGCAGGCCACCAGAGCAGCCTCCATCCTGCTGCAGTCCCACCCAGGTTGTGGTTCCACCTCTGATCAATCAGCAGGGACCCTCTGCCTCCTCCTCTTCTCCCAGCAACTCTGGAGGGGGCGGGGGCTCTTCCTGAAACTGGCTGGAGTGTCAGCTCCACGAGAACAGGGGACTTCTGTCTGCTTTGTAAACTGCTAAATCCCTGGAGCCTAGAATAGTGCCTGCAGTATAGCAGGCATTCAATAAATATTACTTGTGGAAGGCATGCATTACCATCCCCCACCTTATAAATAAGAAATATGCATATATATACATACATGCAAATGTGTATATGCAAATATATGATGTGTGCATACACAAATATGCAAATGTCATAACACATAAATTTTTTGAAGCCACCGCTAGGCAGTATTGGGGAGCCCAGTGATTAAAAGAGTTAATAAATGCAACAGGAACCTGGAGGGGGCAGGATTCACTGGAGGCAAAGAGGCTCCACGGAGGTGACAGAAGCTAAAGGGGGCTCTGAAGAATCCAAAACTTCCAATAAAAATGGAAGGAGCAAAGGCAACCCAAGGGGCAAGGAATGATGTGCAGAAAAGCATGGAAACAGAACCAGTCAGGCTCAGCGACAGGACACCAGCAAATCTCACGCAGCGTGACGGGGAGCCAAGGAGGAGAGCTGCTGGCAGGGACTGAGCACCAAGTGGGCCGGGCCTCGGGGCACCGACCTGTAAAACCAAGGGTCTCAGTCCCTCTCGGCACACGCCTACAGCTAGGACGTAACCTGGGACGTTTGAGCCTCCGCAGCAGAGATCTCTCTCCTGCTGGAGAAGCTGCAGAGCTTTTTCTGCTGGAAGTCATGAGTTGTTTGTTGATTTTTTTCCTGCTTGGCTTGTTTTGACACGAGGAAGAGGCTAATCCTCCTGGCAAACTTGGGTAATACAACAGGGCAGTCCCGTCCCTGAAGCAGCGGGGGCAGCCGGATCCAACAGGGAGAAACCGGATCTCGGAGTCTGACTGGTCAGCAGCTGACCTCTCTGCTCTGACCTCCGGTGGCTCCTACACATCCCACAGGGGCCATCTTCCCTGAGGAGCACAGGCTCTGGAGGCACACGGGTTCAATTTAGACCTCCACCTGTTACTAGCTGAGTGATTTCAGGAAAGAGACCATGCCTCTCTGTGACTCAGTTTCCTCATCTGTCAAACATAGCAATTGTCCCACAGAGTCACTATAAGGTTTAAATGAGCTAATACATAGAAAACAGAACCACATCTGGGCACAGTAAATTTAGCTATCATTATTATTTTATTGTTTGTACATAAGGCTCCCTAAAACCCATGTCAGGCCAGACTAGGCTGGGTGCTGAGGGAACCTGCTATGGGGCTGGAGTAAGCCGTGGTGCCACAGATAATGCAGGCCAAGCGTGCAGAGATCCGAAAACCTCCTTTAGGGTCCTGGTTTCCCTTTCAGCAACTCAGAGCTGGAGGCAGGTAGGGAGAATACTTCGTGCTTCCCAGCTCTGCCAGGAAAACTCTGGTACTCAGAAAGAGGTAAGGACTCTGGCCTCTCCTGCCTCAAGCCTTCTGCCTTGGCTCCTGCGCTGGGGGCGGGGGGCGGGGGTGGCATCTGACTGGTACCCTGTACAGACGATAGGTGTTGCCCCACACTTGGATCCTTCATTTATATCCTATGGGAATGCTCTAGGCATTTTCCTTGAGATAAATACCTTCCAGGGATCCTGGATTTGGGGGAGTTAGCTGGATATTACCTTTAAAAAGCATTTCTAAATGTTTCCTTGAGATCTGGGGCAACCTTTTGGGTGTACCTAAGAATTTACCAAACTGCATTTTCAGAGGGGGCTCTGTATGAGAGTACAGGCTTTTGCCCGGCCCCAGGGTAGAGCAGTGGCAGCTCAGCGTTTGTGTGGAGCTGCTGAAGAGTGAGATGGCGGCAGACGCGGCATCTACTTTCTCAGTCTTCAGCTCAACATCTCCCCAGGCTCTGTGGAAAGGAAAGCCTTTAGGACTCAGGTTAAGTCTAGCAACAGTTCAGGCTCAAGTCTTACTTTTTAGATCTCGACCTTTTTGTCTTTACATCTGAGCATCTAGTATCAGGCACGGCTGTCAGCTGGAGCTTAGTGAATAGTAGTTACACTGAATGGAGGCTCTGATTCTCCAGTACACAACTCAGAAACAGCTACACTCATACCTGAGCCAGGTGTATCTGTCACATGCAACCAATTCTTTACAACTACCAGTGTCCATGATAAAATCTTCCATTACGTTTACAGGGTAACGGGGTTGCCCTGGGGATTGGTGTCCAGTAATTATAAGTGTGACTGCTAAATTACGCTAGATGTAGTGTTTAGATGTAGATTACTCAAGCTTCCAATGGCCATCTCTTAATTAACTTTAAAAGGGAGGAAAGGATAGAAGTGCCAACCGTATTTCCCACGTTCCCCCACATATCCTCTGCCTCATCGATCCGGCTTCCTTGTTGTCCCCATGCACGTCCCCATTCTTTCCACCAAGCTCTTTTTCTCATTGCTTATCTACTTGGCATGCCCTCCTCTCTCCTCTTTATTGCAGAGAGGCCAACTCCAAGGGCACACTCAAGTTCAAGACTTCCATGAAGCCTAAGAACGGTGTGTGCTTCATGCATCTTTCTCTGCTGCTGCTTCACCTGCCGCTAGTCCTGGTGCCTTTCCTAGTGCCCAGCATTTAATAGCTCTGGCTATTTCACATGTGTTTCCCCCTACCTCATGTTCTAGCCTGTACCTCCACCGCCACGCTACAGAAACTTCGTTCCAAGGCCAACAAGGAGCCGAGTTCATCTTGGCTCCATCACTATTTGCCAGCTCTAACGTTCCTTCCTCAGACCCCATCCTTCTTGACTCGGACGGTGCTCAGCAGCCCCTTCTTAAAACCTCTCTCCTGTTTTAAAGTACCTGGCATTTCTCTGAGACCACCTTGCCTGCATCTTTCATTGCTCTGCTCCCCGTGCTCCTGTGCTGAGCCCAGGCCCCTGCTCCCATCTCGGCCCCGGTGCCCTGGGAGCACCTTCTCACCGCTGACCTCATCTCTCACCTCACCTTTGGTCCGGAGTCATCTTGGAACACCTGTTGGACAGCCCACCTGGGTAGCCCACTGTCAGTTCACGTTCAACATAACTAAAATTCATTCAGCAATTATTTGCTGAGCACATACTAAGGCCAGGATCTACTCCATTCACTGGTAAGCAGCCCATATAAAAGTTCTTGCCCCAGGTGTCCATCAACAGATGAATGGATAAATGAAATGTGGTATACCCATACAATGGGATATTATTCAGCCTTTAAAAGGAAGGAAATTCTGACACATGCCGTAGCACGGATAAACCTAAAGACATTATGTTAAGTGAAATACGCCAGTCACAAAAAGGCAAATACTGTATGATTCCACTTTATAAGGTGCCTAGAGTAGTAGAAAGTAGATGGGTGTCTGCCAGGGGTTGGGGGGAGGGGGAATAGAGAGTTACTCTTTATCGGGTACAGTTTCAATTTTGCAAGATGAAAAGAATTCTGATGGTGGTGACGGTTGCACAAGAATATGAATGTACTTAATACCAATGAACTGTACACTTAAAAATGGTTATGATGGTAAATTTTATATGTGTTTTCCACAACAAAAAAAAACAGAAAAAAAAAGGTCCTTGCTCTCTGTGTACTTTTCTGTATGTTACGCTTCAATAACAATGCAAAAACCTCTGTCTTCCTGGAACTTACATTCTAGACTTGAGATCCCAATCATCATCCAGCCAGCTTCCTTCCCACTTTCCCATCACTGGAACTGCCATTCGCCCAGGCTCTGTGCTGTAGTCACTTGATTCCTCCTTCTCCCCCCATATCCAAGGACTCTCCATCTTTCTTCTTTAAGGCTTTCACCATGGTCCTTCTTCCTTCCACCTCTTAATTTTTGATGGAAAACATGAGGAAGCAGGAAACACTCTGCAGTGCCTGGTTCCAAGGCTGGCTCTCCCCCTGGCTCTGAGTAATCTCACGCTTAGGCTTTCATGTCCTCGCCCGTTAAATGAAGAGTTTGACAAGACGTTCAGGACAGCTCCTTCTGGCTCCAGCACAGGCTGGTCTCTGGGTCACCCCACCCGGCCCGGCCTGAGGTCTGATGTATTCCTCACAGGCCTTCAGTGGCCTGAGAAGAAAGGCCTCATTCAGGAGGAAATGGCTCCCTGCAATAAATACCTGTCGACCGGGGAAATGGCTCCCTGCAAGCGCTCCTTGGCTCTCTTTCCTGCCTGCCTGAACTTCTACTGCTTGCCACCTTGTGACTCTGGATTACCTGACTTTGGAGCCTGCCAGCCCTGCACTGCTGCTGGGACCTCTTCTGACCCGACGGCCTGTAACTGGGACAGCCTTGCCTGCTGATGCTGGACCCTGTTCTGCTTCCACAAACTGGGCTACCCTGTGGCTGTACAACCAGGATGCTGCGAGCTGGACTCTGCATTCTCCCTGGTCCGTGACCATGGCCCCTACTCATATGCCTGTCTTGGCCCTGGGCCCTCCCTGCAGCGTCCTCTGAATGTACCCCTTCCGCTAAGCAGGGTTTACAACCTGTCTGAGATTGAGTCATTCACTCCACAGATGTCCACTATGATGTCTCCTTGTGACATCATCACGAGATGACACATCAGGATGGAAAACAACCGCTTCTCATACCAACATATCCCACTGCCAGAACAAACTTCCCTACTCAATGAAGACACCATCCAACTCACCACTGTCAAATCCTTTCACTCAACAGGTATTTACTGAGCACTTATTATGTGCCAGGCACTATGCCAGGCATTCTAATAAAACACCGATTTTAGGAACCACAATTTTCTATGCAATACAATTGATTACAGAGCATGAGTTTTGCAGCCAAAATCCCAGTTATGTGACCTTCAGGAATTACAAAACCTCTCTGAGCCTCAGTTTCCTCACTTGAAAATGGGGCTAATAAGAGAGACAACTGATAAGCATGTATGAGGAATAAGTGAGATTGTCCACGTAAAAGCTTAGAACAGTATATGGAGCACAGCAAGCACTTGGATATGAACAATTTTTATGTGATCTCAAAGGTGCCAACACCTACATACACCGAGAACTTCAAGAGTCCCTGTCCCATTCTACACAGCCAATACCGCAATAGTGCCTTTGTAGACAAGTACTGAAAGAATGCAGCCCCAACTTCAATATCACTGACAAAGAATAGAAGATCCCCATGCAAAGTATTACATATAATCCTACTGCTTTCATGTGGATTAACCTCGGGGATATCACTAAAGGTATGGACATCAAAAGCTATGGAAGGGAGAAAATACATGCAATGCATATATTCAACAATGTATGAACAGCTTCCTGCAAACCAATACGAAAAAGAGAGGCAATTCAATAGAAAAACGAGTAAAAGACCTGAACAGGCACTTCACAGAAGAGCATACCCAAATGGTCAGCATCGTGGAAGGGCAAATTCAGACCCCGGTACAATATTACTTCATACCCACTAGAATGAGTACAATGAAGAAAGGAGATAATGCCAAATACTGGCAAGGGCATGGAGCAACCAGAACTTTGCTAGTGGAAGTATAACTGGCATCAATGTTTGGCACTATCTGCTAAAACTATGATCTAGCAGTTCCACTCCTAGGTACATACCCAACAGAAACACACACACATAAATTATGCATACATACACTCAGACATATGTGCGTCCATGCACACATTCATTCACCAAAAGACATATTCGAACATATTCATAGTAGCGCTGTTTGAAACAGCCAAACTCTGCACACAGCCCAAACATGCACCAACCATACAACATATAATAAACTGTGTTCTATTAATAAAACGGAATACTATACAGCCACAAGAATAGGAAACTAAAACGGCACACTGCAAGGATGAACGTCACAGATAAAATGACGAGTGAAAGAGGCCAAATACAAGAGAGAACACACTGTGATTCCATATATATATAAAGCTGAAAAGCAGGCAAAACTCATCTGTAATTTTAGCAGTCAAAATAGTGGTTACCCTCAGAAGCATGGTCAGCAGCTGGAAAGGAGCACAAGGCATATTCTGGAATGGGGTGTGGTACGTTCTGCTCCTTTGCTTGACGTGGGTGCTGGTTACAGGCTGGGGGCGCTTTGTACCGAATACTTAGGATGCGCTCACTTTTCTGTATGTGTGTTACATGTCAATTAAAAATCTCCTTAAAAAACAGCTAATGAGGGGCTTCCCTGGTGGCGCAGTGGTTGGGGGTCCGCCTGCCGATGCGGGGGGCGTGGGTTCGTGCCACGGTCCGGGAGGATCCTGCGTGCCGTGGAGTGGCTGGGCCCGTGGGCCGTGGCCGCTGAGCCTGCGCGTCCGTAGCCTGTGCTCCGCAGCGGGAGAGGCCGCAGGAGTGAGAGGCCCGCGTACCGAAAAAAAAAAAAAAAAAAAAAAAACAGCTAATGAGAAAAAAAATTAAGAACAATGGACTTTTATCCAAATGGGTGGTCACCCCAACACCAACAGATTTCAGTGCCTGCCGTCTCTGCTCATGAAATCTAAAAGACACATATACGTTTCTGATCACTTTCCGAGTGCCTTTTAATAAACGGCAGAAACATTACAGCACTTCAAAGCCATACTAAATACACATGTTTTCAAAACTCCAAACTAATTTGTCAGGCTTCATGTTCTGAGACTTGAGTCTGAAAATGCATTTGGGTTTTTCAGATGCATATTGAAATATGGAGTAATTTTTATGAGAAACAAGATTTTTTAATGAGACAGAAGTGGTGGAGCCCAGGGCTGACGGAGTGAAGACCAAGACGACTGAGGATTTTGATTTTGAGACTGATTTTTGGAGCTGGGCTCCAAATCAGCAACCCACGGCTTATGTGTCCAGTGGCTGCCAGAGCACTGAGGTAGCTCTGGGCCCAGGAGCCAGGAAGTCCACACAGAAGCCAGAGACTCAAAGCCATGCTCGGGACCTAGAGCAAGATGGTAACTAAGCTGAAAGGACGCTCAGGACTGAGGCCAAAGGAGGCTGGTAGGTGACGATAAGCCACCAAAGAGGTTATGAAGAGAATGAAGTGCACGCCCTGACCCAGTGCAGGAAACGGTGGCTGGGTGTGGGCAGCCCTGGGTACATAAGGAAGTGACCTCAGCCTATCATGGAATAAAAGGATGTGACCCTGGGTGTGCTCAGACCTGCAGCTGGGATGAGCAAGCCGGGCTTACCCGGAGGTTCTTTCTCTACGGGGTGTGACCCTCTAAATATACACACAGTCATCCGTTCAATCCACTTCAAATGTTTACCATTGCTGAACAGGACTTCAGAGGCTTTTGGTTTCGGCTGTCCTGGCTGCTGGATCAGACAGCAATAATCTAAAACATGGTTCCGGAGCCCACAATCATCATCTTAGTACTTCACATGAGGATAAGGGAAGCAGTGAACGTGAACTCCGAGAACACCAGGATTTATCAGATAATCCATCCCCCAAGTGACTTCTATGAACAAAAGGAGACAGAAAACTCTAAACAAACAAAAAAACAACAACCAAAAGCAGGTAACTCCAACATCACTGGTATTTAGTCCACTAAGTAGCATTACTTTCCTCACCGTTTGGCTTGAGCCCATCCAAAAATATGCTGGTCTCCCTCGAACTCATGGAAACTGAGGGACTGTGTCAGGGGCAGGGGAACAACACTGAAAAGCGACCTGGGGCAAGAATGTCAAATGCACTCAGGAGAGCATCTGTACATCTCCCTGGTTGCTTGGCCTTACCTTGGCTTCTGCCCTTCCCATCTCCTCCGCCACTTCTTCCCCCACATCATACCTTCACTCTCTGGCGTCACAACTAAAGAGTCCAAGCAGTGAAGTCACATGGGAAGAACCTTGAGGCTTGTCCTGAAATGTAAAAAAGCCAGCGTATTCTAGAATACGCCCACAGCTGCCCTCTCCGCATCCTGTAGAGTGAGCTAAGGTCCTCACGTTGGGGGATGTCTCATTTCCCCGTTCTGGCCTTAAGGCAGCCTTGCCAGCTACAGGAGGATGGTGTTGGCAGATGAGCCATCACTGGGCTGCTGAGGTATCTGGCAACAGATTGGATGTTTTATCTGGGAAGCGACATCACGTTCTCCGGGGCAATGAGTATGTGTTTCTTGCATTTAAGAGAACTTTAGCAAGTGGAACTCGGTTCTGCAAGGCAGAGAGCGAAGGAGAGCGATAGAAGAGCGAAGGAAAACAGCTCCAGGATAGACTCCTACCACTCACACGGGACGTCTGCAGGGAACGGCTTCCCTGGTGTGCTTGAAGTTCATCTCAGAGCTCGTGCAAGCGCACCAAGGATACAGCTGCACCAAGCCTCCCAGATGACCACCTGCAGCACGTGGGTGCTTCACGGTGGGATTCTATGGGAAACTGGGCCATTACGCGGTTTAAGCGACTCCCTGGAAACAACCTCCTGAACACGATTGTTAGAGGGCACTGTACATGCTGAGGAGGGAGGCAGACGGGGGCAAAGGGGGAAGGCAATTCTACATAGCTCCTGGTCTCAAGTCATTTCCAATGGAAGCAGGGATCTGGATGATATGACCTCTTAGGGCCATTTGTAAAAGACTGTCCCCCTACACCAGGGTTTTTCAACCTCGGCCCTATCAACGTTTAGGACCGAATAATTCTTTGCTGTAGGAGAGGAGGGCTGCCCTGTACGTTATACAGTATTTCGCTGTATCCCTGGCCTCTGGACGCTGCCAAATGTCCTCTGGAGGCAAGACTGCCCCTGGCTGAGAACCGCCGCCTTATACTAACGAATCATGTCACAAAGACAAGACCCCAGCCCTGGCCAAAGTGTAATGGTCCGCCTTGGAAAGGGCTGAGAAAATGTAGCCTGCTCATTATTTCTCAGGACATTAAGGCAACAGAGGCACCGCCAGGCAAGCTGCCACTGTCAGATCTGAGACGGGGGAGGAGGAGGCCCAGAAGGGGAAGATGTTCTGTCACCAGCAGACCTCCACTCCCCAATTCCGCAAAACCCACGTCCTCCCAGATGTACTCCACAACAGGGCAGAAGACTGAGCCCAGCAAAGAGAGCCCCAAGCGTCAAAGAGCATCAAAGCCCACCCACAGTCACTCCACATCGTGATTCACTCTGGTGTCACGTACTTGACTTAGCTTCTGGGAGGAAGGAACATACATCTCAGTCCCTCGCAACCTTGTTCAACGAACCAGCCCAGCTCTTTCCTTACCTCCACTCAACAACCATGACCGAAAAGTGTCCTAAGATGCCAGATACCCTATGAAAAATTGACCGAAGCTCAGGTCTTGGTCTCCAGGGCCTTGGGAATGAAGGCTGGCAACGCAGACCAAGAGGCCTAGAAGAGCGTGTGGGCCAAGGCCAAGGTACTGGAGTGGAGCTTCCAGACACATGAGGGAGGGAAGGATGGAAGACCAGTCCCAAGTGGGGGTGGGGGTGGACCCAAGTCTCGCAGAGACAGAGCCTGGGATCCTGCAGGATGGCAGACAAGCTGCCGGGCCTTAGAAACGGAAAGATCCCCCCGTGTTAACCACAGACTTGCCCAAGCACAGACTACACTGGCTGCGTTGCCGACTATAAAATCTAGTCCACTTGGGGCTGGGTTTGGCTCACTACAGGCCGGCCACCCACCAGCTAGTTTTGCTAAATTTAGTGCTGTTCCCAGTCACCCAAAGGACTCTGCACTTCGTGTCCATTTCAGGTTCACCCGGGGACAGGCAGAGAGGAGCGAGACTTGTCGAGAAGCGATGTGCCCTCATGTGACCCTCTCCCTTCCCCAATGAACTCAGGGGCCCAGGGGAGCAGAAGGCGTGAGAAACCACGGTCGGAGGTCTCCAGGGCTCTGAAAGCAGTCTCTGCCCCAAGGCGGCACTCAGAGGGGGAAGGGGGCACTGATGCCAAGCGACCCATCCTCCCTCTGCCCACTCCAGCCCACCCAGGCTTCACTCTTGGGGAGTCCCAGATGCTGTGGGGTGACAGGGGTCCTGCTCCCTCAGACGAGAAGCTGGAGTTACTCCCTATGAAATGGTGGGTGATACAGGCCTGGGGGAAGGCCTGTCTGCCTTGAGTATAAAAATGTATTCAATCAAATACTCACAGGCCCTAAAACTCAGAGGTTAAGACAGTGTTTCCTAA
>NW_020173731.1:9005476-9110837 GCF_003031525.2 Neophocaena asiaeorientalis asiaeorientalis | reverse complement strand
CAGACCGTGATGTAACTGGTCTGCATGTAACGTAATTGGTTGGGGCTTTGGAAATTTTATAAGATTCCCTGGTGATTTCAATGTTCAGACAAGTTTGGGAACCAGCGGGTTAAGAGCATGGCCTCTGCTTTCAGGTTGCCTCAGGTGGACTTCTGACCCAACTTGCTATGTGACCGTGGGCAAGTCATTTAGCCTTTCTACGCCTCAGTTTCATCAACTGTAAAATGCACATAATAATATGTAACAGTGATATCAGCATTGCTGGGAAGACTTAACGAGACAATCCACCTAAAGCACACAGAACAGTGGTATGCAGTAAGCGCTCAATAAAAGTCAGGAGTCATTACTGTTGTTATAATGATAAACAGGAGAAAAAAGAGGGAACCTGAGATCTGTCTCTACTTTATTGAAGGAGTACGTTTCTAGGACTGAAACTGGGACGATTTCAAGAAGCGGGAGGGGAGGAAGAGGCTCCAGCAACCTGCACTTAGAGGAAGACCACGCACTCTCCTGGCCTCTGCGTACACTGTTCCACCTTCACCGACCTCCCCTCTCCCCATCCTGCTAAATCCCACCGCTCAGGCCCAGCTCTCACTACCCCATAGCTCTCTCCCTTCCCAGGCCTCCCAAAGAACTTCCCCCCCCATGCCTATTACTTTGGAACTTTATAATTTGCTACTGTGAACAGCTACCAGCCAAGTAAGTATGTGTCTGTGGGACAAATGAATGCTTTGCTATGTACTAGTCGGGTCTCCTCAAAAAGACAAGGAGCGATTTGGGGGAGGCCCCAAGTCTCATGTTTCTGTGTGCCCCTATGGCACCCAGCACCATATTGGACACACAGCTCTTGGTTAATAGGCATCTGTGGGATGGAAACACACACCGAGCCAGCAGAGCTAACTGCACATCGGCAAGGAGCCAGGCTCAGTGCCCAGAAGAAGCAGCACCAGCACCCAAGGCCCATGGAATTCTGGGCTTTCCACTCCATCACTACAAGGACAGACCACCACCCTGTCCCATAGCCAGAGGTGGTAGCCACCCACTCCCAGGGACTGTGTGTGTAAGTGCCAACAGCGAAAGGAGTGTTGGGCAAACAACTCTGCTTCCCTGGGACTCCTGCTGTTCCCAGGCCTCCATGAGTGAGGCCACACGTATGGTCACTCCTCCAAGGAAGCCACCGACCCCCATGATTCCCTCAACCCAACAACAGCCTGGCCAAGCCCAGCTCTGCCCACAGAGAAGTCCAGGGCAGCTGGCCACCCAACAGGCTGTAAGCCTCTTACAGATTAAAGGTCCTAATTTAAACCTCTATTTGAGGTACCACAAGTGGGTCAGCGCTCTGCAGGCCGGTCAGCACAGTTGATGGAAGAAGCAACTACGATCCGAGAAAGGCTCCTCTCCTCTGTGGGAAAGACGGAGCCAGAGAATTACCGAGCTAAGTGGTCATTCTGAGGGGGGAGCTGGCTCACTTCAGCCTACCAGGGATCCACGCCCCCAGACAGTGTGAACTCTTAACCTCCCCACCCAATGCCCCTGAGAAACAGAGAACAACGGGGCAAAGTAATAAGTCAGGATGGCCTTCCTCTCCCTGCCCTTGGTATGGAAATAGCTAATCAAGTCAAGAAGCCAGAGAAGAGGCAAGGGGCTGGAGATGCTGCACTCCAGGGGGTCACACCTGGTGACTTGGGAGGGGAGGCGACCTCTGCTCCCACCCCTGGTGAGGTCTGCCTGGCCTCTCTCCCCAGCTCGCCACAGCAGGAAACACCAGGCACAGGGAAGTGCGGGCAGGAGTGGGTAAGCAGCCACAGACAAACCTCAGATCATGCTGTGACAGCCTGACTCTGCTGCTCTTAAAAAAAAAGTCTCCATAGAGATGGCCTCTGGGGAAGCGGCTGGAACCCATGCTCTACACTTAGAGCAAACAAATCCTTCCAGTGCTTGTTTCTCAAACTTTCTGGACCCTAACCCACAGTAAGAAAGAAAGTTTAGGGGCTTCCCTGGTGGCGCAGTGGTTGAGAATCTGCCTGCCAGTGCAGGGGACACGGGTTCGAGCCCTGGTCTATAAACATCCCACATGCCGCGGAGCAACTAGGCCCCTGAGCCACAACTACTGAGCCTGCGCGTCCGGAGCCTGTGCTCTGCAACAAGAGAGGCCACGACAGTGAGAGGCCCGCGCACCGCGATGAAGAATGGCCCCCGCTCGCCACAACTAGAGAAAGCGCTCGCACAGAAACGAAGACCCAACACAGCCAAAAATAAATAAATAAAATTTAAGGAAAACAAAAAGTTTACAAGGTGGCCTGGTGGCCTGGTACTTACATACATGTGCACTTGTGTGTATACAGATACATATATCTGTAGATATATATATATGACTGAGACTTTCAGGAAATCATACTCATCTTTACTACATACTATGCAATCTAATATTTTCTGTTACAGTCTTTTTTTTTTTTTTTCCACATTGGTCCCAACCCACTAAATTGATTGATTTCACCACCCATTAAGGTGTCTGGTCTTGCAGTCTGAACACCTCTCTGGGGAAAACAGGAGGGGTTCTTCTTTTCGAAAGACCTTTTAAAACTCAGTCACAGACTAACCTTCCCACAAAGCCAAATCCCATGAGTGGGGGACGTCAGCAGAGGGGTGGAAGAGCCTGCACAGCAACCACCAAGCCCTTCCCCGCCATATGCTTCGGACAATGCTACTCCCAAGACCCCCGAGTCTGTCCCCTGCTACACTCGGGTGCAGGAGCGCAAGGGCTCTCCCCTCCCACTCCAGCGGTGCCTTCCGGTGCTGGCCAGCATCTAACCCGGCCTGGCACAGGGCCAATGTTCAATCAACATTGTCCCCTGGGACAAGGCATGGCCTCACCACCCCGCAACCTCACCCCTCCATGAATGAACTTACCTATGACACACAAAGGCAGAAATGACAACACTGTACTGCCCATACTGGGTTTTTTAACTCTCCAGACAGCCTATCTGTACAGCAGATACACGACAAACTCCTAGAGGACAGAAAGTTTGTTCTTTTAATTTATTTTTTAACTGAAGGTATACAGATACTCTATAGGAATTTTTATGACAACAGAAACAAAAACCATATAATTTAAAAATAAGCCCAGTCTTTCTGCTTTTCCAAGTGGCCCATGAAATCCTGCCACATTCCTCCTCCAAGCAGCCTTCCCTGATGGGTCAGAATTGCTAGTGTTCTCTGAACCCAATACCTCGGTGATATAAAACTCTAATAACTCCCTTCCACTCTCCCTGTTCCCAGAAATGCAACACACTGGCCTCTCTGTGTCTGTAATTACTGCTTGGCTGGGTATCTGAGCTGGGAAACATGTCACAGAAAAAAGCTAGCATAAGCATTCCATATTCTGAATTAGTACGTTTAATTTTCTTTTTTAATCTTAAATTTTTTCTTTTTTTCTTTTTTTTTTCTTTTTTGCCGCACCATGCAGCGGCATATGGGATCTTAGTTCCCGGACCCGGGATAGAACCCATGCCCCCTGCACTGGAAGCACAGAGTCTTAACCACTGGACCACCAAAGAAGTCCCTGAATTAGTACGTTTTGAAAGTCAATTTTTTTCTATCTTCTCTCAGGTAAATTTTTTCATCCCCTGCTCAGTGGAGCAAACACTGGATCTTTCCGTAACAGTGCACAGAGCCCGCCAACGGCCACCCCCCTCCAATTCTCCACTGCTTCCTTAAGCTCATCAGGGCCACTATTGTGGTTGTCACTTACCAATGACCTTAAAACCCAGAATGCCTACACAGTATATACTCAGTCTGAGTCAATTCCCAAAGACTCCAGGAAAAACAAGTGTCTTATCCCTGTTTAAAGAGCTCCATAAGCACTGACGGCTCCCCAGCCTATGGCAGGGTTTTATACCTTGGGATCTGTGAGTCCTCTGATGGTATATGTCAAATCATGTGCCGTCATGATTTTATTTTTTTTCTTCAAGCAAGAGACTACAGTTTCCATGCAATTCCTAATGAGAACTGGCACAAAAAGAGGTTAAGAATCACCAAAATCAAATTCTTGGAAAAAGCTGGTCCGGGTGCCCTGCCCTGAGGCTGGCCCTCCCAGAACACAGCCCCTCTCCTGCCACACACACCCACTCAGGGCACATGACCACCTCCTCCCAACAAGACATTTCCTCCTTCGTCCCTGGGGGTGAAGCCCCATTCCTTCAACACCCAGCTATTAACAAATACACATTTACTGAGCACCCGAGAGGGATGGAGTACTGTGCTAGGCTCTGAGGATTCAGCCATGAACAGATGGATGAGATCTCCTTGCTCGTGTTCACCACCTCTCCAATTCCCACTTCTGGCTAATATAACACTTTATCACACTCCATCCGTGTCCCTTTTACGCTTTGTCTTGTATTTAGCATGGGTGTCTGTCTCCCTCATTAAGCATTAACTCCCTGAGGACAGAGACCAGGTCCCATTCACACTGGCACATTCCTTCCTTTCCTGTGCCCACCCCACTCCATCCAGAAACACAGAGGCTTTTCCACAGGAGGCCCTGTACAAATGTGTGGCAAGAAGAGAAGCTGACGGGTTGGCCGGTGGTCTAAGTAGCAAAGACTGGCCCACTGGAGACAAGCCTTGCTCATCGATGCCGGGTCCAGGGCACGCAGGAGATGATCTCTACTGCAGCAGAAAGTAATCAGGGCCTCTGTTCCCAGCCGGAGCTGCAGTTCTCAATCCAGCTGCTCATCTTTTAAATCACACTTCTGGTCACGGCAGTTGGAAAAACAAGTCCACGTGCACATATCCAGCTGACATACCTCCTGGACTGTCAAAATGGAAGGAAAGCGTACTGCACAAGCATTTTCCATATATAGGTGAATAGACGGAAGACATGGCACAACGCTTCAAGGGCATACCACCTCTCTCTCCAAGAAGAGAGCTGGCCCCATTCACAATAGCCCAGGCATGGAAACAACCTAAATGTGCTCAACAGATGAATGGATAATGAAGATGTGGTACATATGTACAATGGAATATTACTCAGCCACAAAAAAGAAGGAAATAATGCCATTTGCAGCCACATGGATGCAACCAGAGATTATCATACTAAGGGAAGTTAAGTCAGAAAGAGAAAGACAAATACCATATAATATTACTTATACATGGAATCTAAAATATGATGCAAACGAACCTATCTATAAAAGAGAAACAGACTCACAGACATAGAGAACAGACTTGTGGTTGCCAATGGGGAAAGGGGGTGTGGGAGGGATGGACTGGGAGTTTGGGACTAGCAGATGCAAACCATTACATATAGAATGGATAAACAACAAGGTCCTCCTGTATAGCACAGGGAACTATATTCAATATCCTGAGATGAACCATAATGGAAAAGAATATAAAAAAGAATGTATGTATAACTGAATCACTTTGCTGTACAGCAGAAATTAACACAACACTGTAAATCAACTATACTTCAATTTAAAAAAAAAAGAAGAAGAAGAAGACAGCTGGCTGCCCTAGCTACCTTGGCCGTCTCTTCCAGCAATCCCTGCTATGCTCACCTCCAGAGCAGCTTCTGAGCACAACCACCTACCTCCTAACTCACAACACGCTGGTGCCACCACCTTCGCATCCTGGGTCCAGGTAGGAGACACAAAACGCCAAAGGAGGGACAAGGGCAGCCCAGCTGTCTGCGTACCTGAGTGCGGTTTACACGTGCCCAGACAAGCAACTTTAAGGATATCCTCTTCAATACAATAAATGACTCCTTTGCAATGAGAGGGTGGGATCTGCAAAGCACTGGACCACACTGTCATGATCATCTCATGGTGGAAGACCTGAAAGAGTGGCTCAACTTAAACAGAAATTATATTTCTTTTTAAACTGGAAAACAAGGTTGCAAAATTTGCTGACTTCTTCTGTAATGAGTGCCTATCAGGAGAATGCCGATTAATGACTATTTTTTAAACAAACAAATAAGTATTTAATCTGTCCCTTTAAGGTAAAGTGACATTTTAAAAATGGGTAAGAAAGTCTTTACTTTTTGAAAGAGACTTATGTCACGGAAAGAGCATTTCAAAAACTGGCATTTGGAAATCATTTCCACCATTACATGATGATATTACCAAATTTGACAGAAAGACGTTGTCTCTAAAACCTTGTATCCGTGGACGCCCATAAGACAGGATACACTAACTTGTTTTCAAATCTCTCAATGAAGTGAACGAAATACAGTATTTCAGGGGTCTTAAACCCATTTAAATTATAAGTTGAAGCCACAATAACATCTTTATAGAGAGGACTCTTTCAAAACACCGTGACATGAACCAGACCTTCAAACTGCCACATTGCAAAATATGACCCATGATATTCTGAAACAATAAAATACACTCAATTGCATGGTTCTTACTAAAAAAGAATCATTCTTAATAATACGTTTCATTTAATTCCTCAGCAACATCAATCCACCTCTTATATGTGCCAGGCACTGTTCCATGCTCTGGAAATACAGCAGGGAACACAGACAAAAACCCCTGGCCTCATGGAGCTCACATTCCAGTGGGGAGAGAGAGAAAATCTATGAAGTAACAGAAGTGCACAGTTACGTTAAACGGTGATGGTGCTATGGAGAAAAAAACATTGCAGGGAAGAGACGCAGGAAATGCTAGCAAGCGTGTGTGGGTAGGCAGGACACTGAGAAGGTAGTATCTGAGCACAGACCCAAAGGAAGCGAGAGTCAGCTACGGGTCTCCCTGGGGGAAAGTATTCCAAACAGAGGGAACAGGAGGTGTAAAGGCCCTAACACAGGAAATGCCTGGTTTATCTGAGGAACAGCAAGGAGGCCAGTGGGGCTGGAGCAGAGTGAAGGAAGGGAAGAGTAGTAGGAGGGAAGGACACAGAAGCCAAGTGGGGCCAGACTAGGTAGGCCTGCAATCCCAATAAGGCAGCCACTGGGCACATGAGGCTGCTGAGCACATGAAATGTAGCTGGTCCAAACTGCCACGTGCTATGGGTGTGACGTAGTACAAAAAGAACAACAAAATACACATCAAAAATGAAAACAGTTTTGACATACTGGGTTAGATTATTAAAATTAATTTCACCTACTTCCTTTTCCTCTTAAATTTAGCTACCAGAAATTGTTAAATTACACACGTGGTGGTCCTGTGTAATTCATTATATTTCTATTGGACAGTGTTCATAAGCTGCAGGGTCTTTGCAGACCACTCCAACCATGGCTTTCACTGAGTGCGGAAAGAAGCCACAGCAGGGTTTTGAGCGTGGCAGGCATGATGTGACTTATGTCTCGTGGGATCCTTCTGACTACTGTGAGGACCACAGCCTGTAAGGGGCAAAGGAGAAGCAGGCGAGAGATGATGGTGGCTTGGACCGTGGTGATGGCAGTGGAAGCAGTTCTGACTGGTCATAGTCTACGTATATTTTGCAGGTAGAGTCAACAAGATTTTTTTGATGGACTGAATGAAGGACATAAAAGAGAGAAGTGAAGCATGACCATAGGCATTTTGGATGAGCAACGGGAAGGCTGATATTCTCATAACCAAGATGGGAGACTGAAGGAAGAATATATTTGCATCGAAAAATCAGAAGTTCAGTTTTGGGCATGTTAAGTATGAAACGTCTATTAACATTCAAGTTGAAATGTTAAGTAGGCAGACAGACACATAGGACTGTACTTCAGGAGCTTGAGCTGGGCTTGAGAAAAATAATTGGGGGTCATCAGCATGTAGATTTTTTTCTAACTTTCCATTATGGAAAATTTCAAACATAAACACAACTAGAGAGAACAGCAGAATAAACCCCCAGGTACCCACCAGCCAGCTTCAACCATTATCAACTCATGGTCAGTCTTGTTTATCTCGCGGGATTACTCTGAAGTGAATTCTAGACAACATCCATACAGGTGGTATGTAAAGTCATGAGTTGGGAGAGGATCACGAAGACAAAGAAGATAGACAGCAGGTGCCCCAGGCCTTCTAACATTCAGAAGTCAGGGAGACGAGATGCTGAGGAGGGATGGCCAATGAGACAGGTGGAAAACCAGAAATATATATCCTGGAAGTCAAGTGAAGAAAGAGCTTCAAGAAAAAGGGTATGACCAGCTGTGCCAATATCGCTGAAGCTACTTCGATGAAGACCAGGGAGGGGCCACTAGACTTAGTAATATGGAGGTCACCGCTGGCCTTGGCAAGAGCGCTGCTGTCCTGAGTGGCTGGGACTAGCCTGACTGGAGGGGTCTGACAGAGGAAGTGAAGGGAGCAAGGACTGGAAACTCTTTGGGGCAGAGAAACGGGCAGCAGCTAGAAGAGGTGAGGTCAAAGAAGGCCTTTTTTAAGATGAGAAAAACAGCAGCATATGGAAATGATCCAGGAGAGAGGGGAGAAATGGTGATGCAAGAAGGAGAGGGAGGTGCTGGAGCGACATCCTGAATACGTCTCAGGGTGAAATTTAGTGCAAACAAGAGGGGCTCCCACAGGACCATAAGTAGTGCAGACAGAAATACAATATATCCAGCCATTTTTAACTTTTTGTGTTTTGTAACGTATATAATGTACTAGCACGGCGATGCTGTATACATACACGCGCGCACACAAACACGCAAGGAAACTTGTTCGGAAGTTTTAACCAACACCGGTGCATAATCAAAAGATTACGTAATTAGAAGAAAATAAAAACGTAGCACCAAACTCTAAACTATGTAGCCTTCAGTAACAGGACATGGATATCAAGGCATATTCATATAGTCTGTATTATTATCTTAACTACAGAATAAAAGACCTAGGAAAGGTGAAAGAATACTAGTCTTTGTATCTGGGAATACACTCATTTTTATTAACTAAGATTTTCTGTTCAAAGGCTCAGACACTATAATCCAGGAACTGCAATATAGCTGCATTTGAACTGGAAAAATACAAGAAGAATCACAGACCACTCTCAAAATCAAAAGTCACAGTGTCCAAATAAGTCTGATTATTTATTCACAGAGAAATGCAAATCAGTGAAATGCCTTATTAACAAGACAGGCCTGAATTGTACCATTAGATTCTGCTACTGAGGCGGCAGTCACCCAATACCGTACTGCTTGGCAAAAATACAGCAGGTCGAGAAAGCAGGCCTAATTAGGCAGGTAGCCTAATCATTATGGGCCAAAGCCCCAAAGCAACCGGAAGTCCACAAAGACACAGAAACATCCGACCTGCTCAAAGCACATGCCAGCACCATGGCATGCGCTGAGCTCTTTAACAGTTCTGAGCACCTTCCAGATGTTTTTACTCAACCCCTCTACAGTCTGCCAGTTAAGCAAGCTCTCCACGTGATCTCGCCTAGTTATAAAGGCTCAAGCCCAAGAGTGTCACATGGACACACGCAGTCACTTGGTGACACTGCTAGAATCCATGGGCACGGCTATGAAACAGGGACATGACACAGAAACCACACCTGGCTTCGCCGTCAGTACTGGGGACACCACTTATCAACCACATGAAAGGACAGCATGAGAACATGAATACTGAGCCCTAGGACGTGGCAAACGTGTCAGCACAGAAGTGATGGTCATGGTCACCCGACTTGGCTGGGATGAACATGGGGTGGGGGACAACAAGCAGACCCACAACAGCTCTCGCGTGGTCAGACTGTAAGCTCCTTGAGAGCAGGGCCCAGCCTGTCTTTTCACAGAAGTATGCCCAGTGCCTGGTACAGTGCCTGACACATGGGAGGCTCCCGAGAAGTATTTATTGAAGGAAGGTAAAAACGACTAGTTACGTTAAACCACAAAGATGAGGAATAATGAAGAATGCTCAAAAATCACCAAATGGTTCAACAAAACTCAGGAAAGCTTTTGATGGCAGCTGAGTGGAGACAGAGCAGCGGCAGCTAATTAAATCTAAAAGGTAGAATTGCAAAGCATCATTCTTTTCAGGATGAACATAACCTTTATGAACAGAGACGTTGAGATCAATCATGAACTAAATGAAACATGGGGATCTTGTTTGGAGGCTGATTCAAACAAAACCAACTATTTAAAAAAAAAAATGGCAACAAGCAAGGGAAACGTAACTGAATGGATGATTGGTGACATGAAGAATAACGGTGCTTTTGCAGGGGGTGATACTACTACTGGGATTATGTTTTTTAAAATGTATTACGTTTTTAGCGATTCATCATGAAGTATTTAGGGATGAAATATGATGTCTTGGATCTGCTGTAAAATAATCCAAGAAGGGAGTAAGGAATAAGGTCGATGAATGTACAAATGAAACAAAAGGGGCCATGTGTTGATTACAAGATAAAACTGAGTGACGGGAACACTGAAGTTTCTTCTACTCTCTCTACCGTCATAGATATGTGAAAAGTTCCATAGTAAGAATTTTAGAAAGGAGAATAACCATAATCTCAAACTCCACTTAATTTCCTTGTGTCTGCCCCAGTGCGGGGAGATGTGGTATTCTGGGTCATACCTGGACATGGTCATTTCGGAGGAGACCTGCAGGACAGAGCTGACAGTCACTGTCATCACCTTCACCTGGGACTCACCTGCTTCAGCTCTGCTTCCACCCTGGGCCTGAGACGCCTCCAGGCTTCCTCTCATGCTGGTTTCTGCTCTCCCGACTCAATCTTACCTTCCCTGCTACTGGCTGGCTTCTTTCTTCCCCAGCCCCTGGCTTTATCCAGTGATGTGGGGCTGGTTACCCACCTCTTTGTACCAGGTCATTCTCCTCCTTTCTCATTGTCCTAAGGCCAACGGTGTCTCTCATTCCCACACGGTCAACCGTTCTACATCCTTTCTCCTTAACAGCACTCGCATAACCAGTCCGTCCAGGTATGTCCATCCTTTGCCCAGATTTGTCACACAGGCTGCCGTGAGCTCCTCTCTTGCTCCACTTACCTCCTCAGATCCCTCCTGCACATTTCCAGGACACGCACCAAACAGGGATGCGTCAGCCAGTTAAACATGTGTGTGCCTGCCATGTGCCGAGCACAGGACCCCACACGGGGCCACAGCGGTGAACACGACACACACAGATGTGCTCACCCGAAGCTTATGATCTAGCACAGGTTCTACTAAAATTGGTTCAACTGCCCATACACCTTCCAGACCACACTGTGAATCCTTTATTTACCTCTGTATCCTCCAAGCTTCACACAATGCCCAACCCAGAAGAGATCCGCAATAAGTCTGTAGTAAATGAATGTTTCTCCAAGTCAGTGTACTTGTCTAAACATTCGTGTAAACCCGTGCAGTCTGGGGTCACCCTAAACTGAAAGGTATTTAGAAAGGATTTCTGATGAAGACCTTTTTACTTTTTTCTTTGATGAGGACAGTCACAGGCCCGGCCTCTGGGGGGAATGTGTGTAGGGGAGGTGAGAAGTAAGGCCCCTAGAGCCAGGCTTACCATTACCAGCTAAAAGCAGCTCTGGGTGTGCTTAGCTTCCGTCTCCTTTGCTATTCGGGGTCGTCTGCTCCCTCCTCTCGCTGCCAGCCTCCTCCCTTCCAGCTGCAATGGGAATAAACCTCAGTTACCAACCCCCTGCCCCCC
Source organism: Neophocaena asiaeorientalis asiaeorientalis (assembly GCF_003031525.2). Classification (NCBI taxonomy): domain Eukaryota; kingdom Metazoa; phylum Chordata; class Mammalia; order Artiodactyla; family Phocoenidae; genus Neophocaena; species Neophocaena asiaeorientalis. Next base: position 9,099,291 of record NW_020173731.1, on the reverse strand, counting down.
TCCTGCATGGCTCTGAGCACACGGTTTCCTCTTGCTACTTCCTACCTCAGCCCTGAGCAGAAGTGGCCCAACTGCTCTTCTGCTACTGTTTTATAAAAGCGAGAGCTTGAAATTCATCCTGTTCCTACCCAGGAGTTTCACCGAGACTCCAGCATGAGGCCCGAGTCAAAAAAGGTGGAGACCAGGACACAAGGGGACTCTGTAAGGTTGGCTGCAAGAATCCTGAGTACTGATTCCAGCCTCAAACCAACGCAGACACACACCCCACAAACCCCAGGCTGCGGGGCCTTATTCTGACAGCGGATGAGTGCCAAGTTCAGGCAGACAAACCAGGCTGGGTTGCAGGCTCTCTCTGCAGATGCATCTCCAGGGCCTTGGAACTAAAGGGCATAGTGAGGCCGGAGGTGACAAGGCAAAGGTATCAAGGGGAAATATGCTGCAGGACTTGGCAGAACCAATGAGCCTCTCCTTCTCCTCACCAGACACTGGGTTTGGGTTGGTCCGTTCTCCTCTGCATAGGCCTGGGAAATGAGAGGGAGGGTGGCTTGTCACACCAAGGCCACAAGCCTTCCCTGATGAGGAATGTAGGTCTCCGGGCTCAAAGAAGTATACGTGTGAGGGACTGCGGGGACAGGCACCCTCCAGGCTTCAGGAAAACAGATGAAAATGAAAGGGGTTTCCCAGATCCAGGATCACTATCTTCGGGCTGACTCTAACAATCTACCATCTCAATTGCCACATCATCCTGTCATAGGATCACAAAGGAAGGCCCAAGGCAGAATCTTCAAGAACCCTAGGAATCTGGCCATAGTAAGCATCCCCAGTGGTGATCCAAGCACTTTTCTGGTGGTCTAGGACAGAGATTAGCAATTTTTTTCCCTGAAGGGCAAGACAGTAAAGACTTTAGCCTTGTAGTCATACAGTCTCTGTTGCAACTACCCAACTATATCAATGTAGCATGAAAGCAGCCATAGACGTAAACAGTGAGCATGTCTGTGTTCCAATAAAACTTTATTTACAAAAGCAGGCATCAGCCCATGGGCTGTAGTTTTCCAACTCCTGGTCACCGGGAAAACCAGCTCTTCTAGCACTCCCAAGCTCCCAAAAGGAACAGGGGCCACCCTCTACTTGGAGGGCTCCCGCCCCCTCTGGAGACAGGGGCCTGCTCTAGGAACCAGGCCTCCATTCCCCCTACTCCCTCCCACAAGACTCCAAAGAAATCTGGGCTGCTGGTTTCAAAAGCCCCACCTGCATCGGAAACCTGAGCAAAAGTGGAAAAAACTTTGGAAATCATATGTGAAGGCTTTAGATCTGCAAGAAACTAGACCCTTAGACTAGACGCTAAGGCCTGGAAAAGGAAGTGACTTGTCCAAGATCAGGTAGTTGGCAAAGGCCTCCTGACTCTGTCCAGGGCTCTTATTCCTCTAGAGTGATGACTGGAAAGGAACCAGAACAAACAGCCTTGCTGGCGGAGGCTAAGGACCTATGGCACATCTCTTTAGCACATCCCAGGGCCTCTCAGTAATTTATAAGTGAATGGTATAGCAAAGGTCAAGGAGAGAGCTTGGAGAGGTAAATGTATATATCTGTCTTTCCAATACATATCCTCCTGGACATAGCCACTAGCGAGAAGAAAACTTAAACAGAAACCTGAACTTCAGAATGGGGTGTGGTTTGGTAGAGGACGTGGGCGCTCATCAGCAGAAACTGGTCCAGCAGTCTGGGCGGGCCCTGGGGTAATAAACAAGTACAAGGCATACAGCCTCACCCAATTCTAGGCCTATGCCCCAGGCCCTGGGATCTCTCTCTACACTACCTTCTCAACAACCTCATACCTTCAAGGCTTCATAATACAATTTCCTCCAAACCTCTTCCCAGAACTGACTTCCATAGCAAATTTTATTTGCCTGAGCATAAACATTTCCATCAAGACACTCTGCCACTGTCTTGGGCAATACGTCTAAAAGCAAATCAAACATGACTACCCCAAATAAGTATGAACCCTGATTCTTCTATTTCTGTCAGTCATTAAGGCTCAAAACGTCAGCGCCTTCTCTTCGCCATGTTCTGTCCCCAAGCCAAAGGGGCTCTCTGAACTACTTCTTCCTCTGCATTCTCCATTCTCACACGCTCCACCCTAATCCATCACCTCCAGTCTGGAATATTGCCAATCTCCTGCCTGGAGTCCCAGATTCTGGGCTTGTAACAATGCCAGCTGATCTTCCCCCATATACCCATCCTCCTCTCATCTACCATGATCTCTTCAAGGTCAAAGCCCAGTCCTACTTACTTGTGTCTTCCCAGCTCCCAGAACCTTACCTAACATGGTAGGCACCCAAAAAGTGCTGAATGAATGAGTTCTAACTTTCCTCAGGACCCACGGCCACACCAGAAACCTCAGGGCCTTCCTATTTCCTACCACCACTGCAAGCCCAGACTGCCGGGTTCTGCAGGCCTTCCATCATCTCACCCACCCTTCCCACCCCAGGTCTTACCGAAGCCTCCACCCAGCTAATCAATGCCTGACCCTCCTCGTGTGCCAGTCATTCCTGTATCCACAGCTCTGCCCACGCTCTGCTCACCCTGCCCTGCAGTGACGTCCATGCCCTTCCCCCTCCATCCAGTCCAACTCCTACGCAACTGCCAATTACTGAGCTCTGGGGGAGACAGGGGATGCAGGAAGGCGGAAGATGACAAAAAATGGGGAAGGGGGGTGCCTGATATGAACACGCTGGGGTCTCTGATCCCTAGAGCCATCACCCTCCCAATAGGTTGCAGACAATTAGAGAAGGAAGAGGCGGGAGGAGGAGCCAGATTTTTCCACTGAACGAAAGGCATGATTTTCATCACTGCTTCTGTTGCCCTGGCAACCAGGGACAGCCCAGTGGAGAGTACAGTAAAAGAACACCATGTTTATCTTTGCTGTCTGATCCACTTCCCTGTACACCCTTCCCTGACCATCCTCTAGCCCTTAGGCCTGCTCCAAATTTCTTAGAATGCCACCGCCATCCCATCCTTCCAGCCACTCTTGCCCAAAACCTCAAAGGCAGAGTTAATTTCTCACTCTCTTTATCCAACCCTATGTACCATGTATCCTTCCACTGCAACGTTCTGGGGGTCATCTCACCACACCCATTTGCCGCGCCAGGGGACCTCAAGAACAAAAAACTGGCCTCAGAGCACAAGAATGGCATCCACTCCACCAGAAGGTGCACTGGGCAAGAACATGAGGAAGGCTGCCCAGCCAACCCCTCTTTCTCAGCCCCAGACAGCTGGGGTAGAGTGGGCCCCTGCTCTCCCATTTCCCCCTCCTGCAGTCGGAATCAGGAGAAGGAGCCAGGTTGAAGCTGAGGGCGTAGAAGCATCCACAGATCCTGACTTCCGCACGGACACAGTGTCTGTGTGACCTGAGAGTGGAGACACAGCACTCGCCCTGGGAGATTATATAAGCGTTATATAACATGGTGGCACCAATGAGCACATAGACGCAGTTGTTGAGTGCCAGGGACAGGCCGAGAGAACCAAACCCAAGGGGCCGGAGGTACAGCCCTCTCGCCACCGATGCCAAAGCAATGCCAGCCAGGCCCTGGCTGCCCCAGCCCTGTCTCTACCTGCTCTTTCCACCCCAGAGGACACAGAGGGAGACTTGCCTGGCTCTGCATTCTTCTTCCCACGCCGGGCAGCAGGGAGGGGCCACAGCACCATCACCACCCTGGCCCAAGGCAGCCTCTGTCCAGCTGCCCTTCTCACAGGGGAGCAGCAAGGGGGCCAAGGGCAGGGGAGGGGTGTGGGCCAGCAGCCCCCTGCTCTCTGTCCTTGCACCAGAATGTGTTTGTCTGGGGAACCAGTGCTGCAGCGGCTCCAGGATTGGCTGGGCCAGCCTTGCCTCTGCTCTGTCATTTGCCGTTCCTCTAAAAAACAAAACAAACAGAAAGGGAAAGAAAAAAAAAAATTAAGCACATTTGGCAAATGCCGAATCCCACATTTTGGTCTATGGCTACAAACAAAGCTGGAAGGAGGGGGTCCTAAGGACATCACCCTCTTTCCCTACCGCTCCCACCTCCCACCGTATCCTGTCCAACCCAGCACCTATGAACTTAGTCTGCAGGCCTGGAGACTCCCTTTCACCTCCGGACACCGACCCTCCACCCCCAAGACCTTCTCCCAGCCCCTATCTCTGCAACTGTCTCTGCTGCTGAAGCTTCTGCAATTCGACGGCAGCCCCCACCCCCAACCTCTGCAGAGCGCTCAATGCAAGCGGCTCCCAGATATGCACGAGAGAGCCAGGCGGCAGGCCTGGGGCAGTTCAACAAACCCCCCCCCCCGCACCACTTTATTTATTTTGGGGGGGGGGGGGGGGACTGAACAGAGACATTGCCCAGTGGCATCTCCGGCTGCGCCTGCCTCGCCCGAGCTAAGCCTCTGGCCTTCCCGCCTCCTCCTCCACGCGCACCTCCGCGCCCCCTGAAGAAGGGGGGAGAAAGAAATACGCATTAATATCACGAGCCTCCGCGCACCATCGCTCGCCCCCTCAACCACCTGTCTCTGCGCTCTCCTCCCCCACTGCCTTCCTCAACTCCGGGCACCCCCTCTGCAGCAGAGGGGCACCACGCCCACTGCGGAGCTGTGAAACGGAAGGTGAGGAGCGGGCAGGGGCTCCTGGGCCGGGCCCAGGGGGCTGCTAATCCACCTCCCCCGCCCTGCTGGCCCCGGCCCCAGAGCCCAGGGACCGGCCCGGGCTGCTCCCGGCCCGGATCCGCTCCCACCCACGCGGCGAGGGCAGCTGCGCGGGAAGGCCGCGCCGCAGCGGGGGTGGGGGACGACCCGAGCCCGGCGGGCCCGGGGCATCGTCCCCAGGGGGCCCACCCCTGCCCGGGGCTCTCGGAGACTTCCCGCAGGCCCGGCCGCGGCGCCCCCCACCACACACACACACACCCGCCCGGGGCCCCGCTCTTACCTCCGGCGTCCGCATCCCTCCCAGGGGACCGCACAACCTCCTCGGCGCCCCCTGAGCGCCCCACGGGAGGCGCGAGATGCGCAGCCGCTGCTGACTCCGGCTCTGCCGTGGCCGCTTCCCGGGTGTGTGAGCTCAGCCCGCCCGCGCGCCCGCGCTTCCCACGCTCGGCGCCCGGCGCCGCGCCACCCAGCGGCCGCGGCCGGCACCGCACGCTGACGTCCGGGAAGATCTGCCGCAGCACCGCCGACTGGTTTGGAAATTCCCAGAATTTGACCGTGGGTTTGCAGTGGGGCGGAGGACCCCGCAGGCCGTTCTGACCTCCGGCCTTAGGGCGGAAAGGCTCCCACCCACCCCATCTCTGAGGGAGATTCCAGAGTCTTTGCATAAGTCCCTGAGTTTCCCCTCTGCTTCTCTGACCTTGCCTCCCTTATTTCTCTCAGGGCAGTGGAGACGGGTGAGAGTGGTGACTACTCATAAAATGGAGGTGGTGGGATCAAGGGTGGGCAAAGGGAGGGAAGCCCTGTGAGCTAGCTAGCATTTCAAGGTCTCCTTGGGCCTGTCTAGAGATCCGAGGTGTGTGCACCGGACAGTTCTTGAAAGAAATAAAAAAATAAAATAAATAAAATAAACGACAGATGCCTCAACCCACCTGTAAATTCTAATTCGGGAGATTTGGAGTACTGTTTTTTAACATTTTCTCGGCCCTAGATCCTTCAGAGAATTGAAAGAGAGCTGGGCCCCTCTCCAGAAAAGTGCACATTCATGCATAAACATAATTTTGCACGGTCAGGGAATTCTCAGACTTCTCAAAGCTCCATGGACCCCAGCTTAAGGAATCCCTCTCTGCCGTACCCAAGATAGCAAGAGATGGAGCTGGTGATTCCCTGTGCCCGCTGCCATCTTTGCTCATGCTGTTTCTTCCTTCAGGAATACCTACTCCTACCACAGTCCCACATTTATGCCTATAGAAGTTCCACATCTCCTTTAAGACCAGCTTGAATACCACTTCCTCCCTGGTTTTCCCATTCAGAAGTGACCTTGGTCTTCTGGGAGCATGTTCTTTATGCCATTTATGGCTATTAACACTATTCATGTGGACCTGTAGTTATTTTTGTGGTTGGTTGTCCTATCGCTGCTTCTAGATTATAAACTCTTTTAAGAAGAGTTTCCGCTCTGCAACTACGAAGCTGAGGTGGCTTACATGGTATGCCCTTGACAAATAGCTCTTAAATAATCAAAGGGAAGCTGGGATGAGGGAACAGGAGGCCCACTGGAGACCCAGGAAGATGAATGCCCTTGCTCCAGAGGAACCAGATGCCCCTCATACTAGATGTTTCACCATCAACATACATCCGCACCTTGGCACCTGGCAAGCAGAATTCTCAAGTTGGCAGGATCTTTTCATCCATTTCTTCTCCTCTGGGCAAGGCAAACATAATTTAGAGGTCCCTAGGTGAAATTGGGTTACAAGCTCATACAGGATACCCCTGACAAATAGCAGACATTCTACCCCAAGTGTCCCCTTGTTGAATAAGGGACATCACCACCCACCAGTTGCACATGCCAGAAACAAGCTAGCGTCATCCTTGACTCCTCCCCCCCCTTCCTTTCCTCCATACACATTCCCCATCCATCATCATGACCTAAATTTATTTCAGAGATTGCCCTTCTCTCCATCCCCATGGCCCCATCCCAAGCTCAGACCACCATTATTTCTTGCTTGAATTTCTGCATCTGTCTCCATCCTAGCTGGCCTACCTGCCTCCAGTCTCACCAGGCTCTGATCCAGTCTCCACATCCCAGCCAGAAGGATCTTCCAAAAATATCAACCACTTCTCTGCTGAAAATGTGTAGGCAGCTCTGCTTTTACTAAGAATGAGGTCCCAACTCCTTCACCCAGCTCTCTCAGCCTCCAAGCTCTGGCCCTCAGCTAACCCTCTGGCCTCCTCTCTTGCCCCTTCGCTCTCACCCTTTGTGCTTCACTTGTACCAAACAACAAGCTCTTTCCCGCTATGAGGTGAGAACCCCCTTCCCTGATTTGTGAGGCTATGCCCTACTCATTCTTCTGGTTTCCCTTCTGTCTCTGTCTCCGCGTATGTCACCTTGCCCTTCCCCAGCTGTAACATTCATCACGGAGATTGTTCCTCACTTAGATGATGTCCACTTACCCCGCCACAATAGGAGCGCTGCAGTAGTATCCTCAATGCCGGGCACGATACCTGATAGGAACACAAATGTTTACTGCTTACGAGAGGAATGAAAGCTTTGAACATGACACACACAGGGACTCTGGGACAGATACTGTGGTGCTGCAGGATCTGAAAGTCAGATGTGCTGGGGCCAGGCTCACTGCTTTTGAATAATAGCACCACTCACTGTTCTCTAGTGAATTCCAATCTTTCTGGGTCTTTGATTTCCTCAACTGAAAAATGGGGATAATAATACTCAGGGTGCTCTGAGGGTTGCCAGAGGTATATGTGGAAGCACTTTGTAATTTTGAAGTTCTCTCTATATAATAATAGTATTGTATTAACTTCGCTTAATCCCCACAGTAACATTTTGAGGAAGGTGGCTGACATTTCCCATCTTGCATATGAGGAAACTGAAGGTGGACAATGGAAGTAATTTGCCTAAGGTCACCTAGCTAGTTACCGGGGAACAGAAGCTTGTCACTGGGTTCCAAGCCCAGGCTCTCTCCATCACATTACCACTGCCCCTCCATTCCATCCCCAAGTGGGAATGTTTGTACATGTTGACATACAGAGGCTCATGCAGCTAACAAATGTCACCACTTACTATTTCTAAAGGGTTTTTTTTTGGGGCGGGGGGCTAGCGGGGGGGTTGGAATGTGATGGGTTGTTGGTAGAAAGTAGATTATATAACAACAGGTGTCCAGCAGGGGAATTGGGTTCACGAGCAGTTGACCTTGGAGCTGACCCTATACTCCCCATCTCTGCCCCTTCTCTCACCGTAGAAGGGTAGCCTCAACAGACACTTCCCTTTTACCACATAGTCGGACCCCTGCAGGCCCCATAGTTCCCAGAAGCTGGAGATCTTCTCTTGCCTCCATATTTCCAATTCTGTCTGTCAGCATATATTTACTGAGCTCATTTAAATGTTTTGTCACTACCTGTGGAGTCCTAGACAAATGATTTACCCTCTCTGAGCCACGGTTTCCCTATTTTGTAAAATGGGATTGCTAGTGGTCTGTCACACGGCTGTTGTGAGGGTTGTATTAACAAGGTAACCTAACCGCTGCTGGTGGTCTGATGCTGGTGAAGACTCTGTGTCTGCTCGTCTTCATTCGAGTGCACCAGTGTGTATTTGGTAACCAGGGTGGGGAGGACAGAGGCCAGCGGAGGGGCTGGAAAAGAGAGGAAAGCAGTATGAAGGCCACAGTCCTCCCAGGAGCACGGAGAGAGCTGTGGGGCCCGGAGTGTATTTGAACTGCTCAAGAATGATTTGTGAGTTTCATGGCCCTATGAATTTGCATGACACAGTCAGCCACAGCGATGAGAGGCTTTCCCCAGCTCTTGGTGGGCAGGAGGCAAGGACCACTGAAAGCCAGAATAGAAGGAGAAGAGCAGAGCAGCCATTCTTTGGTGACCACAGCTGTGAAGGCTCGTATGAGGCTCCTTTTGTGGGAATTCCCAGAAATAACTCGAGTGCACTCTAAGAATGTCGACGAAATCACCAAACACGATGTTTACAGACGTAAAGAATGGAGGTGGTGCCTGGCACATAGTAGGGACTCCATGTGTGTTAGTTCCCTAAGAAGTACACACGTCAGCATCAGGGCTTAGTCCCCGTGCTCCAGTCTTCTGATAACGCAGTGTCTGCACTGAGCATGTTTGTTTCTCACTGTATCCAGTGCCCCAGGGAACACGCAGTGCATCTGCCCTTCACAGATCCGTGTGTGTGGTTATGGGGGTTTTTCTCTTTAAAGATTAAATCATATTTTTCCCCTTTCTGTTCAACAAAGACAACAGCCTTTGGGTTTTTGATAAACGTTCCCTTCCTACTAGCAGGTAGATTTGCCCCGGGCACTAAGCGTTGTGCTTTTAAAACACACACATGCCCAGCTATTTGAATCTGCTCTGCACTTCAGTCTTTCTTCTCTTATCTCCTGCCCCCCAGGGGCTTGAGTTTTCTCTGCCTTGCAGGCTGATAACATGTGGAAGGAGGAGAACAGTTTTAATTAACAGACTAATTAAGTGGTATAAGCCTTTAAATGCTGATTATAGGAAAGTCGTTCCCCACCCCCCCCAAGTGATTGATTTATTTATTGCCCTTGTGCTGCATTATGGCAAAATAGTCAGCTTCTAATTATCTATCGGTTAGTTCAACAGGTCTTTTCCTTCTCTCCCTTTTTGTGTCTCCCCTTGCTAATGGTGGGCACAGGTAGAACGGGAGACCTCAAACCAGGTGATGAGCAGCTCTGAACAGATGTAAGTGTTGGCATGCTAGTGCCACCCCCATCTTGACAGTGCAAGCTAGAATGGGAATGGGAGGTAGGAGGAAAAAGAAGGCAAGAAAATCCTAGCCATACTTGTAGGTTTACCTCCCCATGACCCCTCCCTCATGACCCCTCCCCCTCATAGGCCATAACTCACACACCTGTCAGTTGCATTCAAAAACAGTGCAGTATGGATTTTTTAGAGAATGTTCTGAAATCCGACTGCCTGGTTTCAAACCTTGGCTCTCCCACTGGCTAGCTATGTGGTCTAGGCAAGTCGCTTAACCTCACTGTGCCTCAGCCTCCTCGTTTATAAAGTGGGAAGATAATCGTTCCTCCCTAGAATTGTCACAAGGATTAAATGAAACAAGCCGGGTAAAGCACTTAGCCCACTACCTGGCACACGCTAAGCCCGCATACGTGAAATATGATCATCACTCCTACTGCCTGAAATTATTCAAATTACCTGCTACATAGAAGGAATGTGATCAATGTTTGTAGAATAAATGAATGACTATATCATAATTTTCAAATAGATTGTGAGTCCTTGAAGTTCAAAAGGGTGAAGAAAAGAGGAAATTGTCCATTAAACCGTAATAAGAAGCTACCTTTAGTTTAGAGTGCTGATCACAGCTTGGGCTCTGAGCTAATTGCTTTCTGTACATTCTCTCATTTAATCCTTATGTAGGGCTTCCCTGGTGGTGCAGTGGTTGAGAGTCCACCTGCCGATGCAGGGGACACGGGTTCTTGCCCCGGTCCGGGAAGATCACACGTGCCGCGGAGCGGCTGGGCCCGTGAACCATGACCGCTGAGCCTGCGCGTCCGGAGCCTGTGCTCCGCGACGGGAGAGGCCACAGCAGTGAGAGGCCCACGTACCGCGGGAAAAAAAAGAAAAAAAAATCCTTATGTAACCTGATTTTTACCAGCCTTCTTAGAACATGTTTTCCTTAAACAGCCCAAGTCCCCGTACCAAATTCTGTGGGATGTCCCTGTTCCCCGCAAGGATTCTTGGGGGATGGGCTGACATTTTCATGTTCCCTTTTTCTTATGAATTCCTGCTCCAGCTGAATTCAAGGTCATTTTCCTGCCTCGTGATAGTGCATCCTCTCGTCCTATTATTCTCACAGCAAGTTAAACTCTTTCCTTCCTTCTGTCCTTAAAGGTCCCAGAACACAGGGTCATTTTGTGCGGAAGACTTTTACTGCAGGTCAGAGGCACGATAGGACAGTTATAGCACCACTTAGAGCAAGCAATAGCTGGGAAACACCACTGTAAAGCTCCTCAACTGCCCCGCCCTCCCTGTTGCCCCGCCTTCCGTCCTGGCTGTTTTGCTACCCAGAACCCTGCCTGCAGCCATTTTTCCTTCCTGAGAGTATTCTCCTCCATTTCTGTACCGTTCCCCACCTTCCTCTGAAAATGTCAGCTTTCTATAACTTTATCACACGAAGAAATTTAGCTCTTTGTGAACAAATGTCTCCAATCTGGGCTATTCTCAATCTGGGGTCAAAGGAGGAGCTAAGGAGATGGGTGTGTATAGAGTTGCTCAGCTGGTTTTCTCAGCCGCAAAAGTTTATCCCAGTGTTCTCCCCAGCAAATGAGCCGAGCGCCTCTGAGGTGAATCCTGCCTCACTTAGAATGAAGAAATACGGCAGTAATATTTTTACATAAAAATTGTTTCTTCCTGTTAAACTTGTGGTCATGCTATGAGGTAGATATGACTAAACCCCCTTTTTTTTTTTTCTCCATAAGGAGCCTAGGAATGAAAGAGGTTAAAAAAAAAAAAAAAAAAAAAAACCACTCAAAGTCACATACCTTGTATCAGGGCTGGACTCCCAGGTCAGGCCTATCTGATTCTAAAGCCAGGAGGTGGACCACGACACCATGTGGTCACTTAATGTAGCTCAAGCAGGTCTTGAAGTGGTTCTACTCCTAGGGCAAAGCTTTCTCAGGAAATCTTTCTGTGAGGGAGGCCGTGTGTGTCATGGGAAGGTGAATTGATTGACTGGAGGCCAAAGACATGAAAACAGATTTAGAGCTAGAAATAGCTACCTATCTATAGGTTCATGTATGAGACCCAGGAGGAGTTGTTGCTATTAATCACCGCTGAATGATTACTATGATTGCTTCAATTTGTTGATGCTGCATTTGCTGAATTTTGCTGTGCTTTATTAAACCTTGGGTAGGGGCTCTCACTCCAGGAAGATAAAGAAGATTTTCTTCTGCTTGTGGAGTGCTGACTCCATATGTAAAACATCACGTTGGTAGCCCATTCTTGTCTGAGAAGTCTGGCCAGTAGCTGAGGCTCTTACAAAGAGTTCAATAAATAGCTTTGAAATGAATGCAAGAATGGCTCTTCACTAACTTTAATTTGTCAGTTCGCTTCCCAAGGCAGGAGGGGTGAGTCAGGCAGAACCAGAGGAAGGAGCATCAATCCCAGCTGGGCAGCGGGCTGAGACACCAAAATTGTAATGTTGCAAGAACATCGCTGGAAGTGGGGTGAGGTTACAAAATGGATTTATCGGAACTCTTCCCAGAAAGAGTAATGAATGTAGTTAGAATTCTCTAACAAGCCACTGCAGGCGGGGGCGTACAGATTTTACCACATAGCAGCAATGTGACCCTGGCTTTCTCATCCCCAAAGTGGGGATTTGGTGTTTATCACAAGGGATTTTCCCCCCAATTAAGTGTGATAATGGAAAAATTCTAGCTTTTATCCTTACTTATTCTTCAGTCTATTATAATCTGGTTTCTACCCTCCCACACTCCACTGATTGCTTTCACCAAGGTTACCAATCACCCCTTTGTTGAAAATTCCATTTCTCTACCACTTGGTAGCATTCGACACTGTATAACAGACCTTCCTCCGTGAACTGTTCTCTTCCCCAGTTCCTTATGATGCCAGTCTCAAAGTTTTCATGTCTCCTTGACCACCCTTCTAAGGTCTCCATTTGAGACATCTGTATCAGTTATCTGTTGCTACGTAACAAATTACCTCTAAATTTAGCAGCATAAAATAGCATTGATTATCTTACATAGCTTCTTAGGGTCAGGAATTTGGGAGCACTTTTGCTGAGTTGTTCTGGCTCAAGATTTCTCATGAGATTGCAGTCTCATTCATTCATTCTTTCATTCATGCAGATTCTCTCCCAAGCTCTTCCAAGCTCCCTCGCATGGCTATGGGCAGGAAGTTTCAGTTCTTCACGCATGGACCTCTGCACAGGGTTGCCCGTGACATGGAGATGGCTTCCCCAGAGTGAGTGATCCAAGAAGAATAAGCACACGTGGCCAAGATCTCAGGCTTGCCATACCATCACTTGTCACACAGACCAATACTAGTCCAATGTCGGGGAGGACCACACACCAGCATGAAGCTGAGGAGGCAGCACTGGGGGCCATCCTGGAGGCTGTCTACCATGGTAGCCCTCTTGGCTGACCCTAAAAAGTCAGTGCTCCCCAGGGTTCTATCCTCACACCCCCCTCTTCTCAGTCTCCACACACACCCTTGACACCGTGGTGCTCTCCTTCAAGTACTATCTAGATTTTAAAGTCACCCAAGTCTGCATCTCTAGCCAAGTTCCCTCTCAGAAACTTCAGCTTGTACACTACCTATTGGATCCAAAAGGCACTGCTGAGCCCACAGATCCATACTGAACTCATCCTCGCCCCACGAGCCTGTTTCTCCTCCCGTGTTTCCATCTTGAGGATGGCAACGTGGTCCACTCTGTTGCCAAAAGAGAAACAGAAAATCATTCTTCACTGCCCTTTTCCCTATCTCTCATATCCAATTGCTGCATTCTTTGTTTTTCATTATTTTCCCCATCTTTTGGCTTCGAAAAATGTCAACCCTCTAGAAAATTTAAGAGTAAAACGATCCCCTATTTACTAGATTACTTCGTATAGGTTCACAATTGCTAATATTTCATGCCACATTTGCTTTCTCTCCCCTCCTCCTCTCTCCATAGATATATATTTTTTCATAATAATACAAAGATGCTATTTGCCCTATCACTCTTATTCTCTCACAGATGTACTGTGTGTGTGTAAAGTTTCCATGTAAATACGGTGGATTTGAAAGTAAGTTGCAGGGAAAAGAATCTGAAAAAGAGTGTATATATGTATATGTATAACTGAATCACTTTGCTGTACACCTGAAACTAACACATCTTTATAAATCAACTATATGCCAATAAAAATTAAAAATTAAACTAAAGAAAGAAAAGTGTAGATAATAAAAGAAAGTTGCAGATATTATGACACTTCATCCCTAAAGAGTTCTGCATGCATCTCCTAAGAATAAGGACATTCATTTCCCTACATAACCACGATGCCAATATTACACCTAAGATTACATCCTCCCATTCTGTCTCCAGTTTAGCCACTTTCCTTCAGGCCACATGTTTCCCTTATCTTCACTAGTACAGTCACCTCCTAACTAGTTCCTCCTTTGATCCATGCCCCATACTTCTGCCAAAGTGAGCTTTCTAAAATACAAATCTGATTGAGTCACTTCCCTTCTTCAGACTTGTCAATAGTTCCACATTACCTTCAAAATAAAGAATAGACCTCACATGGCATATAGAGTTTTCATCATCTACATTCATTTAGAGCAGTACTGCCCAGTAGAAATATGAGTTACATAAGTAACTTTAAATTTACATTTTAAAAGTAGCCACATTTTAAAAAGTTAAAAAAAAAGGTGAAATGAATTTTAAAAATGCATTTGATTTAATCCAATATATTCAAAATCTTATCATAGCAACGTAAACCCAATATAAAAAGTTATTAATGAGATGTCTTACTTTAAGAGTTAAAATGAAATGTATTCCTACAAAAATAACAAGATTATATTTAACAAAAAAAACTATATTGTTCCAGTCTTAAAATATGAATTAATTAAAATTAAATAAAGTGGAAAGTTCTGTTCCTCATTCACACTGGCCACATCTCAAGTGCTCAGTAACCACATAGGCTAGTGGCTCCTGAAAGAGTGAATTCTAAAGCAGCAGTGTCGTCCAGGATCTCCTGGGGGTCCCCAAGACATTCCCGAGGGGTAACTAAGGTCAAATTTATTTTCATAATAATATTAAATGTTATTTGCCCTCTTTCACTTTCATTCTCCCACAAGTGTAGTACAGTGGAGTGTTCCAGAGGCCACAAGACATGTAATATGACAACAGATTGAATAAAGAAACATATGAGAGTATCAGCAGTTTTCTATTAAGCCAGCTATTGAAGAAATTTACCAAAATGTGAAACAATGCCTCATTTCTCCCAAATTTTTTTTTTTTTTTTTTTTTGACGCGCAGGCTCAGCGGCCATGGCTCACGGGCACAGCCGCTCCGCGGCATGTGGGATATTCCCGGACCGGGGCACAAACCCGTGTCCCCTGCATCGGCAGGCGTACTCTCAACCACTGCGCCACCAGGGAAGCCCCTAATTTTTTTTTTTTTTTGGAAAATATAATTATTTTTCATTAAAATGGGTGACATACATTCACTTAAAGAGGTAATTCTTATTTTTAAATGAGTTAATGAATAATTTGACAATGGTCTCAGTTTTACTTTCTGATACAGTAATTATTGATAGATATAATTCTCAAAATCAAAAGTCTTTGAACTTTTGATTACACCTCTCGATGGTGTAAGAGGGCTTTGAGAACAACTGGTCTTGAGCAGGCCTAACTCTCCAGCCTCATGGCTAGTGATTTCCTCTCCTCCCTCATATTTCTTGCATGAATGTCCAGTTCCAGACAAGATGAAGCAGACACACTTCTCCCTATTCCTCTGGCTAAATACTTCTAAAAACACTGAACATCATATATAAAATAAAAATCTGAAAGGTAAAGAGAAGAAGGTTAGGGACCTCAGGACTCAAGGAGTGACATGTCATCAAGGTAGTATCAGCAGAGACCTAGGGGGGATGCTGAACTTCCACTCTGGTCCAGCAATAATGAGGCACCCAGCACTCCACAAGTGTCAACAGTTGAATGGGGATCCTGGACTTTTACCCGCACCTGGTGGTAACCAGGAGGTACCCCCCGCCCAGTGCAGTATGAAACGGGCCCTGCTGAAACAGATCCAGAGTTTCCTAACACAATACCCAAAGTGTCCAGGACACAATTTAAAATCACCTGTAATGCCAAGAACCAGGAAAATCTCAACTTGAATGAGGAAAAATAATTAGCAGATGCCAACACTGAGACGACAGAGATGTTGGAATTATCTGACAAGGATTTAAAAACAACCATTATAAACATGCTTCAATGAGCAATCATAATATGCTTAAAATAAAGGAACAAATAGAAAGTCTCAGTATAGAAATAAAGATGCAAAGAAGAATCATATCCTTTGCTTGGGCCTTAAAAGAACCACTCACATTTCTGGAATGACCAGTCTCACTTTGTGCCTGGGCCAAGGCGCCTACCTCTCCCTGGAGCATCCATATCTCCTCTTCTCCTTTTTAAGTCCTTTTTGTCCCTCAGGGTCAGCTGAGATGTCACCTCCTCTGGGTAGCCTTGCATGACTTCCATGCCCTTCCTCCTCAAGGCTCCCTACACCACAGCACTCACACTCAACGCTAATTATTCTGTCATCTGTCCCTCCACACCCACCAAGTGTAAAGGCTTGACAGAGGGACTGTGTCTTATCCCAGGCCTTGCATAGTACCTGGCTTAAAATAAGCACTCAAAAAATTTTTGTTGAATAAATGAATAAATCAATGAATAAATGGAAACTCTGCAGTGGCCCTCTCTCTTCTAATGAATAAATCTAAACTCTGTGGTCTGGCATTAAACACTTTACACAAACAGTGATACATATCTTTCTGGTACCCAGCTTCCCTCCGTATATCCTACTTTTCTGCCACACTGGAAAACACAGTGTTTTGAAAGTACTTTTTACATATCTGTATCCCTATCTCCACATACACATATGTATGTACTTCTGTCAGCCTCAAATATCCTCACCCATTTTTGCCATCAAATTCTTATCCATGTTTACAACCCCACTCAGATATCACCTCTCCATGACCCAGCCCCTGATCTCCCCCACTAGAAGGGGTCCTGTCCACCTCTGGATGTTAGTACCTCATTTAGTCTCTTCTTGTGTTCTCACTTTCTGCCTTGCATTCATTTTTGTTGGTTTGAATGCACTTGTAGTATTCTCTCCAAGATTCAAAAATCTGTGGGGTTGGGACTTCCCTGGCAATCCAGTGATTAAGACTTTCCTCTTCCACTGAGGTGTGGGTTTGATCCCTGGTGGGGAACTAGGATCTCGCGTGCGGCACAGCCAAAAAAAAAAAAAAATGTGGGTTCAAGTGAACTCATATTTTGTACGTCTTTGCCTCTGCCACTGAGCCCCGAGCACAGTCCCCTGTTACTCTCTGAGTTTCCATTTCTTTTTCTGAGATCATGGTACCTACTTCATAGGATTTAATTTAATTTTTGATACAGCATCTCAATCTTGGTACAGTCAGTACTCAGTAAGGGTTAGCCATGATGATGATGATGATGTCGATAATGATGATGAAGATTTGAAGCAATGAATGATGGAGCAAGTCCTATTGGCTCTACCTTGAAAACATCTTTTGAATTCCACTTCATCTCCCCACTTCCACTATTATCGCCCTGCTCCCAGCCATGACCATTCCTCTTGATACCATCACTATAGTCTACTTGGTCTCCCTGCTTCCCCTCTCTTGCCTGTCTACCTCTATTCTCTACTTAGCAGCCAGCACAATCCCTTTAAAATATAAATCAGATCATGTTACCTCTCTGCTCAAAATCCTCCAATGGTTTTCCCCATCTGCTAATAAAGCCCAAACTCCTGAGGCCTCAAAGGCCTGATGCGATCTGGCCTGTCACCACTCTTCCCCTCACTCCCTCTGACACAGCCTCAGCGTCCTCCTTCACCTAGCGCTTCTTGCACTTGCCGGAGTTTGCATCACAGGCACCTGTACTTGCCCTTCCCTCTGCATGGCCTGATCTCTCCCCCACTTCATTCTAATGAACTGTGTTTTCAATTCTTACCTCCTGGAGGGTAACAACCACATGTAGATATCAACCGTTACTCTCAATCTATTTTATACTTTCCATAGCTCTTAATACAACCTGAAAGCACATGGATAGATTTGCTTAGATAAATGTGTTTGTCTCTCCTGCACTGGAATTGTAAGGTCCCTGAGGATTTGTTCACTGCTCTGTCCCCAGACTCTAGAATGGTATCTGGCACATGGTAAGTGTTCAGAAGACTTGCTGAATGACTGAATGCTGGCTGTGGGCTTCTTGGGTGAGGGCTGTAGGAATTAGAAGCAGCATCCCGTTGCATTAAATTGCTCAACTGCTACTGGGTTTACGTGAAGAGGAAAGGCAGGATTGTTCCACTTAGAGGAGTTGATGGGGGAGGGGGTGGGGGCCGACCTTTCACAGACAGGAGCACAGTGGCAAACCCCACGGAAGTGGAATTTCCTAACCAAAAGACACTTGCTTGTTTGGTCTGTTTTCTGTAACTTTTGCTAAATACTTTATACATTTTTAATGCTAAAAAGCTGTGTAAAAAGCTGTGTCTCCTCTAGCATGCCTCACCCCGGTATGAATGTGTTTACTCCACATAGCATATCCTTCCATCCTCTGGCTGCCTAGGTCAGGAAATAAAATCGATGTACTATAATTTATAAGTAACACTGTTGAAACTCTGATCCCTATGGAGGCTGTAATCTGCCCTTCCCACCCTGTCCCCACTCTCAGCCCACCCCCGTAGTAGCATTTGTGTGTATTCGTGCCGGAAAATTAAATGTTTCAAAGGTTTAAATTTTAAAGGTGTTTGCTATATATAACTGTTCTGCATTATTATAAAGCATTTTCAGCAAAAAAAAAAAAAAAAAAGGGCCACTCCATCACCGACCTTTTTATCCAGGCTTAGGGGATCCTCCTCTTTATCCATTAAATGAAAATCTAGCAGAAGATACGTCTAGGTATGCTTTTCCATAATGAACTACTTAAGAGTCCAGGGTCAATTCTCCAGAGCTGACTTCAGGTACAGCAGAGTGAACTAAGGTCCCGGGACCTGCTTGGCTGCCCAGGCCAGGGAGGGCACCCATTGATGAAATGCTCCAGAGGTGAAGCCCCAGACCTATCCTGACACTGTCCTCTCCAGCTTCAGGACATCCAACTGGAGGAACCCTGAGGTCCCAGCAGAAGAGTGCGAAAAGCTTCGGATCAGGACACCTGAATTCTACATGATTTGGGCCAGCTACAGACCCTCTCAGGGCCTTAGTTTGTCTTTAACTGTACCATAGGGAGTCTAGTTGAAAGTATCTTTCAAGTCTCCTCCAGCAGTGACCGTGTATATTTAAATGAGCTTCAGGTGTGGGGCTGCTTAAGGGCAGGGCAGTAGTGGAGAGAAACCCAACATGGAGGCAGTTGAACTGAAGCTGAGTGGTAGGACCCCAGCATGGCCAGCAGGTGGAGCCATTGCCACACTAGGATGATCACACCAAAGGTGGGAAAGTTTGCTTTTCTAGAAAGCAATGAGTCCTTCAGGGCAAGCTGTCCAGCATGAAAAAGAACCAGTCGCCACCCAACCCTCCCCCCTAACACACACACACACACACACACACACCCCTTCCTCCCAGAGCCTACACACTCTGACAAACTCGGGCAATATACCCAGCCTCTGGGCCTGAGGCTGAAGGCGTTTCAAAGACCCAGCTGCCTTTTCTCCTCCTCCCTTGTTTCCTGGGAGTCTGTACCCTGTACCACCAGCCTGACCTGGCCAGACTCTCCTCCCGTCCCTCTCACGGCCGGATGTGTGACCAGACAGAGGCCAACCTGACTTCTCTTTCTGATTACCATCTTCCCTTTGACCAACCCCAGCCATCACCTTCTAGGGAAACCTCAAGATTTCCTCCCTTTGCCTCCCGAGTGCTGGGGAGGAACCTCTGGTTAGAGCAGTTGGAGAAAAGAAAGGGGGAAATGGGGGTAGGGCTGCTGAGGGAAAAGGTCTGGCTTTGGCCAGATAAGAATCGAAGGATCCTTTGTTTGGCCCCAACTGCTGCCACCACTTAGGAGCGTTTCCTGAAGCTTCTGATTGTCCAACAGCTCTCCCTCCCCCACTTCCTATGGTAGGGGCTGGGGGTGGGGTGTCTGGGCTCTGCGGGTAGGGGGGCTTACAGATGGTTTTGCAGTTAGGCTGCTATCTTAAGGCAGAGGTGGAAAGCATCCCCTCCAGGAGTTGGCAGCCAGATCTCTAAAGAGAAGTTCCCATACTCTCCTTCACTGTTCTGCCCTCAGCTGGGGATGGGGATGGTGTGACTATAATAGAGGGTGCACAGGCCCTGGCTCCTTCTCTTTGTTTGGCATCTTTTGCATATGGTGACCAAAATGTGCCTCTATTTCAGAAAGGTGTTCATGAAGGGTACAGCTCCTAAGTCCTCAGCGCCCTCCAATCTGAAGACCTCGCTGCATTCTGCCTGCTTTTCTTTCTGCGACTAGAAACATCAGCTTCCCTGAGGGCATCCCTGTCTCCCCCCCACAGAGGGGAGTAGTTAGTAGCCTTAGACAAAAAGCAGCATCCTGGTTGGTACCTGTGTCCCCTGAGCTGGTCCCACCTCTTCCCTGGCTAGCCCCTCCCTACCGGGTCCCTGCGTAGTCTGGCCAGGTCTCATGGGGAAACCGCTGCTCTGGTCTTCAGGCACACCCGGCTGGGACAGAACCACAGAACAGATATGTTTCAGTATCACTTTAATTACAGTATTTACACACACCATTTTTTATTCAGGAAAAAAAAAAAATCCACCCCATCTTCCTATCTCTGGAAAGTTCTATTTCCAACCGTCATTGAAACCAGGATCCCTTTTCACCCCTCTGGAATAAAACAGAAACAAAAACAGGACCTGGGTCACTCACAGAAAAGGTGGCTTGTGGTGAGGGTCCTCTGGAGACGTGCTGGGGCCCTGACAACATGGGTTGCAGAGCAGTAAAAGGATTAAGGGTTGGGAAGGCAGAGACAGAAAGGAGTCTGCTGGGAGGCTGAGGCCACAGCTCAACCCAGGAGTCAGGGAGAGGAGGGAGGAAGCCGTTGAGACAGAGGTTAAGGTTAGAACCTAGCCTCCGTGCAAGAGTCTTCCTCAGAAGCACACAGGTCAAGAGGCACAGCTCAGAGATCTGGTCCCACGGTCCTGTCCACTCTGAGCCACAGGAGAAGTAGCAGCCCAAGCAGAAGCTCTGCATGGCCCCGCAGAGATAAGGGCCAAGCTATGTGCCCTCACCCATTTGTGTCCATGTACCCCAAACACACAGACACAGGACATTGTTCTAAAACTTGGGCGGGGGGGGGGGGGCGCGGGCAGGGCCTGGGGGGCGAGCTCAGGGAACTTGGAGAGCAAGAGGGGAGCTGGTGACAGAATCCACAGTGCCTTAGAGGGGGAATGAGGGAGATGGTTTAAGACAACATGATTTTCTGGCTATATCATTACAAAGGAGCAGGTGAAAGGGATTGCTTTGGTTTCCCTAAAGTAGAGAAAGAAAATATAAGGAAGAAAGAGTAAAAGGCAAAGTCTCCTGGGAGGAAATTACAACCCAGAAAAGCCTGTGCTTTCCCCTGGGAGTTCCTATAATGAGGCAGAGAGGATGGGGAGGGAAGGGGCCCCTGTGTGGAAGCTGCAAGCCCTCGACCCCCCCAAGGAGTTTCCCTGCACCTTGGCTTTCCCTATCACACCTTTACGCAGAGCAGCCCAGAGGCTGGGTGCAGGGAGCTGAATGTGGAAAGGGCAGGAGCTACCTGTCTCTCCCCAAGGTGGCGAGAACCCCTTGGCCTGGAACAGGGCAGGGTCCCAGGAACGTCCTCCGACGGGGTGTGCAGTGGGAAAGGGTGGAGGATAAGGGAGGCTCCCCCAGCAGGGAGACAGCACGTGCTCAGGTGCAGGGAGGGGCTCCTTCCCCAGACTTTGCCCAGTCTCGCCCCGCCCGCTCGCCCCCTGTCACAGTTCGGTATCAGCCACCACGTGTTGTCTCGCTGAATGGCCGTTTCTGGAGGTGGCCTGGCCGGTGCCGTTCTCCTGAGCCCCTTGATTCACACTGGCCTTTCCCTGAGCCTCGGGGGAGGCCCCAGGGCCTGAGCTATAGCCCTGGCCTCCACCGTTCTCCGTGTAATAAGGGTCTTCGCCCTAGATGGTGTATAAATAAAGGAGCATTATCTCGTAAGCAGGCAGCAGGAAGGGGGGTGGGAGGAAGAGGAAGGGAGTGGGAGGGGAGGATGGAGGTTGCACGTGCAGACTCCTTTCTTCCTGAAGAGCGATCAGGGTTCCAGCTCCTAGAGGAGAAAGGACAGAGGAGAGGCACCACACCGTGCCACGGCAGTTCAAGAGCCAGCTCCCGCCAGAAACTAGGCAGTCCCCAGGGTGCAATAACCTCCCCAGAGGAGGTAAAGGGCCAGAGGCCAAAAGTCAAACCCTGGCCTTGTCCTCTCTCATCCGGAACACGTCAAGAGTAGATTTTCCCTCCATGTGAGCCACTTGGTGCCCGTGGGCTTTTAACATGCTTGCAAATAAGTGGCTGATTTAGCAGCCTGTTCTGGTTTGTATCCAGCTAAACTATCCCAGGGAAAATAATAAATAGATGACACGAACCATCTGCTACCACAGGGACCAGGGCCCCAGTTAGCGCCCCCTCCCCAATCTGCTATATATTGTTTTGACTCGTCCCCGGATACAGTAATGTGATTACACGCATATTCCTTTGTGAGGGCACAGAAGTGCCTTTTCTGGTATTTCTCCTCCCCCTCCGTGGCATTCATGGACCTCCCCAGGAGACCTAGTTTCCCATTTTCTTTGCCCTGGACCCTAGAACTGACCAGCCTTTCTCCTGCGGGGCTCCAACTGCGGCGGTTCATCAGGAAATAGCCCGTGGTGCCCAAGACAGCCAGCAGGATCCCCGAGGTGACCAGTGCAATCAAGGTCTTTCGGGAATAGCTCTGGTGGCTCCCGACATCTTGTTCAGTGAAGCCTTGGATGCCCAGCTTGAAGAGAAGAGGCAAAAAAAGAGAGCCTGTCATTTGTGGAACATGGGTTCTAGACAAGGAGCCCAGACCATGCTAGACCCTGTGTGTGACTCAACAGTGAATAAACCCAAGAAGACATGGACCTCAGGGATTTTCTAAACAGGACTTAAGACTGGAATCTCTGGATTAAGCTGCGCTGTAACGTTTTGTTTCAAACATAGAAGGGAAAGGACTGTTGGAGAAGGGTGGAGAGGCAGGCAGGGCAGGTCTGGAGAAGGTAATTACTTTCTCCCCTGCTCCAGTGAATTCCCCTGAGACCCCTCATCTCACAGAGCTTACCTCTTTCAGGTCAGACTGGTGCTTTTTCAGAAGTTGGAGCTTGCTGGAAAGTTCTAGAATTAGAAACAGAGGTTGCTGGATCTAGAAGCTGGAACAGCTCATCCTGTACTGTTCTAGAAGATGCTCTGATGGTGAGGGTCAGGGTCCATCTCAGGGGGGTCTTTCCCAAAGTCAGCATAGCCCTGCTCCCTAGCATCTGTGCTCTCTGAGTGAAGAGGCCTGATTTCTACCCAGGATCCTCTAACCTCAGCCCCTCTTCCTCCCTAGACTTCAAGACAGATGTGCCCCTTACCTGATCTGTTGGCCAAGACCAGCAGCAAGCAGTGAGGCCTCACCTCAGACTGGGCCAAGAGCAAGGAGCACACCCCGGCCCTGGCCTCACCCTGCTGCTTCCCACACAGGACTCGGGTCAGTTCCTCTCCATTGTCCTTCTTAAACTCCTCCTGGGATGACAGGGAAAAACGGTGAGAAGGAGAGGAGGTTACTAGTATACTCTGAACTGCATCCGGAGTCTCCGGCAGTAAGTCTGATTAAAGTCACACTGTTACCCTCAAAACAAGAAGAATCCTTTTTTTCTAAAATTCCAACCGAAGAAAAAAAATCTCACAAACTTCTTACGTGCAAAAACATAATAAGCTAAAAACTCCAAAATCTTCCAGGACCAAAAGGTGGTCTTAGGTGGTACTGTAAGAAGCCAGAGGATGAATTTAGGAAATATCACCTTGCTGAAGGATCGCCCATGGAAACATATTATTCAAATTAAAGTCAAAGGAAATTACCAAAACCAGAAAACATTAATAATGCAATACTAATGAAGGGAAAATCCTCTGTTTCAAGGTTACAACAGCCCCAAATATTGAAGGAAAAGCTAAGGGAGGTGAGGAATAGAGAACAAATTTATGACTATAGACGCAACAGGATCCTCGGTCCCTTCCCTCTTACTCTCCAAGGGGTCTCACAAAGAGCATGGCTCAAACCCAAGTGGTGTTCTTGTCTAGTCTTCCATTCCCCTTTCCCATTAGAAACGTGGAACCCAGTTTTACATGAGGGCGACAGATTGCTCCAGGTTGCTGACATAGGACTCGGGCGCTCAGACTCAGAAGACAAACTCTTGATTATTCTTCAACAGTTGAATCCCAGAAAAGGGATGAATTGGAATCACTGACCGTGCCCCTCCAGCACCCTGTGCTCAGACCTCCAGGATTTATTTCAATAGCCTCCAAAGGGAGTGGCCTCCCCTGCACAGAAAAGGGATCAAAACCAAGACTTTCTCCTCTGTCCAGATGGCAGATGGCAGGGGAGGAAATGCCTGAACGGCTCTGACAGCTTTCCTGTTAGGGGAAAACTGCTGGGGCGTGTGAGGGGCATCAGAACTGAGCCTCCGTGGAGAAGAAAGCTTCCTGTTTGTGGAACAAGACTGTTCCTCAGGGCAAGGCCAGAGGGCCCTCCCAGCTTGGAAAGCAGCCTGGGATTTTCCTACTGCTATGGCCCGAGGCAGGAAAACCCAGGCTCCTTTGCTCCTGCACAAGACAAGGTCAAGATTGGCCTCACGGGGCTTCCCTGGTGGCGCAGTGGTTGAGAGTCGGCCTGCCAATGCAGGGGACACGGGTTCGTGCCCTGGTCTGGGAAGATCCCACATGCCGCGGAGCGGCTGCGCCCGTGAGCCATGGCCGCTGAGCCTGCGCGTCCGGAGCCTGAGCTCCGCAACGGGACAGGCCACAACAGTGAGAGGCCCGCGTACTGCAAACAAAACAAAACATTGGCCTCACATCCAGCTTTCTCCTGCCAGCTGGAAATCGAGGCTTTGGGGAGGCCAGAGATCAGGGCTACCTAACCTCCAGATCACAGAAAGAAGAATCCAATGGTAGCCTCAGAAGGTCCCCAAGAGCCAAAGTTACAGAGAAATGAAATCTCAGGCCACGGCTGCTTCCCCCTCAGGAAAAGGATAGACGATGCAGGTGTCCAAGGAAGTCCTTGGATAGAGGCTCTTCACAACAGCATTTGCTGTGGGGAGTCTGGGCTCTACATTTGATGTGATCAGCAGTCTTCTTCCTCTCTGGGCTCGTGTCCCTTTGGAGAGCCTTGCCTTGCCTCTCCGTGAGCACCTCACCCTCCCCAGCACCGCGCCTTCTGGATGAGGTGGAGGGAAACTCCTGCCTGGATGATTCTGGGCTTCTGAAGTGTCTCTGGTTGAAATGTGTCTTGTTCCTGAGAGAGGCAGAGGGACAGGGCTCCTGCATAATCTAAACAAGCCGAACAAGGCGGCACCTCCTCAGTCTGCTGAGTCCTAGGAAGCTAGTCCTCAACCAGATTCAGCTGTTCTGACAGTGATCACGACCCGAATATGAGACACTGTGTGAAACCCTCTGCGCGTGTGTCAGGTATGGGGGCGGGGGGTACAGGCGTGGCAATGAATTCCACGTGATCAGAGCTCTCACTGTATATGCATGGCCATGAAGATAAACGATGCTTCCTATGTCTCAGGCCCTATTTTAAGTGCTTTATGCATGGTGACTCATTTAGGCCTCACACAACCCTACGAGACGGATACTGTTATTCTGCCCATTTTATAGATGAGGAAACTGAGGCACAAAGAGACTAAGAGGTAACAGAGCTAGTTACATGGTAAGAACCCTAAGAAAGGCACAGACAACTGCTATGGACATTCAAATGAGGGTGAGCATACATCTGGTTTGGGGTTATCAGAAACATCCTGAAGAATGGGGAGCATGTATGCAGGAGAAGCTGGCAGGGAAGGGCTTTGGGAGTGGGGGTAGCACCACAAGGAAGCCCAGGAGTGTGTGAGCCTGCGACCTTCACAACCCTGGTTGCAATGAAGAACATGGCTTTCCCCCTTGGATTCCCATCCTTCAAGACTCAATTCCAACTCACCTACTCAGGGAAGCCAGTCCTATCTTCCCTTAGACTGGGTATCAGCCCCTGTTCTGCTATTAACTAGATTCTTTGCAAGTCATGCAACTCGTCTGAGTGTCAGGCTCCTCAGCTGAAGACTCAGTAGGGGTGGTGACTGAAGAGCTGCTGTATGAAGAGTACCTGGCAAGGTGCTTGGAACCAAATCGGCACTGGATAAATGGCAGCTCTTACTATTACTATTACTAAGAGCAACACCTCGTAGACTATACTGTCCACACTTCGATGTTTAATCACATTCTGCCTCACCGCTACTGTCATTTCTCTGTGACTAGACCATAAGACTTCTCAGTGGGGGGAGCGGGTGTACATTACATAATTTTGAACCCAGACTGCACGGAGGATAACACCGAACAAATAAGAACTCAGTGAATTGTTGTTCCTGTTAACATCCCAAGTGGTTTGGCTTCTACACAGGGTCCCTCCACCCCTTGTTTAGTTTCTTGGACTCAATTCAAGGGAATTGAGTGCCCAGCCTCCCTCCCACTCTGCAAGCCAACAGCATCAGTGAATTGTGTTTGGGCCTGGAGAGGAGCAGGTGGATCCTGAACAAAGCACAATGCTCCTCCGGATGCTTGAAATAAACATCCTCCCCCAAGGGAGGCTGTGGGCGGACACCATGGGAGAGTAGGCAGGAGGAAGCCACAGCCTCGCCATTTTGCTCATGAGAATCAGATTGGTGGACCCCTAACTACATCTGCTTGCACATGTTACTTTGTAAAAATAATAATCATAATAAAACCACCTAACCTTTCTAGAGTAGCATTCTCAAACTTTGCAAAGACTCTTAACATGTTAAAGAAGCATATTAAGTATGGGAGTTGGGAGAGAGAGGGACAGGTATTTTTCTAAATGAACGTTAAGATATTTCCCAATGTTAAGATTCTAGGCTAAATCGCGTCTCTCTGTCCTTCCCACCCTCTCTTTCAATAAATGTGTTGACTGTGGTGTGAATTTGACAATGCAGCTAAAACACCTATTTGCATATAGAGACTGGAGTAATTAAAGGACCTGTTACAAGTCACACAAATGGGCAGCTGACCAAAAGTTAGGCTGTCCCAGATCTCAGGCTCTTTCCAGAAGACACACTGTCTTCATCAGTCCTCCGTCTGTAAGTTATTTTTTCTGCATGGAAACTGACCTTTAGTGTTGGGGCAGAGGGCAAGGAAAGCGAGGGCTGGGGATATTATCTGGAGGTTGGAGGCAACCTGCCTCCAATGAAGTAAATGTGACAGAACAAGGGTGATGTGAGCTAGCGGAGAAAATACAACTTCTGCATATAAACACATGTGTTTCTGAAGAAAAGTAGTTCTGAAAAACAAACTGGAGGGCAAAGGACTTGAATAGAGATTTCTCCAAAGAAGATATATAAATGGTTAGTGAGCACATGAAAGGATGCTCAACATCATTAATCATTAGGAAATGCCAATCAAACACACATCATGCCCATTAAGATGGCTACTATCACAAAAGCAGAAAATAACAAATATTGGTGAGCATGTGGAGAAACCGGAACTCTTGTGCCCTGTTGCTGGGAATATAAAATGGTGTAGCTATTGTGGAAAACAGTATGGCGATTCCTCAAAATTTTTAAAATAGAGCTACCATATGATTCAGCAATTCCATTTCTGGGTATATACCCAAAAGAAATGAAATAAGAGTGTTGAAGAGCTATTTGAACAGACATGTTCATAGCAGCATTATTAACAATAGCCAAAAGGTGGAAGCAACCCAGGTGTCCATAGGTGAATGAATGGATAAGCAAAATGGGGTATGAACATACAATGGAATATTACTCAGCCTTAAAAAAGAAAATTCTGACACATGCTACAACATGGATGAACCTTGAGGACATTAGGCTAAGTGATATAAGGCAGTCACAAAAAGATAAATACTATATGATTTTACTCATATGAGGTACCTAGAGTAGTCAAATTCATAGAGACAGAAAGTAGAATCATGGTTTCCAGG
The DNA here is from genome assembly GCF_003031525.2 of Neophocaena asiaeorientalis asiaeorientalis. NCBI lineage: Eukaryota > Metazoa > Chordata > Mammalia > Artiodactyla > Phocoenidae > Neophocaena > Neophocaena asiaeorientalis. The sequence continues at coordinate 9,071,642 of NW_020173731.1, read as the reverse complement.
GGCTGGGAGCAGGGGGGGAATGGGGAGCTGTTTAATGGGTGGAGAGTTTCAGTTCTGGAAGATGAAAAGAGTTCTGAAGATTGATCGTACAACAATGTGAATGTACTTAACACTACTGAACTGTACACTTAAAATGGTAAATTTTTATATGATGTGTATTTTACCACCATTAAAATGATTCCTTGGTAGATTCCCCTGGACCAATAGCTATAGCATAAGAGAATAAAGTAATCTCACGTTTTGGAAATTATATGGGAAACCACAACCACAAAAACTAAATTAACCTGATATTGCAGTGGAGAGAATGAAAGTCAGACATAGGGTGGCACGTTCTGCTAATGAAGATTCTGAGATGTGGTAACAGGTGCCTGACAGGAGAGTGGGATTGCCTTCCCTCCCTCTGGCTGAAATAGGTGATTTCTGCCTAGAGGTGAAGTATGAGGAGCAAAAGGAGAGTAGTTGGGATAGAAATGTCTACAGAATGCATGTACAGAAGACAGGCCTAAAATATCCCCATAGCAAGAGCTAACAGGTAGGATACTCACTATGTACCAGTGCAAAATGAGTGTCTGGATAGCTGAGAACAATGCATGCATACTTCTGTTATGGGAATATACTAGATGGAAGAGCATAAGAACATTACATAAGTACTCAAGGATGTGATGTTAGAGGAACCCATGTCTTTCGTGCTTCTCATTAGGCCTGAGTTTCCCTTGATTAGAACCGGTGTGGTAAGGCTCTCTGACACCAAAGGTACAAATGCAACCTAAGGAAAATTAGGAGACACTACACCACTTTGGAACAGATTGATTATCAGACAAGCATGCAGTAGGACTCAAGGAAAAGGAATCTGGGACACAATCAGGAGCTGTGGCCCAAAATTCTGGAACAAGGATTGCTGACTGAAGAAAATTACCTTGGGAGGCAATGCTGCTTGGGGGCTGGGGAAGAGGAACCCTTAGGAAGACAGGGGTATCGACGGTGGTGGAAGGAAAAGGAAAACAATAGCACTACACGGGTGCTGCCATAGAGCTGATTCATCATGGGCAGTGCAGAAGCCTTCTTTAGGATACTGGAGGAATTGCTATCTTTTCACATCCTACTTGCAGATCCTCTCCAAACTGAGTAGAGTGCAGACCTTAGCTGTGGCACAGAATAGAGTAGACAGTAAAGACCTCAGCGAGAAACAGACTGCAGCACAGAAAGAGGAGTTATTTCTGGAGTAGCAGTAAGTTTCTGGCACTTGTCTTGTACGATGACCCTCGTTAAATGTGAACTTTGAAGAGCGGTGGACAGACATTTAGAATGAATCCTCTGCAGTTAGCTCTAAATCGTTCGTACAAGGAATTAGCATTCTGGCACAGACCACTGTGATGCACAAGAAAATAAGTGCTCAACCAAGATGATACAAAAAGAGAGAGAGAAGATGGTCATTTTTCTTGGCTATAATTAGCAAAGTGTTGGGCAAAAAAATTTTTTTAAATGACTAGCGTTGAAAATCAGTGTCAGAAACACACAGAATGTTACTTGTACGTTGTATATTCATGCTTAACTATTTTGCAGATTGCACTTAGTTATTCCATTGTGTGAACCTATGTCTTCAAAATTTGTATTGTTTTTTAAAATTGTAAGTTAAATAATTTTCTTAGGTATTATTTTAAAAGACCTGTGAGTCACAATGACCCAACTGATAATCATGAATAAGATACCAATAGTCAGAGTGGACAAAATAAGTAACTTAATGCCCTCTACAGACTACAGTATTTGCTCAGGCTCTTTCCAATCTATGCATGTCACACATCATATATATGGTTCCCTTAAATGGATTCCCACCTTGTAAGAAAACTTTTTTTTTTTCCTATGAGTAAATACCACTCTTCCTGTCATCTTATCCTTCATCCAGGAAATTGTTACTGTCAGGAAATTGGATTTACTGAAACAAAGCAAGGAGGTCTGCTATCATCATTAAAAATTAACACCATGCTGTACAGTTCACCAATGCAATAAGACATGAAACTGAAAGAAGAGGCATAACTAATAAAAAGAAGGAGAAAAGCAACATATTATGAGAAATAACACAATAGCTTATGTTAAAAATGAAAAATAATCAGCTAAAAAGCTCCTGGAATTAATAAACAAGTTAAAGAAAATGACTAGACCCAAGATAAATACTAAAAACGCAACGAACTTTCCAATATACCAGAAAAATCAATTGCAATATATCATGGAAAAATCTATATTATAAATAAACCTTAAGAAATCCATAAAACCTAAGGAAAAAACATTTTAAAAACTAAAAAAAGAAGATACTGAACAATACCAAAGAAAACCAGAAAAAAATAGAGGGATTTTAGAGCAGTTCCAATTAAAATTTTAATGGTTTTGTGGTTGTTTTGAATCTTGAATAGGTGTTTCTAAAGTTTTTCTCAAAGAGTAGATGAAAAAAGCCTTTCATTTTTATAGTGTAATAAGCAAAGACCTGCTTGGCTGGATATTAAAAGTGCCGTAATATAAAAGTATAATAATTAAAAAATTTAAAACAGGCCAAAAAAAAAAGACAAACTAAACATACAAAATCTCTCTGAAGAACATGCCCTAGGACATATAAAAACTTAATACAAACTAAAGGAAGCATTCCAATCAATAAAGGAGAGGATCATGCAATAAATAATGCTAGGAAATGGTTATATGGAGAATGCAGCATTTACAGCAAAAAAATTCTTTGTCTATTAAAGAGTTATATGAAAATAATAATAAATAAATTGATATTTTAGGTGATTAGTTTATATTTCATGAAGAATTTTTTAACATAAAAGCAAACTTAAATCTGAATATATATATATATATATATATATATATAAAGCACAAAAGAGGAGGGAAAAAAGTAAATTTAAATAAAATTGTCTTTGCCTTCTTTGTCCACCAGATGGGGCCTCTCACTCCTTAAATCCAAAGCTCAGTATTCAAAGTAGTCTGTCCATGTTAAACTCCCCCCACCCTCTCCCAAGTCTGTCAGTCCAAGACTTGCCTTCAGGACATTCAGAAGGAATTTTGGGAAGAGAGGGAGGGGTAAGGAATTGGGGATGGAGGTAGGGGCTTTGACTTACACAGCTGGAGGTCTCATTTAGCTCCAGGCAGATACCTTGGGTCAATTTCACTTCTTTGACTCTGGAACATTTTATTTCTCCCTGTATTGAAAAAGAAAAAAAAAAGTAAATAAGCCAGCATCTTTGCCCCTCATTTCTTCCCCACCTCTTTTCTGGTTTGATTTCTGTGAGATACTCTTTAAAGAGGCTTTAAAGAAAGGAAATTTAAACATTTTGTTAGGAGACTAGGAATTTATGTCATATTCTTCTTTTACCTCACTTCCTAACCCATCAGATGATCAAAACTTGTTACTAGCCTGGGCTTGCAGGCAAGTAGCTATTTGTGACCTTGGTAAACATTAGCTTGGATGGCGCAGAAATGGAAGAGGGGAGGATCTTTTCCCCTCTGAGCTGTTTTCCCTCCAGTGAATTACACACTTGCAGCGAAACAGATAATGAGGTGGCCAGGCAGATCCTGGTGACACTCATTTTCCTCCTGGTCCCTTAGGACTCTCCAGACTTCTATTCTGGCTCCTTTAAAAACAGAAACCAGGCAGGTCCCCCATGCCTGCCCCCAGGCTCCATGCCCTCACATTTTCTACTCTTCCTGCTGAAAGCTGTTGATAGCCACAGGCCCCAAGGCTGAGAAAGGCAGGTTGAGATCAACATCCCTGTTCTGCCTAGTTCCTCATTGCCTCTCTACTCCTGGCATACCACCAAACCCATTTGCATAGAGGAAATGGTATTTGCCCTAAACATTTTGGGAAAAGCAGCGCCATTAAGTAGAAGATGGTTTCCAAATATGCCCAAAGGCGAGTGGTACCCTAGTCAAAGATTAGACCAAGAGGTACTGGAAAGAACCACAGAGAATTAGATGGATTTCTGAGTATGCTCTTTACTCTCTACTTCCTAGAAATGTAGTACCCATGGCACAGATCAGCCTTGCTACCCAACTCTACCCCTCTCCTCCCTTTTCTCTCCCTTCTAGCAATATTTATGCTGTACATTTTTCATGCTAACTCCTGTATGACCCAAATTCATTGGTTGGGATAAGCAGAGGTTAAGGGGAAGAGAGAGCTTGCATACATATGAAGTGAGGGGGCAATCTGTCATTTTTGGCCTGATTCACCCACCTTGATGGTACTTGGGATAGGAGAAAATGATGTATAGGGGTTAGTGGGAGATGTCACAGGGCTGGTACTATTGTATGGGGAATCTGAAATATTTCCAGGTAACATGCTGGGCTGCAAGGTCATCTCTGAAGTTGTAAAGTTGATGGGGGTAGAAGACACTGTGGTGGCTAAAGAGGTCTGTGACTGGACAGAAGAGTTCATGGTTCCAGGGACTGGGGTGATCCCAGAGGTAGATGTGAAATTGACTGTAGGCTCTGGAATTGACCAAAACAGAAGTGTGAATATATGCGCATTGGCATAAACACACACACACACACACACACACACACACACACACACACACACACACACATCTCAGTTCATTGACATAGGCACGGACTTCAACCCAGAAAAGGGAATTTGGGGAGTTAAGAGTTACTTCATGTCTTAACCCTTACCACCTCATTTCCAGCCAGCTGTGGGAACCATAGCTATAATCATAGAATGTATTAGAGATGCCCTCAGGACTCTGAAACTGAACTGGAAACCCATCTACCCTAGAGATGTCAAAGACCCCCAATTTGAACCTGTACACAGTCTGCTTCACTTAGAAGAGATCAGAGATCTCTACAGAGTCCTCATCAGATCTTTATTTTATCACTAAGCTGAACTCAAAGAGTGCAAGGAGCATTATAAATCAGGATCAGCTGCCAAGGCGTTGACTTGAGAAAGCTGCCCCTACCGGAAGAACTGTGTAGCGCTTACTTCAGGGTACCCTAAGCACGATACTCAAGCCACTATTAAAAGGGGCTTGTATGTTTCCATCTGTGGGGGGAAATAGAGGGTGGAGGTATTTGCAAATATCCTAATGCTTTACCCTAGTGCCAGCAGCATCCTTCTGGGGCCCGAGACAAACACTCTTTACCTGAGATGGCTGCTGTGTTCCCACTGCTGTCCTGAGAGACAGTGTAGAGGCTGATGTTTCCAGAAGTACTTGATATTGTGCTTTCCTGGTTGGGTATAGTTGTAGGGACAGTTGAAGATATTCCTGGGGTAGATGTCTTTGTGGCAGTAGTAGTCAAGCTCTCTGTATTTGTGAACCCAGAGGCTATAGAGAAACAAAGAAGAAATATCAGAACTCGTATCATCCTGGAGCCTCATGGCATCACCTGATTCAATTTCTTGACTTTAGGTAGAATCCATCTAGAACATCCCCTGCCACCCCTGGCAACAGAGCAGAACAAAGACATCCTCCTGGACATGTGACTAATTTCTCACTAGATTTTTCCTAAGGAAAGAGAGAAGGAAAAGTTTGCATGCACCAAACATCTAGTATAGTATTATTTATAGGAGGGAAAAGTTGCAAGCAACTAAATGAATTACAATAGGATAGATGTTATATGCACTTAACATACCATAATCATTGCAAATAGAAAAACGCAAAAACTATAGCAGCATGAGAATATGAGGCAATGCTCATAACATGCTAAGTAAAATATTAAAATTTCAAATTACACCTGAATAAGTATTGCCAAGATCTAAAATGTGGGAAAAGATGTGCCTCTATTTCCTTTTTAATGTATCCTTCTCTTCAGCCAGTGTATTAACTCTTGGAATAATCACTAGATCGACCCCATCTCTATGTAATCCTTTAAAAATCTTCTAACCTCCCTAGATTCCCCCATTCCCCAAATCCTTTCATTCTTTCCTTTTATTGAGGAACTGCAGCTAGCAACCGCAAGATTTCTTTCGGGAAGCTCCGACCTAGGAATCTAGCTGATGGACTAGAGAGCATAAGGCTTGGTTTCTCAACAAATGTCCTGGGAACAGAGAGCTTAGTCCTGGCTCTGTCGATACCTCTGTAATTTAATGTGTTTGTGTCTCAGTTTACTGATTTTTAAAGTGAGGGATTATTGGGAAAATCAATGAGATAATAAATGTTAAATTGCTATAGTATAATGTTCCTGGAACTAGTTATTCTCTGAAAATGTTCCTGCAGGTTCTTACCCTTCCATGTTTCCTGTGGTACCCAGCAGTGCCATCCTTAGACCCAGAAAGGAGAAGCCACCTGTCTGGACCTTGCACTTTAGAGCCTACACTCTGTTCCTCTTCCTGCCCTCCCCGTCCCCAAGCTACGAGGAGTCCATGGGGCCAACAGAGGTGTACCCTCTCTTCTAGATCATGTGTTGGGACCAGAAGTCCTAGAACTTCTTGCCCAAATGGGCTCACTTGAGGACCTGCATGGGCCTGTTCTCCCAGTCCCTCCTTCCAAGGGTGAACTGCAGCACCAGGGTGTGCGCCTCCAAGGCCCAAGGGTGGCCAATGGGTGTCTGTTTGCAGGGAGAAGGGTTAGAGCTTAAGATCTAACCCCACCTTGTAGGTGGGGTGTCCCTTGCCTGCATGCAAGATCCCTTACAGTATGGACCAGAGCCATGAGTAAGAAGAAGAGAAGAGGGTAGGCAAGGGCCGAGGACCACCTCTTCCTGCTAAGCCACATTGTGGCATTGAACTCCAAGGCTCTGAGAGTCCTAAATTCAAATCTGGCCTTCCAGGTGGCCGTGAAGGTAAGTTTTTCAAGGTAAGAGGATAGACGATATTTTATTTACCATATGGTTGGCCTGATTTATAACTTTGAAGTATTTAAAACCTATAATGTGTGGGCCTCCATTGTATTCCTAGCTTGAGCCCTGTAAATATTAGGGGTAGACTTGGTATTCAGAGCTCATACCCGGCAGTAGCATCCTCAAGGAAAGGCACCTGAGGGTCCCAGGCCACCCTAAAGCTTGTCTCTAACTTTACTGATTGAAACCTAGGCCTGTATTTTACAGAAGTTTCCGGGTAAATAGCAGTGCAAAATGACACCTCTTCTTTTCCTCAGCATCAAGGTGGAAGTTAGGCATTAGTTTCAAGGCAATGAACCAAAAGTTCACTGAGGCCAAAAGTCTCCCCTAAAGGTGGTGGCAAGTCTCACTCTCCCTCATCTGCCTCTCTTCCCAGCCTGCTGCAGGTAGGTTGATACTCATGGTGAGTACAAAGCTCATGTCTCAAACTTATAGGGCAAGTGTTCCGGAAGGAGCAAGTGATATTATCTCCGTTTCAGAGATAAGAGTTTTGGCCAAGAAGGAAGGCCATCATTCATGCAGGGCAAGGAGCAATGGGGCCACTGAGGTTTAGCTGACTCTTAGTAGAAGTAGCAAGAGGGTCAGGGGGTCCAAACTGCCAAAGATCAGGATGCATCTTCCATATTTTGGAGAGAAAAGTATGGGCTCCTCTCTGGCTGGAATAGGGGCCAGTAGCGGGGAGGGGGGAGTGGATTTATCAAAATAAAATAGGTGGGGAAGCAGATCCAGTCTTCTTTTGTCCTTAAATAAGTCCCTCTCAGCAATCTGACCCTAAGGTATGAGTTCAGTTCAGGGGGCAGGTGGTGGGAACATTTGGACACTGAATTGAAGGACCATCCTCTCAAGGTACCATATTCCAAGGCACCACCGGAACTCCCCCTTGACATCACTCTTCCTGCCCACCCTTTTTTCTTCTTCCCACCAATACATCAATTCTTGGGAATCCCATCTGGTCCAACCTGGCCCAGCCCTCTTCTCTCCCCAGAGAAAGCTGGGCCTGGCTGAGGTGATGTCATGCTTTTGAACCCCCTCCCCCAGGGCCTCCTTCACCCAGACAAACAGTTTTGAACTTTTCCAGATGTGAAGAGAGACCTGCTGCTAGCTCTGAGGACAGACGTGCCTGTTCCAGATGAGTGACGCAATCCTGGACCCAGGCCAGCTACTGAGCCACTAGGGTCAGGCTCCCGGCTGCGGCTGCCCCCTCCCACCCATCCCTCAGCCAAGAACTGACGAACAGGTTGCAGGATCTGTCTGCAAATGGAAAGGGAACCCCAATCTCAGATTTATGTCCCTGAGCCCAGGGTGAGTGGGGAAGCCTCTGAGACCCTAGAGAAACAGGACAAAAAGGGAAGGCAGAAAGGCAAGGCTGAGCAATGGGGTACATATGAGCTGGTGTAGGGCAAGGGGACACCTTGGCAGAACCCTGGGGGCCAATCCTGACCTACACTGCAGCACAGAAGCTGTCAGTAGAGACTGGAGTCTCTTGTTTTCACAGTCTCTAGGGCTCCCTTTCTCGTGCTCCCATGAAGAGATGGGTCTTGGAGGAATGACATTTATAAGAATCCAGACTGACCACAGATTTGTTCTTATCCTATATTGCCCCCCACACCCATGGCATTAAACCATCCAATACTGATCTTTCTTTATCTGAGCTTCTTATCCCCAACTCTGTATGGAAGTCATAGCAGCCTACCAGCCAGGTCCAAGAGACAAGCGATGAACCCTCCGCCCCATTCCACTCTAGACTGGAAGAACAGCCCTTACCCCCAACCCAACAGAGCGTTATACTACAATTTAAATTTGAATGAAAGGCTATCTTCTGTTGTTTACTTCTCACTCCATCTTTATTAACTGTGTCTCCCTAAGTATCCTATTTGCCCCTACCTACCCTACTTGATTCCCGACCCATGAACTTGGGACAAAAGGAGACAAGGTATCAGGAAGTTAGCAAAATGAGGATTCCAAGAAGCCAAATAGATGTCACAAAATTCATGTTGTAAAAGTCATGCATTTAACTTACAGGTACTTATTTCAGAGGCAATTATTCTTGTTTTACACACAATTCTAACAAACTTGTTTATCTGATATCCTAGCTAAAGCTAAAAATCAGAAAGAGAAGCAAACAATAGAAGCAAACAATAAGGAGAAGCAACAGTTGAAAATGAATAAGCAGCGATAAATGAAGAACAGACATGAGTATCAAAAAGCACGCTCGTCTGGAACCACTTATGGTAGGAGTAAATGAAAATATACACCTTCGTAGGCGTTAATGATGCCACTGAGTTGCTCCATAACCGAATCATTTTCATGATACAACTGAGTCTGAAGGTTAAAGCCCTTTTTTTCCTGATACACTAAGAAAGCAGAAGCATATGTAATATCTTTTTAAAAGATTTCTACCTACAATGAGTAAATTAAAGATTCTTTTAGTCTTTAAAGGGGGTTTACAAATCCTCAGAGATCCAGAAAGTTCTGCTACCTAAATTACTAAGTCCCTGTACTTTCGGAGAAGGTTTTTTCCCCCTATATTTGGTCTTGTTTTTCACAGACCCTCTGAGTTTTAGTTTGTGCTGGTGCTGTTTTCTTATCTCTTGGTCAGTCAGTACCGTTCTGCCCATCCTTTCAAATTCTAGCACCTGGCCCAAGAGGAATTTCTTGGAGGAGATCCTGGGTATCTTAGATGCAGTACTAGGAAGAAGGAACAAGCTGGCCTCTGCTGGGAGCCCACAGCCTGCGTTGATGGTTGATGAGAAGACAGGAGAGCCTCAAAACAAAGAGCTTGGGCTCTGTAATTGGACCCTGTTGAAAGGCTCCTCTACCGAGTTCTAGCTGCATGGCCTCGGGAAGCTTCTTCACCTCTCTATACCTCACCTGTAAAATGGAGATAAAAATAGTGCCTACCTCCTTGTTGTTCGCAGGAATAAAGGAGATGGGGGTGTAAAGCAGTTGCCTGTCTGGTAAATGCTCAAGAAACAGTGGCTATCTTTAGGACAGGTCCCTTTTTTCCTGCTTCTCAGAGACCTTAGGACACATATCTCCATGACTTATCTGGCACAAGATCATATATGCTGTTTCCTGGGTATAGGTCTTGTCACCTTGGTTACATCATAGGTTTCCTGAGTGTTGGAACCATCTCTCATACTTGTCTGTATTACTCAGGGCACTGGACACAATCCTCTGAGTTCACAATAAGCACTTGGGTTGAATGGCAACTGCACCAGCAGTGTTCACACTGACCACCTCTATGTATACCGTGTCATTCAATGCTATATGTTAAGAGGGAATTTATTTAATTAAGGGAGTGCCCATGAGATGATAACCAGAATTAGGAAAGTTCTAGAAACCAAGTCATATGGTTGAGGGTTTAGTGCTATTTCATCTGGATCAAGGGTTGGCAAGTATAGCTGGTGGACCAAATCCAACCCATGGGCTGTGCGCTGTTTGGCCAGTGAGCTAAGAATGGCTTCTACATGTTTAAAGTGTTGTAAAATAAAACAAAACAGAGTATGCATCAGAGACCACATATGGACTCCAGAGCCTAAAATATTTACTATCTGGCCCTTTACAGAAAAAATTTGCTGATTTTTGATATAGAAAGGAAGAATTTGGGGAGAGAGAATAAATACCTTTCTTCAAGATTCATTTCACTCACTCATTCATTCTTATCTTCCCGAAGCGCCACCAAACTCAGCATTGTGGGAGCACAAGCTAAGAGAAGATACCTTTCTACTGCTAGGTGTTAGTGTCACTAGAATTTAAATAAATTCCTGCCCTCAAGGAGCTTATAATCTAGTGGAGCAGACCAGAAAGGTTGTTAAGGATTGTCCTGAAGAAAGATCAGATTCATTCTGTGAGAGTTTAAGGAATAGAATTGCAGTTAATGATCAGAAGCTATATAAAGGCTAATTCACTGCAGTACAAAAAAAGCTAATAATCATGGGATTTTTTTTTTTTTTTTTAACAGAATGAACTACTCTGGGAGATAGTGAGCCACCCATCTTTCCTGGGAACATTCAGGAAGCATCCCTGCTATGGGTCTCGGTGGGTTTGGGTCATGTTGGACTAGATCAAAGAACTGGGCTGATGCCTTCCTACACTGCAGAGGCTAAGCTGAGGTGTGAGCATAAAAAAGTGTCTGTGGCCTGAAGTGTTCCCAGGGTACTGAGACTCCCCTTTAATATTCAAATAGCATGTCTTGGCCGACATCCACTTCCTGTGGGACCCCAATATCTTGAGCTTTCCCTGGGGGCTACGTTTCTCCCAGTCACCTCTTTCTCCATTTTTCTAATTGCCACCGACCCGTCTCACAGCTCTGTGCCTCTCTGTCCTCAGGCTGCAGGAGTTCTCGTTCTACACTACTGCATGGGCTTGCCAAACACCCATTCCTTTATTCCCCCCACCCCACCCCAGAGCACCACTAACAGTGTTACAAGGCCAGTGCGTGTTTACTGAAGGTTTGAGATCATGGAGGGAGATTACAGCACAGCCCAGAAGAGACAAAGGCATAATCTTGAATTCCTAGGCTAGACATTCCTATGCTAAACAGCCGGGCCACACCATAAGGAATTTTCCCAGCCAGGTCTTTTCCACCTTCCACTCACTACTGTTCCCTACTGCTCCCAGCACCTCCCCTCCTCTCTCTATGTTCTCCTGGCCTCTGGAGTCCTTTAGCCTTTTGTCTCTAGGGCCCATCAAATACAAAGTTCTACTTTATTTTATCATGCTCAGCAATTCAGCCTCCTGTCTGCCATTGCACATCAAAGGTTTGTGCAGGAGTCTAGGTTTTTTCACCCAAAGACTCATTAAGGCATTTTCTTAAATAATGGAGCTGGCTACCTAGAGATGCTGCTCTGCTAAGAAGGTGTCAGTGGTGGGTTCTTTGGGTTATTTTTCCTCTTAAACCAGGAGCAAACTTCCCAATCAAGCCAGAGGTTTTTCCTTTGTATTCCAAAGGGAAGTGATTCATTTCAGTGGTCTCCAGAGTGTAGGTCCTAGGAAGTACACCCTGGTATACATCCCTATTTATTTGTATCACATTCTCTCAAGATGCATGCGTCTTTCTCCTTAGCAAAGTCTAGGGCCTTTGGGACGAAAAATCGTAGATACTGTGTTTTTATTTCTTAGCTGAGGAAGGAAGAGAATGTTCTCATTAGGGAAGTCAAAGCCCAGAAAAATATGGAAATTCTGCCCTGGCGACTCCAAGCATTTTCTTTTGGAGGGTGTGTTTTATTCTTTTTCCACACCTTCACATTTTCAGTTCCCCCACACTCGGGGCCATTTAGTGACATCCAGCAAAGTCAGTGGGAGAAGGAGGCCCAGGCATTCTGAGGCTGGAACTGGGTAACCATCCAGCTCTGAAAGTAAGTCCAGGCCCTCCTGCCCAGGATCTGAAGGAAATCAGGCAGTGAGATGGTAAGAAGTGGAATTTGTGGCTCCTTTTGATTTGTTTTTGTAAGACTCTGAGCCTGAGTTTATCTGTTGCAGTTTGGCACTTCTTGCCCTGAGCTTTTGGAGACAAAGACTCAGAGAAGGAAGGAGATGAGAACTAGTGAATGAACAGGCCCAGGAGGTGGAGCCAAAGGGATAAGAAAAAGATGCCCAGGCTCGTTTTATCAGTCAAACAGGAATGTTGCCGAAGATTTGCATTTGCAAAGGCTATGCCAGCTGGGCTGGCCCTACAAGGGGGAGAACTGGGGACCACGGAATTAGTCAGAGGTCCCAAGGCTGCTCCTTCTTGGTCGCCATGTGGCAGAGAGTCAAAGGGTGGAGTCCTCTCCCCTCCGGAAAATATCTGATAAAATTCTTTTCCCTTTTCTTTTTTCCCCTCTTACACGTAGCCCCAGACAGGATATGGGTGTGGGGTCAGCAGACACGAAGGACCCAAAGGAAGGAGAGGAATGTGAAGGGGTGGTACTTGTTAGGGAAAAAGGAAGGACAGCCTTGGAGGGCTTGGAGGAGACAGATACCCTGGGGCTGACAAATGGAGTTCCCTGATTACCTGAAAGATTTCTCTTTCCAGCTCACCGGTGGTGTGGCAGTGCTACCTGGTGGCCTCTCAGCGCCCACCCTGACTCTGGTCACCACCCAGAGCCACCCCATCTCCAACAGAGAAAGTCCACTTTTGGTTGGCTGCTGTACCCAAGCCCAGGCCAAGTTCCCACAGCGACAGAAAAAAGACCTTCCCAGAACAAAGCTCTTTGTCAGGGTCAGTGAGGAGAAAACCACAGAACCCTCTTCTGCCCTAAGGTTCACAGTAACAAAGCACAGAAGTTCTGCAATGCTCCTTTGTTAGCATTTCAAGGTACAGTCACTCACGCATTCCAGTCACCCCACAGTATAATAGAAAATGACTCCTAGTATTATATAAAAACAAACGCTAGAAAGCTCTTGGGGGATGCATAAAGCTACACACTGGCCTTAGCAGTCTGGCAAGATTGAGCATAGGGACCCAGGCCCCACCGCTCATCCCCAAAGCGGAGACACTGAAATTCTCAGCATATCTGCCCAAGGTTTTGCAGAGGTTAAAATCGCCCTCCCCGTCCCCACTGCTGCAGGCCAAGGCGAGACTGAGACTGGCCAGCTGAGGAAATAAGAAAAGGGTGGGCCTCACTGGGCCCAGGACCAGGTCATCATGAGCTGTGAAGCCAAAGGAGAGTGGAGCATCGGATAGGAATCTGAGCCACTGGTCAACTCACCCCATTGTGAGGTGGAGCCAGCCCTCAGGGCAGTTCCCCATTCTAGGGCTTCAACGGACACCTTACTGACAGCTTTTTCCCTGCCCTGAAAGGGCACGTCTGGGGCTGTCAAACAGGTCAACCCAGAGCCTAACTTGAGAGCTTTCTCCAGCCTGGGGTCTCTCTCCAACTGGGTGGACCCAAAGGGGGACAGCAGAGGAGACTGAGAGCAAAGAGGCCTAGCTGGCTGGCCCAGGTCACTCTGGGGGGCCATGGTGGGTGGCCTTTAGGATGCAATAAGAGTAGGGAATTGGGAGTCCTAGAGGCCCGGAAGCAGAATCTGGAGCCAAAGGGAGAATAACTTACAATGTTTAAATCCTTCTAAGTGCAGTGAGATGAGATGGAGAATGTTATCCCCAAATGAAAGCAATTATGAATAAATATTTATTGAGCGCCTACTAATTTTTCTTTTTAACCAAAGTGAGTGCAAGAGCTTAAGAAGTCAGGGCGGATGTGGAAAAGCCAAGGAGTGTCCACCAGTTTGCTGATCCGTCCACTAGTTTTAGAACTTGGAGAAGAAGGGCAGGGGAAGAAAACTCCAAAATGTAACAAGTTTGAGTTTGTGTCAGGCTGAGGGGTTGCAGTGGGGAGAGGAAAGCAGGGCACAGAACAAACTCCATCTACCCTGTGCCTTCTCTCCAGTGGCATGGAGAAGAGGGTGTCAGAAGACGGAGTGTAACTTAGCTTTGCGATCTTAAATGCAAGAATATTTTCACGGACTCTTCTTCATTCCAAACTCCCCATGTCACCTAACTCAGCCTGCCTCCTGGGCCTCTGGACCTCAGACCTGGGGCCTCATCCCAGGTTGGCTTCGCTCCGGTTCCTTGAATGTCCAATTCTGGCTCCCCCTGTCCTAGTGCTCGGTGGGCACCAACGCTCTCTTCCCGGGAACCGCTCTCTTCCCAGGAACCGGCTCAGGCCGCAGCTTTCTGAATCAACCGTCAGTCACGAAACTTTCCTGCTTCTCTCCTCCCCTCTCTCCTGGTTCTGGCTCCAACTCTGCACTCTGCACCTTTGGCAACGCGAAAGGACACTGGCATCTTCAAAGAGCTTTACTTTAGAGACAACTCGAGAGAGCCTCGTTGACTCTGGGAAGCCTCCGGCGCGACCTCCGATTTACACCTGGGCTAGTTCACGCTCACAGTGTGGTCGCCTTCCCGGCGCGTCCCACCCCCACCCATTCCCAGCAGAGGCACCAGTCCCCATTGGGCTCGGTTCAAGCGGCCCCGGTCCCACCAAGCCAGGAGCAGCCGTGGGCGTGGGGGCGTGGGGTGGGGCAGGGGTCCCTTCGCTCCGCCTAACTCGGCTGTGCGCGCTCTGCCTCCGGGAGAGCGTCGACCCTCCCCGCCACCAAGTTGGCCGGGCCGGGCGCGCGGCCCATACTCACGCAGCAAACTCAGCAAGCAGAGCGCGGTCCAGCCCCGCGGCATCCCGCGCCCCGCGCGCGCGCCCCTGCGGACGAGCATCCTTCCCGCGCCGCTCCCGAAGAGATGCACAGAGACCGAGAAGCTGCTTAGCCAGGCCCGGACGCGCAGCTCCCGCCCCTCCGCCCGAGCGTGGGGTGGGCGAAACTTGCTTTTTCCCCTCCCCTCCCTCTTTAGTCCTGGCACGGCCAACCCCTCTCCTTGGCTGCCACTAACGTGAGCTTCCCGCTTGGTCCCAAAGGCGGAGGACGTTAGGAGGCAGGCTGGGGTTGCCGCTGTCGAGGCCAAAAAAGGTTTTGTGAGGGCCCCAGACGTCTTGTTCAACTTTATATAGAGGCCCCATCTTCTTAAAGCTCGACTTCACTTAACTTTAACCCCTTTGTGTCAGCCTTGCCGGTGTCCAGGGCAGGGGGCAAATTTCCTCTGATCTTTTTTTTCCATTTCCTTTCCTTTTTGCTTTTAAGTTTTAAGCTGAGAACAATCTTGCAGATGGAATCTACCAGTAAGGACCTGAGTTTACAAGTGTGAGCATTTTGCTAATCAGGTAAAATTTAGCACATGTCAAATCTGAGGCATTTAGTGATACTCTACCAGAGACTATGCTGTGTGTTAATGATGCAGAAAGCCTGAGCAGGACATATAAAGACAGTAATTATTCACTTTCTTTTCATTATTTTTCTTACAAGATCTATTTATTTTAATTTGGAGGGTTATTTCCTGTTACCATCCCTATTTTCGCACATAGTTTGATCCTGTCACCATCATCATAAAGACAAAGGACTCCCCTAGCACCTGGGGTGCCTTCTCTCCAGTCCTGGGGCTGAGACTCTAGGGGCTTCCTCCTGCTCTCTTATCAGAAAAAGAGACTTCCCCTGACTCCACCCTCTTCTACCTAATTGATCCTGGGGCTTTGTACTCCTCGTGAGTTGTTCTGGTTGTTGGTAAACTGAATTACAGAAACTTTGAACTGGGCAGTCAGCCTAGTCAAGGACGGGATTGGGGGGATGGATACTGGAAGACAGAGGAGCCAGGAGGAGCAGATGATGGCACCAGGTGGGGGTGGGGGGTAAGAGAACGCACAGTCTTGGAGACTATGCCCTGAGATCCTGAGTGGGATCACATGATTACAAATACCCAGTCCAGTCTCTTCCATGATGTCTGTTCCACAGAGCCGAAAGGGAGAGAGAGGAAAGCCCAGCACTGCTCTTTTCTGATTTACTTCTCCGTAGACCCCCTAGCATTATGAAAGTAGAAGGGTGTCCAGGTCTAAAAGCAACCCGAAACCCATTCTGATCATGTTGCCTAACTTTCCTTTGCAGAGGAAACAAAGCCTTTCATCACATAATGAAACCAAAGGCTTCTGATGCAGATTTGGTAGAACGCGGTGGTATGGTATGTATCTGTTTCAAAGTGCAAATGGTGATTCAGATCTGACCACACTGTGATCTCAAGGGCCTGCAGATGGGGACAGAAGGGGTTACAAGATACATTTTTAAAATCAGGCTTTTGTCCTTGGAACTCCCAATTAACAGAGAAAAAGAGTTGCCCTCTGCCGACCCCCAGCTCTCTCAGCTCCAGGAGCTGGATCTGCTTTACCCCCAATGAGATGTTGTGAACAAAATGTGGGGTTGAAAACCCCATATGAAAACCAATTTGGCCCTCTCGACTCTTCCTTCATTCTTAGTAAATTCGTCTGGTTACTTCAAATGCCCTTTGTCTGCCCTAGCTGGAGCACGAACTTGTCCCTAGCACCTGAATTTCTTAACTAGCTTTGGGGGCAGAGGAGACAAAGACCCTATGGAACAGAGCTTCTCAAAGCATGGTCTACACAGAATCAAGGGTGAGGTCTGGGGATCTGCGCTTTTAATAGGCACTCTCTTCTATACATGCTAAAGTTTAAGAAGCCCTGGTATAGAACAAAGACAGGTTAGGTACAAAGTGGATGGCAGACTTCAGGGAGGGAAATGGGAGTAGGAGGCACTGGAGGCTGACAAATCACTTCCTCTGGGAAACCAGAGCTGTTCTTCTCTGGCCTACAAGACTATAGATGACACCAGAACCATGACACTAGGTGATAACTGACCACTCTTTCTATTTTCCAGGGCCACTAAGACTCATGACTCCAAGCACACATAACCTTGCCCTGGCCACCCACAAACTCAGGTTCTGTCCATTGGACACATGTCTGCCCTGGGGCCCCAGCCTTACGTTTCCTCACAGGCCACATAGAGCTGAGCTAGCAAGGGTCTTCAAAGCTGTAGCCTTTTTTGGCTACTCCTCAATGTTTCTGCTCCCCTACTTTGTCACATGAGCTGTTGCTGAAAGAGAATGTTAACTACACCACGCAGGGACTTCCCTGGCGGTCCAGTGGTTAAGACTTCGCCTTCCAACACAGGGGGTGCGTGTTCGATCCCTGGTTGGGGAACTAAGATCCCACATACCTCGTAGCCAAAACATAAAAAAGGAGCAATATGGTAACAAATTCAATAAAGACTTTAAAAAGGATGGTCCACATCAAAAAAAAATCTTTAGGAAAAGAAATAATAAACCTACACCGCACTCTGTGTCAGATGCAGCAGAAATCTATAGAGTGAGAGGCTCTGTTAGGCCTTGATAGACTTCTAGGTCATGGCCACCCTTACCATTGAACATCCCCCACCCCAGCCCCAAAACACACACATGTCGTATCAATCCATTTAAAATAGACCCTCATCCCATGTTAAATATAACTACTTTGATGTAAAAAAAATAAGGGAAATTATTTAAAATTTTTTTGAGTTTTATGATATATTCTTCATTTTGTTCTTGTGATTCAAGCTTTATTACATTTATATACTGATATAAGTGCTAAAGAGTTGAATTGCAGTTTACAAGTTTACCTTTTAGAGGCATTTAATAAGACATTTGTTCATTTTGATTTTCCATTTTCATATTTTGGAAACAAGACTTTTTTCCCACATTGCTAACTTGTCTTGGGTCTTTGAAAGCTTTCAGGGTTTGGAGCCCAGTTTGGCAAGGAGGGATGCTTGGTGGTGGAGGTGTACAGATATTAGAGGGAGGCGATGAGAACCTGAGGTCAGAAGTAAGCCCTTTCTGTCCTCTTCCCATCTGCCAGTCTCTCTCCAGTGCTTCCTCTTGGCAGAACATAACCAGAAACCAGCTGACAAGGGAACCTGGGAAATGTGGCATATAGATTCCCAGCCCTAGGGTCTTGTGGGAAATTGGCTCCATGCACTGGAAACCTCCAGTGTGCTCTAGGCAGGCTACAGAGGCCACAGACCAAGAAGTCTCAGACCAAATTATGGTAATCAAATCATGAAGGTTACTGAATCTACTTAAAACATACAGCTAGAACCAAGAGGAAAGAGTTGGGGTAAGTTAACCCACTTGCGACGGGTACAACCAGGGTGAAAGGACCACACATTCTCTGGATCTTGTGTTTTGCTCCAGTAGTGCAGTTTTGAGGACCAGCATTGAGGTTAAAAGATCAGTAGGTGGAAGATGCTTGGAGCCAACATATACTTGCTCTATTGGGAGATGCAAGGGCAAGTTGGTCGGGTAGCAAGTTTATGCACACAGCTCGTGAGTGTTCTTCTGGGCAGCCATCCCTTTTGTCAGCGTTTATGGGGCAGAGCATACAGGGGCCAGAATAATGTCTACCAATAAGTAGACAACTTAGGGATGACCTGGCTGTCAGCCCGAGGAGGCATGCGCTCTACACTTGGTGACTCATGACTTGATTTTTCTATTCCTTTCTACCTGTAAGTAACACTTTTGTTTGGTCCCTTCTTTTTATAATATATTCAATTTATTCTATTTTTGCATGTCTCACAGATTACAAATTTGCTCCTACTTTTAGCACATGTGACTTCTGCCTGTGTCTCACAAACCACTTGCTTACTTATCACCTATAAATAGTACTGATGAAATTCACCCATCCTGTCTGCTTTCCTTGTCCTCTGTAGCAGAACTGAATATTCTCACATAATAGAGCAAACACACATTATAACCTGCATTCTAGAGAAGAGTATAGAAGCGTGGGGTTGGTACTGAGAGATGCAGGGTGAATAACTGTCACTAATCCAGTTTCATGTATTTTTTTATGCAGAGAAACACTTGCCCAGCTCTATTTACTGCATAGTCTATCCTTTCCTTACTCATCTGGAATGCCATTTCTGTTATGTGTCAACACTTCCTATATGTGTGCCTGTTTCTGGGCTCCCTAGTCATTGGTCACCATATGTATCCCAGGGCCTTTAGCATTGCCTCATTTACTGCAGCTTCAAATAAGTCCTGATATGGTTAGGTCAAGTGAAAACTCAAATTTTTCTCAGAAAAGTGGCCTGGCTATTCTCGGCTCTTTACTCTTCCATATAGATTAGAATTTGCTTATCAGATTCCTCCCCAAAATAACCTTTTGGATTTTGATTAAAATTTCCCTGTAGATTAATTTGGAGAGAATGGAATCTTTCATTCAGTGAAGTTGGCATAGCTCTCCATTGTTTGGTTCTTCTTTAAAGTTTATGATCTTCCCTGTAGTGGTTTAAATTCATCTTTTGTTAAATTTATTCATAGGTAATTGACGTCCTCTAATACTGTTGTAAATAGTATCTTCTATTTAATTATTTTTGTTGCTGGTGTGTGAAATGACAGTTCATTGTTTTATATTAATCCTCTATTGAGCTACCTTGTTAAAGTCTATTATTTCTAAGTATTTGTAGATTCTTTGGGGTTTTCTATGTAAATGATCATATCAACTACAAATAGTGATAATTTTATTTTTTCTTCTCCCTTTGAATTCCTTTTTCTTAAGTTAATGTACTGGCAAGAACATCTGCTACAAGAATGAAAGATGGGTGATCTTATACATTCTTACCTCATTTCAGATTTTAAAGGGTAATGTTATAATGTTTCCCCACTGAGGACTACATTTGCTTAATTTTTTTATATGTGCTATTTATATCATGCTAAAGAAATTCCCTTCTATTCCTAATTTATTAAAAGAGGTCTTTTTAAAATAATGAATGTATGATGTTTTAAAAATATCTACATCTAATTGAAGAGAAGTATAGCTTTTCCTCTTTTAATATGGGAGCTTAGTGAATTACCTTTATAGGCTTTCTAACATTAAACCAACTTTGCATTAAACCCAACTTTGTCATGGCTTATTATCATTTTTATACACTGTAGAATTTAAGTTGCTAATGCAGTCTTCTATTTATGGCTTTTGTTTCTATATTCATAAATGAAATGGGTCTGTATTTCTTTCTTCATCATTGTGTCATTGTCTGATTTTGGTATTGGGGTTATGAAGTCCTTATAAAGTGAGCTGGAGAATATTTTCTTTTTTTATAGTCCCAGGAAGAGTTTTTGTAAGATTGGGATGATCATATTTTTAAAGATTTGTTAGAACTTTCCTATGAAATCACTTGGGCCTGATATTTAGTGTGGGACCGTTGAAAAATACTATTTCCATTTTTTCTAATTGTTATGGGAGTTCTCAGTTTTAAAACATTTCCTCTTGAGTAAACTGTTATTTTCCTAGGAATTTATTTATTTACTAAAGTTTTCAAATTATTATTGATAAAATTCCTTTTATCTTGTTAATCTGTACTTTAATATTCAGAGTGTATCTTCTTTCTCGTTCGTATCATCACTTTGTGAATAATTTGTTACAAAAATTTAAATTACAAAAGTTTTCAAATTGCATATATATATATATATATATATTTCAAGTGGGGTTGGAGAGTATTCTTATGTTGGGATAACATCCCTCTCTTGCACTTGAGTAGGTGGGGCTGTTCCTTAGAGGGGAGTGAGCTTGGGCTGATCAACCAGTGCAAGCGCCCAAGATAATCCGTTGGGATCTTTCATAGGCCCCTTGGGATATCATTAAAGGCAAAACTGTAATGATGTTCAGTAAAGAAGCATAAAATGCAATGCTTTGTTTCTCCCTTCCTTCGGCGTTGGCCCAGGACTGCCATCCCAATTTTGCTTCCTAAGAGACAGGCTTCTCAGTAAGAGAGAAGGACATCGTGTTTCATCTAGACTTGCACATAATCCACAGCTTTTCTGTGCATTGCTATAGCTATTAAGAACTGGTGATGTGACATGTAAGTGAGGAGAAAGCACATCACGGTGTGTTGCTATTTTGTTGTGGGAAGGAAAAAAGGTCAGGGTGTGAGGGGATAACATGCATCACATACATACTCAATGATCATCTCTGGGTGGTAGAGTTAGGGGCAAATGTCACTTTTTCTTCTTCACGTCTGTGTGCAGCATGGACCTTATTTTATTTTACAATACCTGTGCATTACTTTTACAAACAAAAATAACAAATAAAGCTATTTTCATTGTGAAAAGGAAAAAGCTGTGGCAATTATTAATTATTATAGTTCTTTTCTTAAGATTTGTTAGGACCTGCATCGTCTGAGGGAGCAGTCACGTGATAGCCGAAAACAGCTTGGCTAAAAGAGTGGATATGTCAGTGATGAGGGCAGCTTGAGTAAAGAATCTTTAAGCCCTGGGAAGCAGCTTTCTGAGAATGGGTCAGAAATCCATGGTCTGTGAATGTGAGTGTGTCTGTACTTCTGATATTGCCTCTGCTTTTTTCCTGTCTGTCTCTTCTAGACTTTCAATAAATCTTCCTGCAAGTGCAGGCCTATCTCAGCTTCGCTCATGAGTGCTACCAGACAACATTTATATTTCCATTAAAGCCAGAGTACCAAAGCGGGTCCAGGCTACCCTGGGGGTTGGGGTGTAATGGATTCAAGGAAATTCCAACATGAAGGATTTATTTGGAGTAACAAAAGTGGAGCTGCTTGGCAAATTGTGCTTCCTCATTTGGAAATTCTCTCTCTGGTGCTACCTAAAGGTAGGAGCAGGGAAGTAATTTCCTTCACTAGAGGGTCCAAGAATTGCCTCAAGGGGCTGGAATCATCTTGCACCCGATACTGAATGTAGTTCATGGGCCAACAGGCTGTAAAATCCAGGAACCTATCAGTCTTTGTCTTTGGAAACCCAAATGGACGGTTTTAATGACATACATTTGATGGAGGCCAAAACAGAGAGGGTGGTTATTTTTAACCTGGGGCAGGAAAATGTGGCTGGAAAGGAAACATCTGTCCCCAACTATTGACTGTTGCACTTTATATAGAGGTCTTTTCTGTCTTGAAATCATCACATAAAGTAAGGTGGTTGGTCGGGGTCTGACTCTGGGAACATTCCTCCCTTCTCCCTTTTCCCACTGCTTATCTTCTGAGTGAGGCTTATGCCTCGAAGAGACCACCTTGGAGGCAGAAGGTGGGGGAATGGGTCAAGGACTGCCCAATTCCTGTGAATTTTTTGGACCCCTCCTAGTCTGACGTCTTCATGCAAGATGGCCTGCCCTTTAGGGTACACATTTTGCAGACTCCCCAGTTGGGGGGTCACTGGAGGTCTTGTGCTGGGAGAATCAGACCTCTGAGTGCCAGAACACTTTCCTTGGCAGTTCTGACTTCTGGTCTCTGAGCAGAGAAGTCGTTCTTTCTTCCAGGTCAGCAAAATCATTCCCTTTCGTTCAAGACATGGCAGCCTCCTGTGTGTCTGGCTGGGGAAGGAAAGGGGCAAGTGTGCCCACAAAGTTGCAGGGACATATTTTCATCTCAGCAGAAGCGTTTTCCATCATTTCTGAGCACACGGAGCAAGGCTGAATGTACCCACAGAGCCTCAGGGTGGATTATGTGATGGGGGGCGGAGGAGCAACGTGTAGTGCTCTGGTCGAGCACTGCACGGACCAGCAGCGCTGTTCACACAGACCGTGGGGGCGTAAATGGCTCCTCCAGGAGTGGCTGGCAGTGGAGAAGGGGAGGAGCAAGACCAAGTGTGTAGTTGGTTGAGGGGTTCCCAGCCTTCGGTCTTGGAAAACTAACCAGAATAGTGCTGCTGTGTTCTTTCAGTCCTTCCTCTCTCTGTCTCTGTCTGTCTCTCTCAATTCCTTCCTGTTTTCAGCCAAAGACTGGACCTGGAGAGAAACAATTGTGTTTTCCAGATCGAGTAGACAGTTGCCAGGAGAAATGACAAGGGAAGAACAAGAATAAAAGAGCCTACATGAATCCACTCCTTCCCTCTGCTGGTGCAGTCCCAGCAGAGCAGTGTCAGAGCAGCAGGGCTTGGAGGGTGTGAAACAGGATTGCCAAATTGCATGAGTCTCTAAAAAGATCCATATGTCTGGGCTGCACCAAGCTTCTGAGCTCAGGGAGGGGCCGATAACATCATCTGCTGGATGGGTGTACAGTTCTCTTCCTTTGGGGAGGATTGGATGTCAGCTTGACTAGATGCTGTTAGAGTCGTCATGACCCAGGTTGGGAACTCGGGGTGCAAGTGTTTGGGGTGAGGAGGAAGGGAGAGGGCCAGATAATAGAATAAATAGGAAAGGTAAAGTTTCTAAGCTAGAGTCTGTGAAACATTTAGTAGGAAAAGAGTTTGGAAACCCCAGCATATTGACTTTTCTTTAAAATTTTTTCTCATGCCAGGAGAGTTTTGGGGGAGCCACTGTGCAGACGGATGTCAGGCCATTTGCCTGCTTTGTGGGAAGTCTAGAGCTTATTCCTACAACTCACCCTCCAGAGCCAAGGAAGAGTCACTTTCTTCCTCCTCACGTCTTTAACCTCCAAACTATAGCTTCCTTTGGGGTCGGGGATAGCAGATGGTACACAGCTGTGGGACACATCTGGTCTTGCAGGAATCAGAGGAAGGCACAAAGGACAGTTGGAATCCCAGTGGCTACCCTGGAGGCATGGCTCCAAACATTTGGGGTGGTACCCCGACACTCTACCCAGATCCCATCTTGGACAGACTTCATGTTTTTCCTTAGACCTCCACGCCTATTCCCCACTCTGGCTTCAACTGCCTCAGACAGAGATGATTTTGTGAGAGTGGCCAGGCAGCTGCTTCCCAGATGTGTGTTTTCTCCAGAGATGGCCATATCCAAATGGAAGAACTTTGAGAAGATTCGATAGGGACAGTAGGGTTGGGGCCTGGGAGATTCCTCTGAGCATGTATTGACCTAGGAGAGCTAGCCCAGCAACCGTCTGAAGACCCCAGAGTGAAGCCGGAGGAGTAGAACTGGAGAAAGGGTGAGAAGGTCCTGAAGTGCTGGTGATCTTACCCTAATTTTCTTCAGTTTACTGAGGGCTGGTGAAAATGTCACAGAGAGCCCACGTCTTCTGACTGGTATCTGGAAACCTTAGCCCAATCTCATAGCTCCTACAGCCTATGACTCCACCCAACACTGGTTAGATGTTCAGACCCTAAACATCCAGGTGGACCTGAACGAGTCCCTGTCCCTCTGTGGGGCTCAGTCCTGGCATCTGTAGAGTGATAGGGGTCAGTGAAGGAACCAAGGCACCTCCTGGCTCTAACTGTACCCAGAATCTTCCCTCTAAGAGGGAGGCTGAACCATGCCTGCTGCTGAGGGGACTGAGGGGGTGGTCTGTGTCTGAGCCGCAAGCTGCTGTCAGGTAGGGGGAGCGTGGGGGTCATTTCCTTGTGTGAGGGGCAGCCAAGGGAGAGAGGGGAAGCAGCCGGAGTGGGTGGCCAATTCCTGTCTCTGACCCTTGGGGCAGTGCCTGAAGCTCCTGCCAGGCTCCCACACCTTGGCTAAGAATAGTGCAGCTCCTTCCTGCTGGCCTCCGGAGCCCAGAGGAAAGAGAGCTGGACTATATAACCTCAGGCTGGGCTGTCCCTTCCGGTGATTCTCTCTGGAGATCAAAGGGCCGCTGGGATTGCAGTTCTAGTTTCTGATGCTACTACCTAATAATAGGGCTCTGGTGTGTGGGGAAGGTGGTAGTCAGGCCACCGCTGATGGCTGGTGGGAAGCAGGAGGTCTGGAACCTGAAAACTAACAATTCTAGGTGCACAGGGTTGGAAGGATGTGCGCTTGGGGGCACAGAAGGTTATCAGGGGTCTTCAAGGTGAACTAAGGTTACAGTAGAGAGTGTCCTAAGTGTCTTAGAGTGACTAAGACCCTGAGGGAAAAGGCCTCCTGGTTCTGAGTGATGAGGACTAAGGTGGGCCCTGGGCACCCACGTGGATACCCAGCTCCAAATCTGGCTGAAGCAGTTGACCTGAAGACCACACTTTGAGAAACAACCAATGACCGATGGCTTACCAGTCCAGAAAGCAGCTCCCTGCATGACGGGCTGGCCCTGTTTGGGCTCCTGAAGTAACTTGAGGACCATCACTAGGTCCCAATGATTAGGGGGACCATATAATTTAGCATCCAAACATGAGTGTTTCTGACAGTGAAAGAGGATGTTGTTAATAACTACACCAGGCGAGCAAGCATAATGGAAACTGTCCATCAAAAAGCAGACATCTGGTTGCTCTAACCACCAGACATTGCTGTGTCTCCATGCTCTTCTCTCTCTAGATTTCTCAGTAAGAAGAGTTGAGATGGAATACATAAAAGAGAACTTTAGAAACTGAGGGACCACAGAAATCTGGGGATTATGATCAAGCTTCTCTGTGTTTCACAGGTCCCGTCCTTCATAAATCATGTGGAGGTTAATTATAGCCACAGAGAAGCTGGGCTCTGAAGCTGGGAAAGAAAGGAGAACTTTCTCAGGAAGTCCATTGCTTGGCTGGGGTGGGGGGCTGCCTGGATGGAGAGATAAGCTTCACTGACAAGCCAAGAGCAGCAGCTTTGTGCTTTGGTTTTCTGCAGCTGAAACCCTGGGCTTGTAGCAAACCCCAGAGAAAACCCTTGCATCTTCTTTTACTGCAAAATAACTTCAGCTTCCAGTTAAGTGTCCATAATCTATACAACTCACTTGAATAGACAGGTCCATTTGTTGATTCATTAATGAGCATGTAAGGAACAAATCGTATGTTACATGCCAGCTTCTGTGTTAGTTTCTAGAGATGTAAAAACAGAGCAATAGTCCCACCTCTTAAGGAACCCTCAGTCTAGCAGGGGAAACAGAGGGCCAAATAATTTGCGGAGTGATGGACTAATACTGCTTTGGTAGAGAAACCTGTCCTAAGAGCAGAGCCTCTTTCTCAGAATCACTGAAGACTTTCACAACCTCCCTTTAAACAGATAGCAAAATCCTTGCTAATACGATGATGAAATTTACCGAGGGGCATTTTGGAGCATTTGTTAAGAGCGCAGGTTTTGGAGCCAGTCAAACTTGGATTTGGATTCTGCCTCTGCTAACTCACAAATTATGCACTCTTCAGCAAGTTTCTCCAGGCAGATAGTAGCAGTGCCTACTTCATCGAACAGTAGGTCTAAAACTTTAACGTGTACACGAATCACCTGGGGGACGTGTTAAAATGTACATTCACATTCAAGAGGTCCGGGCTGGGGCCCGAGATTCTGCATTTTTAATAAGCTCCCAGGTGATGTTGATGCTGCTGATTTGAGACCCACACTCTGAGTGGCAAGGGCATAGAATGCTAAACGATCAAATAAGTGTGGAGCACAGTGCTGACGAATGGTAAGTGCTCAAGAAATGTGCCCTATTACTATTCAAGTGAAATACTAAAATGTTCATTGATCTCCATTTAGGTATCTCCCCATATATGACATATTATCATAATCTCAAAGAAAATTTCTTAAGTCAGGGAAACACTCCTTGTTCTATCTCTTGGGTACCACGCGAGGCCAGTCCTTTCCACAGTCTATGCCAATGGGAAAATTCCAGAAGAGAGGGATGGAAGATTTAGAATTTGTTTCTAATATCATCCCCAAATCCTCCTGATGTGAAGGGCGATGGGAAATCTTGTGGAGCTGTCACATCTCTCCTGCAGAATGGATCCAACTATGGATACTGCAAAGGTATCACTTTCAGACCCAATACTAACAGTAAAGACAGAAACAAGCATGCAGATATCAAAAACATGATTAAAGTCTAGACATTTTTATGAACTTTGGTGGTTTTAAGATATGGCCCCAAATTTGTTGACACTCCTACCATTGAGAGCAGACTCTATGTCCCCTCCCATTAAAGCTGAGCTAGCTTGTGACTCCTTCCACCAATAGAGTATGATGGAATGGCTGCTGTGTGACTTCTGAGACTGGATCAGAAAGGGCCCTGCAGCTTCCTCCTGATTCTCTGGGTTGCTTGCTCTCCTGACATTCTCCCTCTCTTGGAAGCCAGCTACCACAAGCTGCAAAGAGAGGCTCGATCTAGGCTCTCTGGTTGACAGCCTCTGTGGAGCCCCTGCCAGTCAGGCACCAGATCTATAAATGAAGGAGTGTCCAGACACTCCAGTCTTCCCAACCGAGGCCCCAGGCCTGGTGGAGCAGAGACAAGACCTTTGGGCTGAGCCCTGACCCACAGAATCCATGAATATAATAAAATACTTGTTTTATGCCAATGCGTTCTGGGGCAATAAATAATTTCAACTATATATATATTTTAAATTAATTTATTTTTTTGGCTGTGTTGGGTCTTCGTTGCTGCACGTGGGCTTTCTCCAGTTGTGGCAAGCGGGAACTACTCTTTGTTGCGGTGCACGGGATTCTCATTGCGGTGGCTTCTCTTTGTTGTGGAGCACGGGCTCTAGGTGCACGGGCTTCAGTAGTTGTGGCTCACGGGCTCAGTAGTTGTGGCTCGTGGGCTCTAGAGTGCAGGCTCAGTAATTATGGCGCATGGGCTTTGTGGCTCCGCGGCATGTGGGGTCTTCCTGGACCAGGGCACGAACCTGTGTCCCCTGCATTGGCAGGTGGATTCTTAACCACTGCAACACCAGGGAAACCCTTAAAAAATATTTTTATTTAAAATAAGAAAATATAGATAAGGTGTTTAAAAAAATTAAAGCTTATCTTGAACACTTATTTACAGGTAGTAAATATTTTTTTCTATAAAGTTAATAATTCATTTGGTTTTAAAAAGTAAACATCAAATCTCTAACAAATTAAATTTAAATCCCATGATTAACTATTATGTCACTAGATGAGGAAGAGTAAATAGTGGGAAAAAAAATCATGCTTTGGAATCTGGATTTGAATTCCAAATTAAAAACTTGCCAGTTGTGTGGAAGACAGATAGGTTTACTTTTCTATGTCTCATATTAATAATATATTAAATATTTATATCACTTAATAATATAGTAAGTGGGATAATAATAAAATGAGAAACTAAGCAATCTGTGGTGGGGAAGACAGGAAGGTTTCTGATGAAACTGCCCCCTAAGTTAATCCTTAAAATGAGTAAGAAGGGCTTCCCTGGTGGCGCAGTGGTTGAGAGTCCACCTGCCGATGCAGGGGACACGGGTTTGAGCCCCGGTCCGGGAATATCCCACATGCCACGGAGCGGCTGGGCCCATGAGCCATGGCCGCTGAGCCTGTGCGTCCGGAGCCTGTGCTCCGCAACGGGAGAGGCCACAACAGTGAGAGGCCCGCGTACCGCCAAAAAAAAAAAAAAAAATGAGAAAGAATAACTAGGTTAGATATTCTCAGACTTTAGAATTTCAAAAATTTCTGAAAAGTTTAGGGGTAGATTTAGGGGGCAAAAGACTTCAAAAAAAGCAATATTCTAAAATGTGTGTGAAAATTTGAAGAGACAATAATAGCCAAGCCAATCTTAAAGAGAAATAAAGCTGGAGACCTTATGTTAGTCTAGATCAAGATGAATTATAAAGATACAGTAATTAAGATAGTGTGGTTTTGGACCAAAGATAGACAAACTGATGAACGGAACAGATAGAGGAGAGTTCAGAAATACTCCCACATGCATTCGGTCTCCTGATTTATAACAAAGGTGACAACTCAGAGGTTGTGAAGAATACAGCAGCAGAACAGAGAGGTGTGAGAACCAGGAAAGTAGAGCATCACAGAATCAAGGGACGAAAGAGCTTCAGGGAGAAGGAAGAGATCAGCAGCGTCAAGGACAGCAGAGGTCTATTAAACTTGAATTTGACTTTTAAGCAATTGTTGAGACCAGAGTGTGAGCTCTTCTGCCAAAGTGGACAGGAACCGGATTGCAGTGGTTTGCAGAGTGAGGGGAAGTGATGGGTTAAAGAAAGGAAATACAGGCTGCTCTTCCACGAACTCTGGTAAGAGAGGAGGCAAGGAATTCACAGCAGGTAACTGTGATAGGAATTCATTTTTTAATTTATTAAGGATAGCGGAGGCTTGAGTATGTTTGTAAGCTAAGGAGACTGTGAAAGTTGAGAGGAAAAATTAGAACATACATCCCATTGAAGATATATTACATTGATAGAGGAAATTAAGTGTATTTCTGGGGAGAAAAGAAGATTAAGAGTTGAGAATAACACATGGATAAACTACATTTTATGAGTCTTTAAATGTCTCCAGAAACTATTACATTAACATTTCAGTTTAAAATAGGCCAATTCTTGGACATCCTCAGTTATATCTCAAAGGCCTTTTAGCTGCTTAAAAATATATTTTGAAATATTTCAGGCATAAAGAAGGCTATAAAGAGTAATGTAAGGAACTTGTGAGCCTCCACTCACCCTAGGAAATAGAACATTACCAATACAGTTGAAGACCCCCTTTTGTACCATTTGTGTGTATGTGTATGTGTGAATGTAACTGTGAGTTTTAATACATTGCTGGCTTCTGTTTGCTAGCATTTTGCCTTGAATTTTGCACCTCTGTTTAGCCATAGGTTAATATGTTATTATTCTTTTTCTTACTGTCCTGGTATACTTTTGCTTTAAAGTTGTATTAAAAATATATAGTAAGTTGGTTAGTATTGCTGCCTCTTTGTTTATTATCTGGAAGTGTTTGTATAAAATTAGAGTTTTTTGCTTCTTAACTGTTCTATAGAACTCACCACTAAAATGCCTGAGTCTCGTGAGTGATACTGAGTATGTGCGGGGGTCAATTTTTAATGATTCATTCAATTTACTTAATAGTTAGAGTCGTGTGCCGATTTCCTATTTCTTCTTGAGTCAGTTTTGGTATGTAATATTGTCCCTTTCATCTGTTTTTAAACTTAAAGGGATATAATTGTTCTTATTATTCTCTTAATATTTTAAATTATCTCATATCTATAGTTATGAATGACTTTTAAATCCTAATATTATTTTCCTTCTTTCTTTTTTAAAAAATAAATCTAATCAGTTTTAAGACTTTCAGAAATACCCACTTTTGGCTTTGTGTGCATTCTGTTGTTTTTTTGTAACTTTTTAAGACTCTTAGCTCATTAATTTCCATTCTTTCTTATTTTCTAAATAAACATAAAAATCTGTAAAATTCTCACTAATAACAACTTTGCTCCTTACATATATCTTGATATATACTATTTTATTGTCCTTTGAATTTATGCATTTTCCAATTTCTACCTTGGTTTGTTTTTTGATCCACTGAATTTTCAGAAGTTTGTTTTAGAATTTTTCAAACATATTGGGTCCGTTATGTTATTTGAAAAATAATACACGTAATTCCATTTCAATCAGAAAACATAGGGTCAATGACATGACAGCTTTCCCACTTATAGAGACTTGCTTACCAGCCTAATGATACAAATTGAATTTTCATAAGTGTTCCATGTGTGCTTGAGCACAATGTGTATTTGCCAAGGGTTGGATTCAGAGTTCTATATACAGCCTTTGGAATAAGTGTGTTAATTATGTCATTCAGTTCTTTTATTTCTAGCTAATTTTCTTACTGCTTGATTATTTTTGGAGGGAATTGTACTAAAATTTTCCACTGGGTAGGTGAATTTTGCTCTTTTTATAGTTCTATCAGTTTTTGCTTTATATATTTGAAATTATATTATTAGATATAGAAAAGAATAGAATTTTTATATTTTCATGGTGAATAAAACATTTAATCTATTTAATCTTTAGTAATGCTTTTTGTATTGAAGTGTGTTTTGCCTGATATTAATGTAGCTACATGAGCTTCCTTTCTATTGATATTTGCCTGAAAGATTTTTCTTCATCCTTTTACTTTTGACATTTCTCTGTCTTTACTTTAAGGTGTGCCTTTTGTAAACAGTATGAAGTTGAATTTTCTTAAGTCCATTTTAGTAACCTCTGCCCTTTAGTTGGTAAGTTTTCAGTCCACTTACATTTATTATGATTTCTTTCTATCATCTTATTTTACGTTTTCTATTTGTACTACTTTTTCTTTTTTGTTTTTCTCATTTTTTTAGATTGGTCGTTTTTCTTAATTCAATTTTTTTTTTTTCTTTTACTAATCCTAAACTTGAATCTGCTCCTGTCTGGACTGGCTGTCCCCAGTGCCTGAAGCACAGCTCTCCTACTAGGCTCTCCCTTCACCATCACCCCAGGGATTCTCTTGTCCTCTCCTGTGCTGGATTCCCTGTTTCCTGTGCCCCATCTCCCTCTTTCTTAGTTTACTCCCTCATTTGTAACAGGCACATTCTTCACCAGCTTTCTGGGAATCGACATACTAGAGGCAAACTTTTTCATACCTTATATGTTTGAAATTGTCATTATTCCACTCTCACACTTAGTTTAGCTACAAATAGAATTATTGATTGTAAACTGGTTTCCTTTATAATTTTGAAGGCACTGCTCCATTGACATTTAGCTCCCAGCGTTGCAGTTAAGAAATTCAAAGCTATTCCAATTCCCGGTCTTCGGATGTAACATGTTTTCTCCCTGGAAACTTGTAGGATATTTTCTTCATTCCTTAGTACCCTGAGAAGCCTTAATGTACCTTTTGTGGGCTATGTTCAGCTATAATGCTGGGTTCTCAGTAAGTCCTTTCTCTCTGGAAACATGTAACATCCATTTGGGGAAAATATCTTGAATTATTTTGTTCTTTCGATGTTGGACTTTGAAACAAGTCCTCTGGCTTTATCCTTTCAATAATATTTTCCATCTCGTGTTTTTAATCCATTCTGGGTGATTTTCAACTCTTTTATTACATTTTTAATTTCTACTAGAATTTTTTTTTATTTCCAGTGTACTTTTTTTTTTTTTGTGGTACGCGGGCCTCTCACTTCTGTGGCCTTTCCCCCTGCGGAGCACAGGCTCCGGACGCGCAGGCTCGGCGGCCATGGCTCACGGGCCCAGCCGCTCTGCGGCACGTGGGATCTTCCCAGACCGGGGCACGAACCCGCGCCCCCTGCATCGGCAGGCGGACTCTCAACCACTGCGCCACCAGGGAAGCCCCTCCAGTGTACTTTTTAATTTGTTTTCTAAATGTTTCTTTTTTTCTTTTTGTTTTTTGGCATTTTATTTTTGTTTTATGGGCATAATGTCTTCTCTTATTTCTCTGAGGATATAGGGGATTGTTCTTTTTTATTTTTTAAAATTTTCTTCTTCCTGCATGGTCTCCATTTCCTCCAAGTTGCTTTTTTTTTCTTCTTCTTCTTCCTGTTTGTTTATTTGCTTTTTTTTTTTGGTTTATGTCATTCATGACAGAGGCTTTCTTTGCTATCTGTTATGAGTGGGGCACCAGCAAGCTGATTGTAAGGTGTGAGAGAGAGGGTTTTGTTTGTCACCTGTGGTGTCTACTGTGGGAGTGCTCTGGCTGGGATGTATCTTTGGAGAACCCAAAAGATACTGGCATCAGTAGCTTCAGACCTTCCCTCTTGTGTTTGTCAGAGGCCCCAGAAGATTTTCCATCCTCCTGCCTAGAGTGTTTAATCCTAGCTACCTGCAATCTGGGAACTAGTGGGAGAAGTGAGCTGGGTGAGCATTCCACCATTCAATTCATGCCCCTATTTTCAGAATGATTCACTTGTCCTGAACAAGGGCTGGTGTCTGACAGTCTAGAGACTCTTTGTTTTATATCCTTCAGTCACCAAATCTCCAGGCATCTTGCTGTAGTTTAGAAGGGGCAGTCTCTCATGGTATGGTAGGATGGGACAAGGGGGGGCAGGATAAAAATTTGGGAATCTTCAAATTTGGGGTTGCTTCTTCAACCAAATTGATCTTCAACCAATCATTTCATTTTTAAAAACTGTATTTTATGTATAGTAGTTTGTATTTGTTAATCCCATACCACTAATTTGTCCCTCCTCCCTCCCTCCCTCTCCCCTTTGGTAACCATAAGTTTGTTTTCTGTGTCTGTGAGTCTGTTTCTGTTTTGTATATACATTCATTTGTACTATTTTTTTAGAGTCCATATATGAACAATATCGTATAGTATTTGTCTTTCTCTGTCTGACTTATTTCACTAAGCATAATATTCTCTATTGCTGAAATGGAAATAACATTGCTGAAATGGAAATATTTCATTATTTTTTATGGCTGAGTAATATTCCACTGTATATATATACATATAACACATCTTCTTAAGCCAGTCATCTGTTGATGGGCACTTGGGCTGCTTCCATGTCTTGGCCAGAGTAAAGAGTGCTGCTATGAATATTGGGGTGCACGTATCTTTTGAATTAGAGTTTTTGCTTTTTGTAAATACATACACAGGAGTGGGATTGCTGGATTGTATGTTAGTTCTATTTTTGGTTTTTTAAATAAACCTCCATACTGTTTTCCATAGTGGCTACATCAATTTGCATTCCCATTAGCAGTGTACAAGAGTTCCTTTTCCTCCACATCCTCTCCAACATTTGTTATTTTTAGACTTTTTGATGATAGCCATTCTGACAGATGTGAGATGATACCTCATTGTGGTTTTGATTTGTGTTTTTCTAATGATTAATGATGTTGAGTTACCACTGTGCCACCAGGGAAGCCCGTTTTTTTGATGTTGAGTTGTATGAGCTGTTTATATATTTTGGATGTCAACCCCTTGTCGGTCACATCGTTTGGAAGTATTTTCTCCCAGTCTGTAGGTTGTCTTTTTGTTCTGTTGATGGTTTTCTTTGCTGTGCAAAAGTTTTTAAGTTTAATTAGGTCCCACTTGTTTATCTTTGCCTTTATTTCTTTTGCCTTGGGAGCCTGACCTATGAAAATATTGCTACAATTTATGTCAAAGACTGTTTCACCTATGTTTTATGGTGTCATGTCTTACATTTTGAGTTTATTTTTGTATATGGTGTGAGGGAATGTTCTAATTTCAGTGTTTTATGTGTAGCTGTTTAGCTTTCCCATTTGTTAAAGAGACTGTCTTTTCTCCTTTGTATATTCTTGCCTCCTTTGTTGTAGATTAATTGACTATAGGTGCGTGGGTTTATTTCTGGGCTGTCTATTCTGTTCCATTGATCTATGAGTTTGTTTTTGTGCCAAATACCTCACTGTTTTGATTACTGTAGCTTTGTAGTATAGTCTGAAGTCTGGGAGGATTATACCTCCAGCTTTGCTCTTTTTTCTCAGGATTGCTTTGGCAATTTGGGGTCTTTTGTGTTTCCATATAAATTTTAAGATTTTTGTTCTAGTTCTGAGAAAAATATCCTGAGTATTTTGATAGGGATTGCATTAAATCTCCAGATTGCTTTGGGTAGTATGACCATTTCAATAATATTGATTCTTCCAATCCAAGAGCATGGGATAGCTTTCCATTTCTTTGAATCATCTTTAGTTTCCTTTATTAATGTTTTATGACTTTCAGTGTATAGATATTTCCCTCACTGTTTAAGTTTATTCCTAGGTATTTTTAACTTCTACTTTGCCCTGCACTTCCTAGAGATTTTGCGCACCAATTCTGAGCTTTTGGAGGCTTTTTGAAGTAAAAATTCTGTTGTTTCTCAGTTTTCCTTAAGGCTGGGTTAGGACTCAGTCTTCTAAGGATCTCCTAGTCAATTGCCACTTTTCCATATGTTTTCAAACTTTCAATATTTTACTATTACTGATTCTTTCCTTCACTCATTGTTCTTGTAGTTTGTTCATTAAAAATTCTCTTTGTTCTAATTTTAGTTGAGCTTCAGAAGTGTTACCAGTAAATGATGTATTCGTCCTCCATACACCCAGGAGTAGAGTACATTTTTTCTGATTCTCCTTCACCAAGAAAATAGCCTTTATGTTTCCACCAACAGTGCTTTCCAGGGGTCTCATTTCCAGTCCCACATTGAGGGGAGACTTGGCAATGTGGTGGGAACTTGATGATTGGAAAGAAACATTTCAATCCAACATGAAAAGAAATGGGAAGTTGATGTTTCCTCAGCCAGAAGCTATTATAATTAAATAGTGTTTTGCTAGAAAATTCTGAGAGCTTTGTGCTGACCACTGGAACAGGGAGGGATAGGGATAACTAGAGATAAAGAAACCAGCTAGGAACAACCACAATGGTCCATGGACCAGCTATGGCTTCCACACTCAATTTTTTTTCTTTTAGGGAGAGAAGAGTTTGTAAAGATATCAAAAATTTCAAATGTATTTTAAAAAATTATTCAGGATTCCAACTTTATTTCAACATCACAGGACTGCTTTGAAGTTCTGTTTGGAAATTATCTAGAGTCATATATTTGCCAAATATCTCTAAATAACACAAAAATATTAAGTTCTTTGTAGTTTAAAAGACCTTTCTAGATAAGAAAACTCTAAAACAGATTTGTTCATAACACCATCTAATTCTGTTTTCACTCTGTGACCTCAGGCATCCTGTGTTAAAAAACACAACTTATTCCTGAAAATATTTTGGATATTGAAATTTCAAATAGCTTGAGCCCATATTTTATGATTTTTAAGTGAGAAAAATTTTTAAAAGCATTTCCTGAAACCCCAGCCAGTTTCCCCCATTTATCCCTAAAACCCACTTAGAAATCTATATAATAATCCATGGAGGATTTCTGAAATATAAAGATAAAGGATTTAAAACAAAAATTGCATTTAATGAACTCATTAGTGAGTATAGACTAGCGCTCTGCAACCATGTTGTTCAATAGCCAATATGTATTACGTTTTCCTTTCTACATGCTTACGTTTTCTATTCATTCTCTTTCTCTCAAAATGCTTTTTCACTCTCAACTCTCTTTTTAGTGATTGGGTTTTTCTAGGCCTCTTTGGTTCATGTACTTGGTTCACAGGCTTTTCCACTTTCTTAGAAGGCATTTTCACTTAACAGTGTGGGGAAGATGATGGCAATAACACACAAGTTTAAACAATGCAATCAACTGTGCAAGCAGGAGAGAAATGTCTTTCAGAGGAAACAGCTAAGATAGACTGCAGGGCATCCTGAGTCCTCTTGCCCAGACTTGTGTCCAAATGATGAGTTTTTACTGGCCCCAGCATGCAAACACTTTATAGAAGGTTTTCAATTAGAGTAATGTATGTAGGGTAAAAATGGTTCCAAGTCATTACAGGGAATATTTGGAGAGTGAGAATTCAGGTAATAAATGCAATGTCTGTATTATGTCCTGTGTACCCACTGTCTTTTCTAAAAAAAAAAAAGCCCTAACAGTAAAAAGGTTTTATAATTAAGAAAACAAATTCAAACACAATATAAAAATACACAAAAATAAAACCAATTGTATTTATTTAATTTTTCATGGTTTGCATTCTGTCTTCTAATTAGACAACAAACCTCTTTGTGGAAATGACCTCATTTTATAATTCAATCCAACAAATGATGCTAGCTACCTACACGGTGGCAGGCACTGCGCTAGGCAGAGAACTGATTATGACACAGACAGAGCACCATGGCTGAGTGTGTAAACTTGCTCAGAAAGTATTTGTTTCCTCCCAGTTTCCATGTGCATATTCTATATATCTTCCACCAGGTAAATGGGTTATTTCTCCATAGCACCCTACCTCCCCAAACAAACAAAACCTTTTCCTAACCATGCCAAAGTGGCAAACAATTTGATCATTTATACTGATATTCCTCCAAAATGTGATTATTAAAATAAGAGCATGAATTATTAGGTCATGACTAAAATCACTAATCATGGTGTATGATTCTTGTATATTTGAGAGAAAAATAGAAAGAAATAAAAAACACACAAGGGCAAATTAAATATCCTTCTCCTATTAAACTTCAATTTTAGTCCTAATCACTTCTTCACCTAACCCCACTTTTCTTATTTTGCAAAAACAACCTTTTACTTTCTTAGATGAAGTTTCCAGTGTTAAAAAGGGTCTGAGAAGCTCAGAGTTTCTCCCTTTCTCT
Organism: Neophocaena asiaeorientalis asiaeorientalis; assembly: GCF_003031525.2. Classification (NCBI taxonomy): domain Eukaryota; kingdom Metazoa; phylum Chordata; class Mammalia; order Artiodactyla; family Phocoenidae; genus Neophocaena; species Neophocaena asiaeorientalis. The sequence goes on along the minus strand of NW_020173731.1, from coordinate 9,034,722 downwards.
GCTTCAGGGCTTCTGACAGATCTGGGGTCAAAAAGCCTGTAGCTATTTACTCACACTAACTAGGGTAAGGGCATTCGATTTCACTCCTTGGGTCTCTGAATAGACTCTGACGTATTTTAACTGGCCAGATAGACTTCCAGAGGAAATCTGGCTTTAAGCTTCCAGAAGTGACCTTCCTCTTTCTTTTCTTTTTGTGCTTAGAAGAGGAAAGAGCAGAAAGACAATGGCAAACACTGACAAACGCTATATACCCAACAGGGCAAAAAGTTCTCCCAGTAGTCAGGGGACCTGTAATTCACCCAGGCTGACTCCCTCCCCTCCTGGCCTTTGAGACACCTAAGTGCAGTATTTACTGAGGAGGCAGTTTGCAGACTCCCCCGGGCCACCACTGCCTGATAGAAATGTATTGTTAAGTCACATATGTAATTTAAAACTTTCTTGTAGCCACATTAAAAAAGTAAAAATAAGCAGGTAAATTAATTTTGATAACATACTTTACATAACACAATATACTCAATCATATAATCCATATAAAACATATTAATGAGAGATTTTAGTTTTTTCTCTTCTTACTAAGTGTACTTTACACTTATAGCACACCAAATTTTGATGCTCAGTTTTTATGAGGAATAGGTGAAGTGTATGATTTTATGTAATTCACAGTTGGAAAAATATATTTACATATTTAAGGTGTTCCAAACATAATTAAATTTTTCCCTTAACTGAAAAATCATTGTCCTTTAATATCTGCAACCACATTGACAAAACTGGTCTATCTTTTTAAAAGTAATTGCTTTGACTTCAAAGCAAAAGATATCAATTTCAGATTTATGTCTAAGTTTAGTAAATTCATTAACTCTTGTGTTAGCTCAGTATTATTAACATTAAACTCAAAATGGTACTGACAGATTCAAAAGCAAGTCTTTATCGGTATTGAGCTCTTCACGTTTTTCTTGTAGTGCTGTAGTCAGTTTACACCTAATGCTATCAATTACAATTAAAATTGTCTTCATATTTACGTATATAAGAAAACTGTAAAATCATTATTAATTAATCATATGATGAAAAGTTTCAATTTCAACTTAAAATCTTGTATTGCTCTAGCTAGGTCACAGATAAGCTTTTCTCTTTCTTGGAACTTCAAATTTAGCTCATTCATATACAGTGTGATATTAGTGTGAGAATGTAAATCACACTGCTGTTTTTTCTTTCTTTGGTTATTGGATATTTGGCAAATATTCCTTTATTTTCAAGAAAATATTGAATTAAAGTTAACAGCACAGCAAAACTCTCACAACTCGACCAAAGAACATTGGCAAAGAAGACATGAGGCCATTAAATTCACTGTCTTTTATTTCTTTCAACAGTTCTATTCGGTTGTAATGATTCATTGTATCAGCATATATACACTGAATAATTTTAACAACTGTATCCATGACAAATTTCATGGAGTCTGCTTCAGAAAATTGAGCACAAATATTTGTAAGATGTATCATACAGTGAAACAAAGACTTAAAGGAAACATCATTTCCTTTTTAAAAATTCCAATAAACTGGGTTTTTGGTCTAACACAGGTGAAAAACTGTTTGTTGTGTTAGAAACTAATTTTTTAATATCTAGCCAAAATTCTTCTTTGACATATGTAAAATATTAAAAAAATATGTATACCGTGAGTTTGATATTTTAGGCCATGAATGGACAATATTTCTTGTAAATTAAGAAATCTTTGGAGACATAACATACCCAAAGTACTAATTGGACAGTGTCTTTTATATCTTGTGACTCATTTAAAGCTAACCCTACCCTCCAAAAATTTTTTTGCAATTTTTCAGATTTTGAATCAATTGATCTTTGATATCGTTAAAAAGATCTTGTATTTTATAAGCAATAGTTTTGGTAGCTTAATTGAAGTTCTTACTTTTTGTGAAATATCTTTTTAGTATTTTCCTCTTAAATTTCTAACAAAAATTTCTCTAACTGAAATAATAGTTTCTTTTACCATCTCTCCATCTAAAAATTTATGTGTATGTGTATATGAAAATCAAAGCAATTTTATATCTGGTTATAGTGACAAGCTCAGATTCTATTAAAAGTCTTAAAAATTTGGGACAACATAGATAGATCTGGAAGACATTATGCTAAGTGAAATAAGTCAGTCACTGCATGATTCTACTTATATGAGATATCTAAACTAATCAAACTTGTAGAAGTAGAAAATAGAATGTTGGTTGCTGGAGGGTGGGAGGAGAGGAAAATGGGGAGTTGCTGTTCAACTCATAAATTTACAGTTATACAAGACAGATAAGTTGTGGAGATCTGCTATCCAACATAATGCCTATAGTTAGCAACATGGTATTGTGCACTTAAAAAACTTTAAGAGGGTAGATCTTGTTGTGTTCTCACACACACACACACACACACACACACACACACAAAGGGACACAAGGAAACTTTTGGAGGTTATAGACATGTTTATTACCTTCATTGTAGTGATGGTATCGCAGGTATGTATACATATGTCCAAACTCAACAAATTGAGTACATTAAATATGTGCGGTTTTTTTATCTTAGATATTTAATTCTGATTTCAGGTAAATAATTTCATCAATTCTTTTTCAAATATTAGAGGAAATGTATCTAATTCAGTATGTATTTTCTGAAAAGTCTCTTAACATCGTATACTTTATTATCTCTAAAATTTTTTGTATAACAATCTTTCTCATTTTGCTCCATGTCAACAAATTACAATGGTCATTCACTGTGAAATTTACAATATACATTTACCAATCTTTTTTTAGAGTTCCCATGAAAGTATCAGCTTTTGCACCTGTATGCAATTCTGCATCAGTAATCCGCCATCATTTTGAATTAAAAAACTTGCTCTTTCTTATTTTTTTAACTAGAAAAATAATTTAATTGTGTTACAATTAAAATAATAATATTTGATCTAATCACCAATTATGACTTATATAGGTATCACTGGAACTTGTGCTGTCCGTATGAAACATTCAAATAAACACATTATAATTGTACTATGGTGTATAGAAAAAAATCACTGGAACTGAAATCAGTGCATAGACGTTAACTCTGTCAGTGAAGTGTTTACATGCAATACTAGAAACAATGCATATGATACCAGTAACGTGAGAGTAAAGTTTCATGGTGAAGGTGAAATGTTGTCCTGCCAAAATAATCAAGTTGTGTTGTTAGAAAAATATTTCACACTGCTTCAGTTTTTAAATGTAAATTATTACAATTAAGAAAAATTAGAAGTGCGGTACCACAGTAACACATTTCAAGAGCTCAGTGGCCACATGTGGCTGGTGGTTACCGTACTAGATAATGCAGCCTCAGATTATCACTAACTAGACCTGGTAGACACCTAGCTGAATCTAAAAACCCTCCATAAAGGGATTTTGATTCCATTTCCCTAAGTGAATATTTAAAAACACACATGAATAGATGTTCAAAAAATATGCTTATGCTATAATTCATTGTGACTCTTCTAAATAAGGATGGAATGAAGTAATAATATACATTAAGAATTTAAAAATCTCACCTTTCAGAAATCTAGTTTCACACGTTCCACATTTCTGTTTCTATTACATGTTACATTAGAGAGTCCATGTAAATCATTTAACACAAGGCCTGGAGCATAATAAGTGACACATTTATTTGTTTTTTTCCCCTCTGTCATCTGATTGATGATTCTGAGCCCGAAGAGTCTGGTGCTCTTGTTGCTGCTGGGGGTGGGCGGGTGATCGAAGGTGATGGCTGAGAGCTGAGGCTGGGCTTCTAAGGGAGCAGTTGTCCTTGTCACCATCTTTCTCCCCAACCCTTGACCCCAGCCCTTGACTGCCAGGGTCTCGAGTTTGTTCACCACATGAGGTCATCCCCCCAAGCTGGTATCTTGCTATGCCCTCTCCTCTCTGACCACAGGGAAGGCAGGCCACTGAGTGGAGGACCTTACTCATGGGTGAACTTGGAGGAAACAGAAGATCAAGCCTTCATTCAGCTACTCTTTTGGAAGCAAGGAAAGAGATCTCCTTTCCCCCACCTTATCCTTTGTATCCCTAGTCTCCTGCGGCGGGGATTGCGGGGCGGGGGGTGGTCAAGGAAGGGGGCGGCATGGCCCCCTGATCCTATGGGTTACGAAGCCTTGAGCCCCCCTCCATGATCACAGCTGCTCCTGCCCTGGCCAGATGGGCCTGCTAAAGATTTTCATATGTTCCAGATCACTGGAGTTTAAATGAGGCAACGTCTACAGGAAGCAAAATTAAGGACTTTCTAATCTTTTGCATTTGGGGAAGATACCTGATCCTGCCTAAAAAAATGTAAGCCTATTGTTCAACTTCTGAATACGGCACTTTCAAACATTGTCAGGATCTGTTGTCAGAAGCACTGTGAGAAAAAGGGAGTTGTGAAAGCTAAAAGTACTTATTGAGAGCTCGCCATATCCTAAGTATCTCAACTGTCTTTATCTGCAATTTTGAGATGATGAACCTGAGACAATGAGATGATACATAACCTGCCCAAGAACATAAAGGTGGTAAAGGGTGAAGGTAGGATTCAAACCTAGGCAGTCTGATTCTAGAATTTGATATCTATATTTATATTTATATATGAAACATGCCTAGTTTTCTTTTAATCACTTCTATTTGATACTTTCTGAACAGATCTCTTAAATATCTATACAGTGACTTACATTTTCTTATAATACTTACACAGTAGTTTTGCTTTTATTCCTGTTGTTGAATTGAATGAACTATTGAATTTTTTCATTTAAGGTTGAAGGTTGTAATGCCTCTTATTTCAGAAAGGACTCAAGATTAAAACACGGTGCAAAATAAGATAATTCACAGTAAAGTCCTGAAGTGCACAGTTGAAGGATGCAAGGAGAGGGGACAATCAGGCAATTACATTGAACTGATTGGCACATGGGCAGTAAGCTTGCTCTAAACTTCTGGCTGCAAAAGCAAAAGCTAAACACATTAGATTGCATCGTTTTCATTTCCTAACAGAAGAATAAAATTCAGCTACAGACAACTCAAGTAGGAATTAATGTACGAGCCTTTAAAAAAAAGGGAATTGGTCTTCCCTGGTGGCACAGTGGTTGAGAGTCCGCCTGCCGATGCAGGGGATGCGGGTTCGTGCCCCAGTCCGGGAGGATCCCACATGCCGTGGAGCGGCTGGGCCCGTGAGCCATGGCCGCTGAGCCTGCGTGTCTGGAGCCTGTGCTCCACAACAGGATAGGCCACAGCAGTGAGAGGCCCGCGTACCGCAAAAAAAATAAATAAATAAATAAAAAATTGTACTTTAAAATTTTGATGAATGCTTACTTATTTCTATGATTTAAAGGTAGTATAATTAATATTAATTAATGTTCCTTTTGGCAATGGCTAAACTACAAATTCAACCACTGCTTAAGACCTATTTATTTATCTAAAAACTGAAGTATAGTTTTTTTAAAAACTAGCCTTTTATTATAATTACCACATTCTCCATTCTAATGATCATATGTTACCTAAAATATGTAAAAGCAAAGTATAATTACTTTACAATGTTGTGTTAGTTTCAGGTGTACAGCAAAGTGATTCAGTTGTGTGTGTGTATATATATATGTATATACACACACACATATACACACACACATATATATTCTTTTTCGAAAACCTCTTTATTGTCAAAGACAATAAAACAAGGCCACTTGTTCAAAGGAGAAAGGCTGACCTTCCTGTTTCCTATGGCAGAGGGACATGTTCCTAATTTTCCTAGTTTTATAAAGATTAAAAAAGGAGCAGTGCTAGGTCATTGCCCCATTTGATGCCATTTAAAACTGGTATTGTATCTGCTATGAGAATCAACTATTTTAATAATGCTTTTTTTCTGAGGCACTAGAGAAGCAGAGGCTAGCCTGAAGTCTGTGCTACGTATTAAATGATGTTGAGTTGCCTGGGTGTTCTTGATGATTTCACAATGTGGAGGAAAACTTATTCTTTAATCGAGCTTTGTTCTTACACAAAACCCTTTTTAGTAGTAATGGTAGGAATAGGAAAGTGGGTATACATAGGAGTCAAATTAGTGGACTAAGGGACTGTAGAGATTTGAGATGATGTGAGAGTCAAAGGCGACAAGCATTTTAAGTTTTAATAGCTCAGATGATGGTACTACCATTAGCAGAAGTAGGTGAGTTAAGAATCAGGTAGGTTTGGATGGTAGAGGGATAGGGATCACGTGTAGGAATCTATTTGAAGGTATGTGGTTGGAGTCAGTGAAGTTTCTAAAAAAACTACCAGTCATTCCACCTCCCTTGTTTGAGACCTGTGCTGTCACTCTTCCCCATTGATATTGACACAATGTCAAGGGTCCATAACTGTCTGATAAAGGCCTGAAAAGGCAAAAGGAACTGATATTGCCTGGATAGGCCACAGCAGTGAGAGGCCCGCGTACCGCAAAAAAAATAAATAAATAAATAAAAAATTGTACTTTAAAATTTTGATGAATGCTTACTTATTTCTATGATTTAAAGGTAGTATAATTAATATTAATTAATGTTCCTTTTGGCAATGGCTAAACTACAAATTCAACCACTGCTTAAGACCTATTTATTTATCTAAAAACTGAAGTATAGTTTTTTTAAAAACTAGCCTTTTATTATAATTACCACATTCTCCATTCTAATGATCATATGTTACCTAAAATATGTAAAAGCAAAGTATAATTACTTTACAATGTTGTGTTAGTTTCAGGTGTACAGCAAAGTGATTCAGTTGTGTGTGTGTATATATATATGTATATACACACACACATATACACACACACATATATATTCTTTTTCGAAAACCTCTTTATTGTCAAAGACAATAAAACAAGGCCACTTGTTCAAAGGAGAAAGGCTGACCTTCCTGTTTCCTATGGCAGAGGGACATGTTCCTAATTTTCCTAGTTTTATAAAGATTAAAAAAGGAGCAGTGCTAGGTCATTGCCCCATTTGATGCCATTTAAAACTGGTATTGTATCTGCTATGAGAATCAACTATTTTAATAATGCTTTTTGTCTGAGGCACTAGAGAAGCAGAGGCTAGCCTGAAGTCTGTGCTACGTATTAAATGATGTTGAGTTGCCTGGGTGTTCTTGATGATTTCACAATGTGGAGGAAAACTTATTCTTTAATCGAGCTTTGTTCTTACACAAAACCCTTTTTAGTAGTAATGGTAGGAATAGGAAAGTGGGTATACATAGGAGTCAAATTAGTGGACTAAGGGACTGTAGAGATTTGAGATGATGTGAGAGTCAAAGGCGACAAGCATTTTAAGTTTTAATAGCTCAGATGATGGTACTACCATTAGCAGAAGTAGGTGAGTTAAGAATCAGGTAGGTTTGGATGGTAGAGGGATAGGGATCACGTGTAGGAATCTATTTGAAGGTATGTGGTTGGAGTCAGTGAAGTTTCTAAAAAAACTACCAGTCATTCCACCTCCCTTGTTTGAGACCTGTGCTGTCACTCTTCCCCATTGATATTGACACAATGTCAAGGGTCCATAACTGTCTGATAAAGGCCTGAAAAGGCAAAAGGAACTGATGTTGCCATCTCACAACCTGATGCGATTTATAGAACCAGTGCCAGGTCATCTGTCCACCTATTCTTTCATCCATTCAAGTTCATTCATCTATTCAACTAGCATGTGTTTCTATGAGTCAGGCACTGCAGGTACTGTGCTAGGTACTGGGGATGAAATGGTTAACAGCACAAGGAGCTTATGATCTCACTGGAAAGATGATAAGAAAACAGGCAATAACAGCAGAGTCAGTATGCAGTGGTAGTGATAGGAGAAAGAGCGTTAAGCCAGCTCATAGGAGAAGCATCTAACTCAGCCTTAGTGAGTTAGAGAAACCCTCCTGGAAGGTTATTATGTCCAAGTGCAGAAAAATAGGGAGGAGAGAGCCAGGTGAGGTGGTGAGGTGGGGAGCCTTCCAGACGGACCTGTGAGCAGGTCAACATTGTTGAAGCATAAAGGGTGAGACGAAGTGTGGTGAGAGTTGAGAAGGGACTAGTAAATGGGCTTGATCAGGAGGTGCCTTGTAAGTCTTATTCAAGAGTTTGGACTGGATTCTAAGGGAAGTGAGGTGATATTACTGAAGGGTTTAGAATTCTCTCTCTGCCTATAGTGGGAAGGGTGGAGTGGGCTTGAAGCAGAGCTTCAAGGAGTACTTCGTTGTTTTCTGGCCACCTGGGGGTGAGAGCCCAGGGCAGCAAGCCCTTCAGTTCCCGTCTCACTGGGAGCATCTTGGGAAATCAGTACAAGCACGGCAAGAGATTTCACCCCAGCACCATTCCACACTCAGTTCTCTGATGCTCTCTACCTTCTGCTACCACTTTAGTGACACTTCTCAAGGAATAATAAGAAACTATACTCCATAAGCACTTTCCTTGTACCAGTCATGATGTAAGAACTTCACAGCTTCCTTATAACAACCCTATGAGGTAGGGATTATTTTACCTCCATTTTACAGAAGAGGAAACTGAAGCTCAAAAATTTGCGTACCTTGCCTCTGATGGCACACATAGTACGTGACAGAGGGGGCATTTTAACCCAAGCAAACTGACTCAAGAGCCCACCCTTATGACTGCAGGGGATATGAAAATGCTAGTAGCGTTCATTTCTCTAACTTGGAGGGTCTGAAAGATTGAACCACACTTTTTTTTTGGTGGGGAAATTATTACTATAACTGAAATATGCCATTTTAGCCAATTTTGAATGTACAATTCAGTGGCATCAATTACATTTACACTGTTGTGCAACCTCCATCACAATCTGTTTCCAAAAACATCTGTATCATCCCAAGTAAAAACTCGATACCCATTAAGCAATAACTTCCCCTTCTCCCTTCCCTAGCCCATGGTAATCTCTACTTTCTGTCTCTATGAAATTTCCTCTTCTATATATTTCATATAAATGGAATCATACGATATTTGTCCTTCTGTCTCTGGTTTATTTCACCCAGCATAAAGTCATCAGCGTCTATCCATGTTGTAGCATGTAGCAGAACTTTATTCCTTTTTATGACTGAATAATATTCCATTGTATATGCATACCACATTGTGTTGATTCGTTCATCTGTTGATGGACACTGGGTTCTTTCCACCTTTTGGCTACTGTAAATCATGCTGCAATGACCACTGGTGGCCTAGCATTTGTTTAAGTCCCCACTCTCAATTCATTTGAGTAGTACCTAACTAGGAGTGGAATTACTGGGTTGTGTGATGATTCTATGTTTAGTTTTTTGAGGAACTGCCAAATTATTTTCCACAGCGACTGCACCATTTTACATTCCCACCAACGATGTACAAGGGTAGAAGCATAAGACTCAAAAGGCAGAAAGGATCCTGCAGTGTATTTAGTTAGTTCCCTTACTTTACAGCTGGGGAGACCTTAGTAGTTTAAAGATTAGTTACCATTTTTGATCATTGACTATAAGCCAGCCGTTTTATATATATATTATTCCACTTTGTCCTCTCCAAACCCCTATAAAGTGTTTATTATCTCAGTTTTATAGAGGCTAATTAACAGGCTCAGCATCTCACAAATGACAAATGGTAGAGCTGAGCTTTGAACTCAATTTAGTGTTAAATTAACTCAAGATCCTATATACATGGATCTTCTCTGTGGCGTGGGATTATCTGGTTTCACTTCCTGGAATTGGTTCTCAGTTTATTCCATCTCTAAAATGAGTACAAGATTTTGTATGCTTGCGAAAGCTTTTAATTACTTTTGTAAATTGATCTGGAACTTACGTTTTTCACATTACCTGGGTTCACATTTTTAAAATGCAGCTTCAGGGACTTCCCTGGTGGTGCAGTGGTTAAGAATCCGCCTGCCAATGCAGGGGACACCAGTTCAAGCCCTGGTCCGGGAAGATACCACATGCCACGGAGCAACTAAGCCCATGCGCCACAACTACTGAGCCCACAAGCCACTACTATAGAAGCCCGCGTGCCTAGAGCCCGTGCTCCGAAACAAGAGAAGCTACCGCAATGAGAAGCCCGAACACCAATGAAGAGTAGCCCGTACGCGCAGCAACGAAGACCCAACGCAGCCATAAATTTATAAAAAAAAAATGCGGCTTCATTGTCAATGGACAATGGAACAGGCAGGAAACAAAACACTTTGTTGTTATTGTTGGGTAAATATAGCATTGGTGCTGGTTTTCCTTTTCTGAATTTTCTCCAAAGTATTTCTCTGTAAAGCTACTGTAATCTGAGCCTTAAAAAAACATTCTGCTAATTTGGAGGCTGTTAGTAGTTGTAGAACTCGTCCGATTTTCACATCTGTCTTTTTGTTCTCCTCGGGTGTGCTTATCACCCGTCTCTTGTCTGATTTTCTTTGTTATGGATTGGATTTCCATATGCTGCTACACAGTGCCTGTAGCCTTTCTCTCCAACGATCTCTTTCCTGTGTAAGACGTTTCCCTCGCCATTGTTAAGCACAGGCGTATTCCGTCTTCAGCCAATGATAACAGTTCCTCCAAGAAATTTCCTTCTGCTTCTCCTCTGCTTTATAGGTGTTTGGTTTCATTCATTCGTTCTGTTTACTATCTTCATTATATAAATTATTATACTGTGGCTTCCTTTTTTCTTTGCTCTCTAAGCAATTTCGTTGGCCATTTTGGGGGTCATATTACTTTTTTTTACACCTACGACTTGAAATCTGGTTATTGCTGATACTGAGAATTGGTCTGGCGTGTTTCTCAGTCCACTCCTCTTATTTGGGGAATGCAAGTACGCTCGGGAGAAGAAATAGCCCTTGTAGCTACTTCCCAGCACCTCCTGCAACGGGCTCTATTAATTTTCTCCTCTCTATTAGGATTCTAGATTTTCTAGCTAGATTTTCACTGCCACTGGCTCACCTGGCTGCCCCAGGCACCCTGCTCGTTTTTCTGGCTTCATAACAATAGTAGCTTACATTTGTACACAGTTTCATATTTTATAAAGCACATTGGAATACATTACGTGACTCGAGTCAGACTTAAATGCAGTAAGTAAACATTATAATCCCTGTTTTATAGGTGAGAAACTAAGATGTAGGAAGGCTAAGAAGTTTTCCCAAAGCCACACCAACTGAGTGGCAGAAGCAGAATGCAGACTTTATATTTTTCTTATATTGTCATATATTGTATCAGCACTTTGATATAGTCAAATTCTTTCTGGTTCTTAGTGATCAGATTGTGACTTTAAAAAATTATAAATAAGCGAATGGAAAATAAAAAGGAAACAAAGGTGGGAAGAACCAAAGTACACATAAGATGAAGATGGACACATTTCTAAGTCTCAAGTCTGAACCACATATTTCTTCATTGATCTGCATAGAATTCATCACAAACATAGAAGCATAAGACAACACTCACTTATTATCTCACAATTCAGGTTTTGAAAGTAGTATAGAATGGTTGGATTCCTGCTCAGGATATCACAAGGTTAAAATCAAGGTGTTGACCAGGCTGGGCTCTCATCTGGAGACTTACACTGAACTTGTGAATATTCTCAGAGATCTAATAGACCTTTCCTGACTCAAGTCCCAAGAATTCCCAAATATCTTTCACCACTCCCTGAAAGGTCCTTTGGCTCCCCAATCCTGAAAATCCCATTCCCACCGCTGTCCCCTGTCTCAGTGCCGGGCGGCTTGACTCACCACCATTCACTGACTCCTCACAGTGGCCTCTGCTCCCTGGTGAACTTGAGCTTCTTCCCCAGGTTCCCAAGCCAGCATCAGGTCTGGCTCCCATTCCATTCCCCATGTAGCGTCAAATGATGAATTACACTTGGGCTCAGCTCTGGACGCTACTGTGGCTTCCTCTCCATTTCCTGGGCAGATTCACATTAATGAAAGTGTCTCCTTCCCAATATCCCACCACCCACTTTGCGCCTTCTAGCCATTTCTCATTTCTGATCTGATGACCACATTGAATCCCAAGCTCATTTGCTGAGCTGGGTGACAGACATCACAGGACCCAGTCAATACCATGACCTGGAGCTTTAGACTATGATTCTCTCAAAATAATCCCATAGTCCATTTGCCCCAGGGAAGGAGTCTTTTAGGATGACACCTTTAAAATGTTATAATATTACGTGCTCAACATTTTCTCAGGTGTCTTCCTGTATATAAGAATCCTGGCAATCCTATAAGTGAAGTATTATTAGACACATTTTACCAATGAAAACTTTGAGGCTCAGAAAGTTCAAACAATTTGCCTAAGGATACAGCATTAATCAGTGACAGAAACACCTCAGTTTGCGCCTCTTCCATGCCTGTGATTACTTGTTCTTAAGGAAAGAATGGCACACCTACTATCAGAATGCCATAAACACAGCGGAAACAGTGTCACGCTCTCACACTTGGGCTCGTAGGTGCTTAAATCCCTTATGCATTTTTAAAGCTTTGATTTAAACATTCTGCCGCTGTGGGTGCCCTCACTTCTGCCCCTGTTCCATCAGCGCTGCTGCTGCTCACACAGCCCACGACGTTATTTCACCGTGACTGAAGCAACAAAACAACTCTTACGACAGTTGCCGTAAAGTGCCATATGGAAGAGCGTGTGCGTCTTGGACAACAGCCGTGTGTCCGCTTCCTTTGCGGGCGTATGGGTGGGTGCATCTGGGGTGGGGATGTTTTTTGAGCAGTGTGACTGTGTGTTTGGGGGCAGATCTAGGATCTGGGCAGGCATTTTGGTTGGGCACCCCTTACTCTCGGGTATATAACAGATCTACAGCGGAGAGGCCTTGCGGTGGGAGTGGATTCCTTTGCTCTGACCCTGGTTGGCTCAGCACTGCCATTTCATTGTTCCCCATGAAGGCTGTGCTGGCAAGTCAGTGTTGGTACCTGCCAAGAGCATTGTTTCCTGCTAAGGGAACCTTCCCAGCCCATGACCTCGGCCTCAGACTGAGTGAGGCTGGCCATGTTCTGCATCCACCCTCCTTTGCATGGCCGATTAGACAGGACTCTGATTCAAGGACAGTCAACCCACAGACTGACCGGTGGCTGATGAGGTGGCCTGGCATGAAGAGCTCTTCCCTATCTGAAGCAGGGGTAGTTAACAAGGCCAATGGGGTCTCATTCTTGGAAATTTGAACGGGAAATTATAGAGAGTACCAGCCAGCTGGTAGAAAGAGAAAACAGCAGACACAAAAGGGGGCAGATGGCAAGAGAGTAACCCATTAGTGGTGGCACTGGGGACTCCCAAGGCAGAAGTGGGAGACAAGATAATCCAATGCTTAGAGTTGCCAGAAGTCCCCAATGTCCTCCTGATAACTCCCTCTGATGCCCTATTTTTCTCTCTGCTTGTGTATTCCAGTGAGATTCTAATCACATTAATCGTATTAGGATGATTTGGGCAGCAAGTAATAGAAAACCCAACTAATAGTGGTCTAAATAAGAAAAAGAATTTATCTCATTTAACAAGAAAATCCCAAGTGTTCCCCCCACCTTCCCATCTAAACCCCTCACCCTAGCCACCACCCAAGGTCAATTAATTTAGCAGTTCAAAAATGTCATGACAAGCCCAGGTGTTTCCTGACTTTCTCCCCTGTCACCCCAATATGCTGCTTGTCCTTCTAGGCTAATTTCTTCCCTGTCTAGGAAGATTGTGGCAGTCCAGGTAATGACATCCGGAGACAAAAAAGAGACACACTTTTCTTGTGTCCCTTTTAAAGAGGTAGGAAAATTCTCCATCAACTCCCCAGCAATCTTCCCCCATCTCTCATTGGCCAGAATCACACCTGATGCCCATTCCCAAGTCAATCACTGGGGCCAACAGGGAGGAACACAGCCTCCCCTGACTCCCTGGCTGGCTCTATACTTTAACCCAGACAGTGCTACCTTTCTGTTAGACAGGGGGACGGACACAGCAGTGTCTGCTCCACTTCTTACCTCGTGCACCTAACAGTGAAGTTCCATTTCATGAAATGACATGGTTGCATTTGTTTCAACTCAGAGTCAGCTAACATCCAGCTCGTCCTTAGCCAGTTGAGGGGCTGGTCCACAGCAGGTACACTTAGAGAGTGTTAGGGAGTTCATTGAGTTTGTAAATACAGTTTTGTATGGGATCCCGAAAGTCTCCATTCTTTCCAATATTTTATGGGTACACACACACACACACACACACACACACACACACACACACAGTTAATAGAGATTCTGAGGAATGGACTTTCCATACTGCAGCTAACCACTGGACTCCCAGGTCATTTCTTGCCTTCTCGGGCCTCTAAGCAGTGTGGCGGTCAGCCATTTGGATGCAGGGCCTGCCTCTAGCCTATAGAGAGTCTTTTCTGGACCAGTGGTTCTCCAGATTTCAGTGTGCATCACAGAATGCGCTGAAGGGCCCCTTAAAGCAAAACTTGCTGGCCTTAACCTCGAGTATCTGATTCAGCAGGTCTGGGATCATGTGCATTTCTGACAAGTTCCCAGGTGATGTTCCTGCTGCTAGACTGGGGACAAGACTTTGAGAATCACTGCTCTAGGGCCAGGAGTGCCAATCTTCCTTCCAACTGGGAGGGAAGGATCTAAGGAGACCACTCATGTAATTTCTTCTGCAATAAGGAGAACCTGCTTTCTTGTCACTTGCTGTCATCACCTCTCCAAGTAAGAGTGACTCGATGGCCTAATTCTCAGAGAAATAGAGGCCATCCTGTACAGTAATGTTGGAGGGTGGAAACCTGGGCCCCTGCCAAGGGAGTAAAAGGAGAAGGGACTTCGACCTTTGTTTGTTAGAGCTTAGCTAGGCAAACGGGCACAGAACCTCAGGCCTTTCCCAGCCCTGTGATTTCCCACCTGTGAAATGAATAGGTGTCAGCCCTGTCTGCTTCACGTAATTGCTGTAAGGATAAAGAAGAAAGGTGGGTTGAAAGTACCTAGGAAAATGCAAAGCTCTTTATGATTTACAGTCTTATCACAGTAAGGTAAGTCGGGGCTGTGTAAAGGCTCCTGGGGAAGGGCAGCACAGGTCCGTTTCTGGGTCCCTGTGCCTGTCATCCTGATAAAGCAGGTGCTCATTTTCCGGAAGTTTTTACCCCTCCTCCCTGTGCACACCCGGCCCTCGGCCATCCTGCAGGGCCGCCTGACCTGCGTGTGCGCGGGTGGATTGCACAAAAGAATGAAGAACAGACCTGCGTTTCCTTTCCTTCCATAGCCTACTCCGGGATCCCCATCGCACGCCAGGGCTGGGGAGCCCCGAGGCGACAAGTCGGGGGAGGAAGCTCGCGTTTCCCGCCGTCGGGGACCGAGAGACCCCGGGATTTCGCAGCAGCTGGAGAACACGGCGCAGGCCGCTTGGCCGAGCCGCCTAGGGAGGGCCCCTCCAGCGCGGCTCCGCGGAGCCCTGGGGGCTGCGCCGGCTAGTCCAAACATTTTTCAGCACCCCGCGTCAGCCTTGGCCGCAGCCCCTGGCGCGAGCCGGCCGAGTTTTGACCGCCTTGGCCCCGTCTGAACTCTGAGGGCTGCGGCCCAGCGCGGGCCCAGCGCCGCCGCGCCGGGCCCCTCTCCTGACGCCTCCCGGCCGCCCTGGACGGCTTCGCGGGTCCTCCCTGGCCCGCACCGGGTTCCTCCGGCCCGGCCCTCGCGCCGATCGTCCACGCGTGCGAAAGCCAGAGCTTGGCTTAAGGGTTTGCGGACGTGTGCCCGCCCGGGGCTCCTTGCGCGCCTCGCCGCTCCCCGCCGCTCCCGGGGCTGGAAGGGCCCGCTCCCCAAAGGGACGCGCTCCCGGAGCTGCCTCACAGAAACCGTGCCTGGCGCCGCCCAGGGGTCCACATTGACCGCGGTCTCAGTTCCCCTTGGCGCGCGGGCGGGAGCTCAGGGCCAGCGGCAGACGGAGGAGCTGCACGAGGCCGCCCTGATGCCTCCTGACGCAGAGGTTTAGGGTCTCCAGACAGGCGGGGTTCCAGACTGTGCGCGGTTGTGTGAACCCGCGCGGCTTCCAGCGGGTTCTGGGTGAGGGCCGAGTTCAGAAGCAGCCCCTGCTTCCCTCTGTGTAAGCCGGGTGGGGAAGCTTTTGCCTTGGAGGGCCGGCGCCTGGCCTCAGAAGCTTCTGGGGAGTGAAGGGCCTTTAGATGAGAAACAGCAGACCTGGGTTAAGGATGGGGTCTTGGTTCCACCATTTATTTACCAGATGCCCAACCTTGAGAAATCCAATCCTCCGGTTTTCTTGATTATAAATAATATAGCTATCATTTGAGTGCTTTTTATTTTCCATATATTATTTTTATCTTCCCAGCGATATGCAGGGTAGGTGTTATCCACGTTCTGCAGATGAAGTGGGATCGCATCCAGGCAAAGTGACTTGCCAAGGTTACACCACGGGTAAGTGGGGACCTATGACTTGAAACTGTCTCTGATTCCAGAGACTGTACTGTCTCTGTAGACGTGAGAATGTTGATGGGAGACAGAGAATTTTTCAAACAGTGGTAGATAACATTCTCTTCTGACTGTCCTCAGGTCAGCTCCTGCAGTCTCGGCCAGAGGCGTGACCGTACCTCCTCCCTACCTCTGCAGCAACACTTCCTTAGGACAGTCGGGGAAGAAGCAGTGGCTCAGAGTAGGGGCCTCTCACAGTTAGCCCTGCCTGCCTCCTGCACCCAGAGCCAGAACCAGAGGGGGCCTTTCCCTCTTCCCGTCCACATCCCTCAATGTCCTTGAGAAGCAAGATGGTTTTCTCTGCTGTGGAGTTTCCTCTCCACCACCAGTTGGGCAAAAGGATTTTCTCCTGTGTTTAGAGTGAGGAAGCAGCCCAAGGTGGTCCACACAGCAACTCTGGACCCCTCAGAGCCCAGTGTTAGCACCCCTGGGAGTCCAAAAGCGCCTCAGTTTCCTCATCTGTGCTCGAGCATTCACTTTGCAGATAAAATGGTTGGAATACTGGGGAGAGAAGGGCCTGGGTGTCAGAGAAATTTGGGGGCTAGTCTTTGGAAAATGAAAAATTTAATAATACTACTACTGGTCTTGCCTGAGTCCACGAGAGTTGTGGTAAGACTCAAAATGGATACTGGCCACACCAGCCAGGGCTTTGGGAAGTGTGAAGTGCCCTGGGAACAACAGGGATATAGAGATGATGCCATCTGGGAATCTTCCAGGCTAGCAGGGGAAATTAAAATGGCTATACAAAGAGTCAAAACATAAGACAGTGCATGCAAGTGCTACACAATATACCCCTAGGGTGCCGCCTTACACCCTTTTGGAATGACAAGGGATACGTGTACATCTGGGTAGCCTCTAACGTTCCTACCCCAACTGCAGGAGCGCTCTGTCCTCACAATAGCTCTAAGGTCCAATCATCTCCTGTCTCCAATGAACCCCCTTCTTGCCATTAAAGTGGGTCTATGGCAGGAATATTTCTCCTTCTTGCGGGGGGGAGATTAGTTTTCCTATTGTTGCTGTAACAAATTACTACAAATTTAGTGGCTTAAAATGTATCTTACAGTTCTGAAGGCTAGAAGTACAAACTCGGTCTCACTGGGCGAAAATCAAGGTGTCAGCAGGATTGCGTTCCTTCTGGAAGCTCTACGGGAGAACATGTTTCCTGCTTTTTACTACCTTTTGGAGGCCACCTGCATTCTGTGACTCATGTCCCCTTCCTCCATCTTCAAAGCCATCAGTGTTCGGCTGGGTCTTTCTCACACTGCATTCACTTCACCCTCTGCTTCCATTGACACGTCTTCTGATTTTGACACTCTTACCTCCTACTTGTAATGACCCTTCCGATTACATTGGGCCCTCATGGGTGGGCCCAGGATAATCTCTTTAAGATTCTTAACACAATCACATCAGTAAAGTTTCTCTTGCCATGAACATATTCACAGGTTCCAGGGACTAGGACCTGAACATCTTTGGAGGGGGCCCACTGGGGGGAAAAAAAAACACAAACTAGGGCCTCAGACAACAAAAACCTTTTTCTGGAGAAATATAAAATGTTCAACTCTCTCTTCTTTTTTTTTTTTTTTTTGCGATACGCGGGCCTCTCACTGCTGTGGCCTCTCCCGTTGTGGAGCACAGGCTCCGGACGCGCAGGCTCAGCGGCCATGGCTCACGGGCCCAGCCGCTGCCGCGGCATGTGGGATCTTCCCGGACCGGGGCACGAACCCATGTCCCCTGCATCGGCAGGTGGACTCCCAACCACTGCGCCACCAGGGAAGCCCCAACTCTCTCTTCTTCAATTGAGAAGTAACATAGCAACTTTTCCTATAGATGTGACAAACTTTGAAAAAACTACCTCTCAGTTCCTTACTGTATCCATTTAACATCAGATTCCCTGCTATCAGGGAAGAAGAAATAATAAAGAACAGCAAACATAGACTCCATATAAAAGAAAAGGGCAAAAGCTCAGTAGGTTGGCAAGTTGTAATATGTGCTTCACTGGGAATGGAGGCTACAGCCCTTTGAAATGATCAGCTGCTAACAATTGTTCACGGCTCTTCAGCAGCTCTACTTTGCAATCCTTTGGTGCTGTAGATTCCTAAACATTCTTAAAGCATTAATAGAAACCTTGGCTTCTTTTCTTTTCCACAAGTACTACCTGAAAAAAGAAAAAATAATAAAAATGGTGCTGCTCTGATTGAAGTGGGCACATGGAGCCCCTCAAGCACTCAGTCAGATTCTAGGAACATGGTTTGAAATCTGTTTGGTGAGGTCATTTCTCTGAGTGAGATAACAAAAATAACTTGTTAGAAATTACCACCCAGAGTGCAGTAATAGGGAAAACACCACGTTGAAAATTACTCCTTGGCTGCAGAAGCAAGAAACACAATATTCTTCCAAGAATTGGCTCTCATTCTGAGACTTGGTTTCCCCATGTTTGCCATCTAGCATAGGTGCTTCCACGCCATAAATCTTATTTTAGTTATAAGAAGAAAAGGGCCAGTGGGCAATATGTTGAAAAGTACACAGGTCCAGAAACTAGATGGGCTGGCTCTGACCCATTCATTCACTCATATATATGTATTTATGGAGTCCCTATCATGGGCCCAGGACTGGTTTAGATGCTGGTGGGGGCTTTCACAGTCTGAGGGGAGAATGGGGACTCTGGGTAAACAGGCAGGGAGGTTCTGCATGGGATATCTGAACACATTATTGGATAGGGTTCTATGTGAGAGGTACAGGGAAGGCCTGGAAAGCTTTGCAGAGGAAATCGTGTGTGAACCGAGAACCTGAAGACAAGTAGGAGTTAGCCTGCAGAGATGGAGCTTGCCAAAGCCAAAAGATGGAGAAGGAGAAGAGAGAGGGGTATGTTGGGGAGTAAGCAGGGGCGGATGATGCAGGGCCTTGAGCTCCAATTTTCTCCCAAGAGCTAGAGGAACCATTACAGGGTCCCAAGGAGGGGAGTGACATGGTTTGATTTTGCTCCTCGCTAGCAAACTCCGTAACCTTGGACAGTGTACTTTCTCAGTTTTCTCATCGGTGTCTAGCTGATCCCTGAAATCGTTTCCTGCGCCGACCTTGGAACTTTTGAAGCAGTAAGCGCAACTGGCCCACAGGCCCATTCCTGGAGCTCTTTGTACACTGGACGTTCCGGGTGGCCTCTGCCCACGCCCCGGTCCTCCCGGGTCTGTGCGACTTCTGAAAATACGAGATTGAGGAGACCTTGCTCAGCACGGAGCCAGATGGACGGTCGGTGGACCGGAGGAGGGGCCGTGGGGCGGCCGGAAAGTGAGAGGCCAGCCCTGTGGCCAAAGGCGGCCGAGGAATCGGCCGGGATTTAAAGGAGCGGCGGCAGCGCTGCGTCCTAGCCGTCTGGGAATTCTTCCTAAATCCCCGGCGCGACCGCAGCTTGCTGCCTCTTATCGCGTCCCTGGGGCCTTGGAACAAGGCTGCCCAGCCCGGAGGGCTGAAACTCGCCCATTGTTCTCTCCTGGGACCTCAGAACCACCACTCCAGGTTGGGCGGGTGGCCCACAACGGCCTCCACCGCCGCGGCCGCCGGAAGCCCGGCTCGGGCGCGGGGCCAGAGGCGACCTTGGGTCTGCGCAGGCGCAAGCCGAGCTTGCCCGTGAAAGGCGGGCGCGGTCGGAGGTTCTGCGGCCCGCTGTTTCCCTCTAGTGGAAGTTGGGCGCCAGAGCATGGCCACTTGCGTCCAGCCGCGGCCGGCGCTGGCCGCGAGGGGACAGGCAAACCCAAGCCCGGGAGGCCAGCCAAGCGCAGTGTTTTTCCAGGTCCTCGCGGGGCCAGGGGAACCTGCATGTTTGTTTGGTGGGAATGGATTACTGGAAAACTAGACGGAAGGTACCCTGCAAATCGGTATTGTTTGGGAGTCAACAGCCTATAAAGTAAATGTCAGGTGACAGCAGTGCTGGGAACCACCGCTCCCTCCTCCTGGCCTTGGTTGCTCCTTGACCTTGAGCAAGGCTGCGCTGGCAAAACAGCTCTGCTGCTCAGGGGAGGGGGAGGAGGCGGCAGGGGCATCAAGACATAGAAGTAAGAACTAGTCTGGCCAGCCCTCAAATTCCACCTCCTGGGTCTGTAAACTGGGGGATACCACCCACTCCTTTGCCCACCCTACAGACATAATATATATGGCCTAGTAACAATTCTGGAAAGGCAAGCTTTCTGCAAGGTGGGGGTGAGGATGGACTCACCCAGTCATAACAATGTCTGAAGGGCACCCAACAAGGAAGGCTTAGCTGAGGAGAGTGAACTCCCACGATAGAATGAGAACTGTGTGCCCTAGTCCACTTAGGGAACCCCGCTACATACAGTTCTCTTTAAGTTCATCGTTGCTACCTAGGCAGGCTGAGTCTTCCCCTAATTCCTGAATCTGAGTTGTCCTTGATTTTCTATGGTCCCACATTGTGCTTGTCTCGAGCAGTCATTTTGGAATGTGTTTTCTCTCCTTGGAGACTTCAAGATTAATCATAAAGTGTCACTGGCCCCTGCCCAGTTCCACCTGTATTTCCAGGACTGTGTGCTGGCAAACAGCTTCTTTAGGGCTTCCCCTGCTTTTCATGCTCTCCCAACTCCCAACTCCATCCCATTGATGGACATCATCCAGTGCCACCAGAGGGGCTCTTAGTGCCTGGAATTTTGGTGGGAAGAGAGCAACTTCAGGCATAAAGGTATGAACTCACAAAGGTTTTGCCACTTTTGCAGAAGTCATGCTTTCCATCCAAGGGCATTTCTTTTCTCTAGTCTCAGAACATTTGCCCTGGCTGCACATAACTGTGTTTTACTATATAACCCCATCACACCTGCTTCTCCATAGGCTATCAAAGCACCTGGTGATAGAGGTTCCCATAAAGATGCTAGGGACAGAACATGGGTCTGGAAGACTTACAGCATGACTCTGTATGACGACACCGATGTTCCATGTTCTCCAAGAAATGTCTAGACTGGGTGACGTCACTGGAGACCTTTTGGTACAAAGCCCCCAGTATAGAGAGGGAAATATTGAGCCCCAAAGAGGGGAAGTGACTGGCCTAGGTTACTCAGCAAGCTGGTGGCTGAGCTGGAATTAGATCACAGGTCTGACACCAGTTCATTCATTTATTGTACACATCGGTTGAGGACCTACCATGAGCCGGGCACTGTGCTAGGTGCTAAGGATACAGCTGTGAACAAAAGGAAATGACTGCATAGATCTTGTATCCTCTGGTGTATATGTATGGAGATTGTGAGTAAACAGAAAAATTTATCCCATCATGCCGTGCAGTTAGAAGTGCTATGAAGCTCTGTGCTCTTTTTCCTCTATCCTTGGAGGGAATGGGCTTGAGGCTTGGGAGGAGATGCTCACTCATGCATCCACTTGTTAAATAAATACTGGTGACATCTCACTGTATGCTGGCTGCTCTGGCGGACACACGCACATAAGAGCAGGACCTGCCTTCAAAAGCTGTGCAGTCAACTGGGCAGACAAGTCAGGCCTCTTAGCATCTTTATGTGCACTTCTATAGTTTCGTTTTTTTTTTTTTTGCAGTACGCGGGCCTCTCACTGTTGTGGCCTCTCCCGTTGCGGAGCACAGGCTCAGCGGCCATGGCTCACGGGCCTAGCCGCTCCACGGCATGTGGGAGCCTCCCGGACCGGGGCACGAACCCGTGTCCCCTGCATCGGCAGGCGGACTCTCAACCACTGCGCCACCAGGGAAGCCCACTTCTATAGTTTTTATGCTTATTGTTTTCCTCTCCAGCTCTCTTCCTAAAAAGAGGCTTGTAGAAAGCTGAAATGGTGCAAACCCTTTCCCCAGAAGGCATCTCAAATCCAGTTGCTGTTACTGACTTATTGATGGACCTCATCCAGTGGCCCTGGGGGAGGTGGTGGGCAGCCCAGCCGCTGCCTGTAATGAGGAGAGACAACCCAGCATCCACCCTGCAGTGAATAATAGGACAAAAAGCTCCTGACGCCTGCACGATCAAAACACAGGAGCAGTAGTGTCTCTGGGTTAAGTAGATCAGCAGAGGGGGCTGAGGCAGGCAGTGGGCACCTTGGACTTTCTGGGAGGGAGGTCTGGGCTGCGGAGGAAACTCCAGCTGGAGAGGGAGTTTCTGTGCCTTACGAGATGCTCTCCAGTGGCTCTTGTCTGTACCTTCCCTGACCGGGGACTTTCCCTCCACCCTCCCTCTCCATCTTCCTCACCTCAAGCCTAAAGAGATGGAGTGGGTGAGGCAGGAGGTGAGGGGAAAGGAATCCTGTAAAGGAGTCAGCTGACACTGGATCCCTGAGCTTAGCCAACACTGAATTCCTTCCTAGGCCTCAGTCTTCCCTTACGTAAAATGAGGAGGTGGGAATATGGTCTCGAACTTCCTTCTCACTCTCGTAAACTGTGTTTCTCTGAAAAGAGGCACAGAGAATCTATTGTTTAGTCTCCTTGTCCGGTTACTTCTAGGCCAGGGAGCGTGATTGCCAGAGCTGTCCTGGGCCCATCCTCAAATGCAGTCTGTGAACCCCCATTTCTCAGGGGCAGCAGCAGGAGGGCCGGCAGGAGAACTCTATTATTTACTCCCTCACCCTGCCTGGGTTCACTTGCCAGTGGAGAAACCAGCAGCAACCGTAATTTTTTTTTGAGGGGGGGGGGTGAATTATTATTGGTGTTTTTATGTTAAAAGAATATTTAAAGATATTAATGTTAATGTTTGTGCCTGAAAATATATATGCAGTTCTAGAGTAGAAGACCCTGATGGTATGAGGTGCTCCGGGGAGTTTTGCAGATGTTTATCTCGGTCAAGAAGACCCCCAGGGTCCTCAGCTTGCTTTGGGTACCACACCCCATCCGCTTCTTGTGAAAGTGTGTGTGTGTTTGTGTGCGCACACCCTGAGTCAGCCTGCCTTGCGGCCCTTTTGTCTTTCCTCCTCAGTAAGCCAATGGAGGACATAGGTGTATAATTAGAGAAGGAAATATGGCAGTCAGGAAATAACTCATTTTACTAGTGGAAAGTCATTAAAAACGCTTCCTTTTGTTTGTAAGCGCAGGGGCCTCTGGGCAGGTAAGGAGTCTTAGATCAGAGTGGGGGAGAAAACCGGAAACTCCCATGTTTGACATAAACCCAAGACTTGAACATGGAACCCCAGTACATGGGTCCACTCAGCCAGAGCATGGAAGTGGGCACACACGCACACAGCTATGATGGACACTGCACAGACCAGTGTGATGACATGCCTGGACACACGTGTATACTGAGCATCCTCACATATGCATTCAGGGTGGAGTAGAGACCCAGTGTTATGGGTTGAACCATGTCCCTCTAAAAGATACCGTCCAGTCCTAACCTAGGGTACCTGTGAATGTGACTTTATTTGCAAATAGAGTCTCTGTAGTGTAAACAGGTTAAGCTGAGGTCACACTGGAGTAGAGTGGGCCCTGATCCAATGTGATTGGTGTCCTTATACAAAGAGGAAACTTTGGACAGAGACATAGAGGGAATATGGCTATGTGAAATGGAGGCAGAGATTGGAATGATGCTTCTGTAAGAAAAGGAACACTGGGGCTCCCTCTCTTAGAGACTTGGGAGGATGTGTGGCCCTGCAACACCTTGATTTTGGACTTCTAGCCTCCAGACTGTGAGAAAATAAATTTCTGTTGTTTTGAGGTACCCAATTGTGGTGCCTTGCTATGGTGGCCCTAGGAAATGAAAGCCCAAGATACGCAGAGTATGTGGTGCATGCCCACACCAGGGACGCACAGCACCTTTGGCACAGGCAGCAAGAGATACCTGGGTTGGATGGCCCCCTCCAGCAGCCTCACCTTCATCCCCCTTGAGCTCAGTCACCCCAGCGACCTTAGGCCCCCCACTGTCCCCAGAGCAGCCAACGTTTATTGTGCGCTATCCTCTTTGCTGAACTCTATTCTGAATACTTGAGGTTTATTAATTGAATCTGATGACAACCCCAGGAGCTCTTCCCATTCACAGATGAGGAAACTGAGGCACACAGAGGTTGAATAACTTGCCCACGTAAGTGGGGGCAGAGAACCTGGAGTCCGGTGTAGATTTTACTTGTGTCTGTTGCACCTGCAAATGACTCTTTTCTCAGGGTTCTGTTAAGGACTGTGTCCCAAGCATGCCTGGACTGTCTCGTCGCCTGCATTTTGGGTCCTGGGCTGTGATGTCCAAAACTAGACCTCTGTCACAAAGGCTCCCCCTCCACCTCCATCTGTTAGATCTGCCGTGTTCTGTCTGAAGAAGTAAGAGCAGGACAGGGGCAGCATGAGGTAAGAGCTTCCATCGCCCTCCTCCTTGTACTTGTTTTGATTAAAGAATATTTTATTCATTGAGGAATATTTGCATACCATATTATGCACACGGTCAGAGTGTGAAGTTTGATAAGATGTGACAAATAGATCTAGTCACGTAACCACTATTCCAATTAAGAAATGACCATTTCCATCACCACAGAAAGCCTTGTGCACCTTTACAGTCAAAACCCTGTCTCCACCCCAGGCAACACCTGATCCCATTTCTAGCACCACAGATTAATTTTGCCTGTTCTCCAACTTCATAGACATGGAAATATAGAATATGTACTTTTTGCGTATATGATTCATTTTACTCAGCGTAATTTTTTTGAGATTCACGCGTGTGGTTGTATATGCCAATAGTTCATTCTTTTTGTTTTTCTTTTTTTTTTTTGCTGAGTAGTATTCGGTTATTTGGAGGTACCACAATTTGTTTATCCATTCAACTGCTGATAGACGTTTAGGTTGTTTACAGTCTTGGGTTATTACAAATAAAATTGCTGTGAACATTTGTATATGTTATTGTGTGAACTTGGGTTTTCATTTCCCTTGGGCAAATGCCTAATATTTGAAGGACTGGTGTATGTTTAAGTTTTTAAGATACTGAAGAACTCTTTTCCCAAGAGGCTGGACTATTTGACGCTCCCACCAGCAGTGTACACACGTTCTAATTGCTCCACATCATCACCAGCACTTCATGTTATCTATTTTTAATATTTTAATGGTTCTATTGGGTATGAAGTGGTGTTTCATTGTGGTTTTAATTTGTATTTCCCTGACAACTATAGATGTTGGCAATCTCTTAATGTGCTTATTGGGTATTTCTTCTTTTGTTAAGTGTTTGTCTTTGGCCAGTTTTAAAATTGGGTTTTTTTTTTATTATTGAGTTGTAAAACTTCATTATAAGTTCTGGACATGAGTCTACGTCAGATACATAAATTGCGAATATTCTCTCCCAGTCTGTGACTTGCCTTTTCATTTTTAAAGATAATTATTTTGAATTCTTTGTCAGACAGTTTGTAGATCTCCATTTCTTTAGGGCCGGTTACTGCAGCTTTTTTTTCGTTCCTTTTGTGGTGTCATGTTTTCCTGATTCCTCATGATCCTTGTAGCCTTCTGTTAGTGTCTGCACATTTGGAGAAACACTCACCTCTTCCAGTCTTTACTGATTGCCTTCAGCAAGAAAAGCCCTTCACTACTCAGCCCAGCCAGAGATTCTGGGTAGGCCAGTTGGTGAGGACCATAGTTGTTGGTAGGGTGAGCCTGCTCTTGGGGTCCCTGAGTGGGCCTGGTGCCAGGGCAGGACACACAGTTAAGGAAGTAAACACCACATTTATGCCATCCTTGTTTGTATCTCAAGAACAATAGTTGTAAGTTCCCTTGGTCCTCTTTTGGTAGAAGATGGAGTCTGAATAAACAATAACATAAAGCCAGCTCAAGTTACTGAGCAGAGCTTCTCAGACTCTGCAATCTCAAGGGGTCCTGTTTGCTCAGCTCTTTATTCTCTCCCTCTCTCTAGTCTGCAGTATACGTGCTTTTTGGCAGTCCCTCCAGCTTCATTGTCATGTATCCCAAGGACACATTCATACACCCACAAACACGCAGATACCCTCAAACCACCAGGCTCCATATCAGACACTTGAGAACCTTGGACTAGAAATTGGTGGAGACAAAGAAGACCTAGAAGTGGTTAATCTCCCTATCCCTAGGGAGTGTGTGATTATTGATGGAGACAAAGGTCATTAGGAAGGGGACAGGCAAAACTTTATAAACGAGTAGGGAGAGACACATCTGTCAGAACACACAGGAATAATACTAGGGAAATGGGGCGGGGGCTGTAATAGAAGAAGAGCATCTGGGAACTGGAAGCGTCCCACAAAGTTGTATAGCCTGACTCCTGTTGAGATGCGGGAGATCACCCCAGCTCCCAGTCCTTCCTTGACAAACACCTTGACTTTGTGAGATGAAGCTTGAGGATGGGGAGGAGGTGCTAATTACACCTTATATTCATGAGGTTTTGTATGACAGTAACACAACTCATACTATCAAGCGAAAGGGGAATATTTTGACTCACGTATCTGAAAAGTCTAGAGGATATGTCTGGTTAGACAAGGCTGGGTTCAGGATGTCCACAATGTCATCAGGGCTTCGTCTATCCCAGGTGCTCTCCTTATGGTGAGCATGGTGGCCAACAATAGTGAAAGGCTCACATCCTACCAGATTGGTAACTCAGGAAGAATAAAACTTCTTCCCCGATAGTTTTGGCAGAAAAGTCCTATACAAGGAGCTGATTGTCTGGGTTTGGGTCACATGACCATCCCTGATTCAATTACTTTGGCCAAGGGCATGAAGTATTGTGATTGGGCCAGGACAGGGTCTTGTGCACGTCCCTGAAGAAAATCAGTGACAGTCCCATCCAAACCACTTCGAATGGATTCCCCACAAAAAAGAGAGTTATTTTACCAGAAGAAGTAAGGAGGTCGGTTCTGGACAGGGAACACAATAGAAGCCCACTACACAGTCCAAATCTTAACTCCATGTGTGATTAGATGAATTAAATTACTTAACCCTGGTGGAAAGACAGTCTCTTCAACAAATAGTGCTGGGAAAACTGGACAGCTACATGCAAAAAAAAAAAAGTGAAATTAGATCAGTCCTTAACACCATACACAAAAATAAGCTCGAAATGGATTAAAGACCTAAATGTGAGACGGGACACTATAAAACTCCTAGAGGAAAACATAGACAGAACACTCTCTGACGTAAATTGCAGCAATATCTTTTTCGATCTATCTCCTAGAGTAATGGAAACAAAAGCAAAAATAAACAAATGGGACCTAATTAAACTCAAAAGCTTTTGCACAGCAAAGGAAACCATAAACAAAATGAAAAGACAACACACAGATTGGGAGAAAATATTTGCAAATGATGTGACCAACAAGGGATTAGTCTCTAAAATTTACAAACGCTTATGCAGCTTAATATCATCAAAACAAACAAACAACCCAATCAAAAAATGGGCAGAAGACCTAAAAAGACATTTCTCCAAAGAAGACATGCAGATGGCCAAGAGGCACATGAAAAGATGTTCAACGTCACTAATTATTAGAAAAATGTAAATCAAAACTACAATGAGATATTACCTCACACCAGTCAAAATGGCTATCATCAAAAAATCCACAGACAATACATGCTGGAGAGGAGGGAACCCTCCTGCACTGTTGGTAGGAAGGTAAATTGGTACAGCCACTATGGAGAACTGTATGGAGGTTCCTTAAAAAACTAAAAGTAGAGCTACCATATGACCCTGCAATCCCACTCCTGGGCATATATCAGGAGAAAAATGTGGTCCAAAAGGATACATGCACCCCAATGTTCATAGCAGCACTGTTTATAATAGCCAAGACATGGAAGCAGCCTAAATGTCTATCGACAGAGGAATGGATAAAGAAGTTGTGGTACATGTATACAATGGGATATTACTGAGCCATTAAAAAGAATGAAATAATACCATTTGCAGCAACATGGATGGACCTAGAGATTGTCATACTGAGTGAAGTAAGTCAGACAGAGAAGGAGAACTATCATATGATATTGCTTGTATGGGAAATCTAAAAAGAAATGATACAAATGAAATTATTTACAAAACAGAAACAGACTCACAGACTTAGAGAATGACCTTTTGGTTACCAGGGGAGAAGGATGGGGGGAAGGGATAGTTAGGGTGTTTGGGATCGACATGTACACACTGCTATATTTTAAATGGATAACTAACAGGGACCTACTGTATAGCACAGGGAACTCTGCTCAATGTTCTGTGGCAGCCTGGATGGGAGGGGACTTTGAGGGAGAATGGGTACATGTATATGTATGACTGAGTCACTTTGCTGTGCACCTGAAACTATTACAACTTTGTTAATGGCTATACTCCAGTATAAAATAAGAACTTAAAAAAAATTAACCTAATTATGCATCTATTTCTTTTTGTTTTTGTTTTTGTTTTTTGCGGTACGTGGGCCTCTCACTGCTGTGGCCTCTCCCGTTGCGGAGCACAGGCTCCGGACGCGCAGGCTCAGCGGCCATGGCTCACGGGCCCAGCCACTCCACGGCATGTGGGATCCTCCCGGACCAGGGCACGAGCCCAGGTCCCCTGCATCGGCAGGCGGACTCTCAACCACTGCACCACCAGGGAAGCCCTATGTATCTATTTCTGAAAGGGGAATAAATTTTTGGTGGATGTAGGACTTTCACATGGGTAACATGGAGGCCTATGGTCAAGAATGCACTCTGAGATGTAAGGGAGTGTGTATTCTCTCCAGCTGTCGCCCATGGCACAGACATCTTCTTCGTGGGAAGCCTCAGAGACTCCATTCCCAGAGCCTCTTTATCTTGGTAACCAACTGAGGTAACAGAGAACTGTCCTCAGGAAGACAAAGGCACAGAGATGGCCAGAAAGAGCAGACAGTAAGGATTCCAGTCCCTCCCCTCCCCTCCCCACAAACTGGGCTCCCAGGTTGGACCCCAGAACACAGGACGGGCCTCAGG
>NW_020173731.1:8996430-9005261 GCF_003031525.2 Neophocaena asiaeorientalis asiaeorientalis | reverse complement strand
ATCAGCAAATAAGGTAACAGAAGCCACGGAAGGCAGCGTTCGGAAATTTAAAAGATAAACGTGCACCGGGTAATTGAATAGCATTCTGCTGAGAAATGAGCTCTCAGAGCTGATAATCAAGACTACGCTTCACCCGAGGGGCTCTGCCTGCCTCACTGTGCAAACGCAACAGCTCTAACCCTGGGGAGGGCTCCGCGGGGCAGGCAGCCCTTGGCTTTAGGTAAGGATGAAGGCGTGAGCTGCCCAGCGGTAGGCAGGGAGCTCCTTGTCCTCGGGACAAGCAGGGGATAGATGGTGGGGTGAAATCCGAAATTGCTGAGGGGCCTATCAGTGCTGAGATTCTGATTCTCCTGTCATGATTTTTCAGACCCAACCAGTACTGGGCTGAAAACTGAGGGATAAAAACACAAAGAAATAATAAAAATGCAAATAGTTTATACAGTACTTAGTATGCACTATGCATCATTTTAAAGTGCTTTCCAGGGACTTCCCTGGTGGCGCAGTGGTTAAGAATCCGCCTGCCAATGCAGGGAGCGCGGGTTCGAGCCCTGGTCCAGGAAGATCTCACATGCCGCAGAGCAGCTAAGCCCGTGCACCACAACTACTGAGCCTGCGCTCTAGAGCCCGTGAGCCACAACTATTGAAGCCCACATGCCCTAGAGCCTGCAACAAGAGAAGCCACCGCAATGAGAAGCCTGCTTTCTGCGACTAGAGAAAGCCCATGTGCAGCAACGAAGACCCAACACAGCCAAAAAAAAAAAAAAAAAAGAAGTGCTTTCCATATAGGACTAATTTGATCCTGGCAGCAACCAACAACTGTAGGAGGTATGTATTACTACTGGCACGATTGTACCATTGAAGAGACTGAGGCACAGAGTTTAGGTTAATTTACCCAAGTTCACATAGCGAGCAAAGAGAGCATGGGATTCAGACCCAGGTGACAGGAGAAAGAATATAAGATACTTACTGATAACACAATCCCCCCTCATGTGAATTCCCCATCCTGTTGGGAACAGCAGAGAGTCTGAGGATTTGAAAGGGTGGGGATGGACGAGACCAGGGGTTGAAGGGCTCTGTGGGCCATTTTGTCAATTCCCCTCTAAGGCCTAGCCTTTCTCCAGCCACCCTTGGAGGGGGCTGAGGATGGATGCTGTCCTCTGGGACCATTACTCACCGATGTGCTGGCAACCCTCCCCCCTCTAAACCCACCTCCCTCTCTCCTTTTTTCCCCTTTCTCTGGTTATCGTAATTATTGGGGAATTTACAGAATAATCTGTCACCAAGTCCTCCAGAACAAATTGAATGTCAGGTTTATAAAACAACCTAATAAAGCAGATGGCGTTACCCACTGGTAAATCTCTTCCCCATTTCCTGCCCCACTCCCTCCCCACTTCAGTGTCTTGGAAGCTGACAGATTATCCATTTATAGGCAGATTAATCCTGAACAGTATAAACATGGGGAGAAAATTACACTTTCTTGTCTCTATAATTGATAAGGAGGACACATCAATCTATAAAGCCCAGAGGAAAGGCCCATCTGTCTGCCCAGGCAGACCAGGGGGTGTCTGGGAAGGAAGGAGACCCGTTGATCTCTGTCTGTGTGTCTGCCTTTTTATCAGAAACCGCTTTCCCGGGGGTTTCTCACTCTCTCCCTGGCCCTGGCAGCTGGGCACTTACAACCTTAGACTACACCCACCCCCATCCATGAAGCAGGCAAGGTTCAAGGTCCAGGATTTCAGGGCTCCAGGCCAGGAGCAGAGGCTCTGCCACCAGCTTTCTCCTTCTTTCCAGAAGCTTCGACAATTGAGGGGGAGTCTGTCAGCCTTGCTCTGCGGTGATGCCATGTTTGCTTCAGGTGGCCACTCTCTGGTTGGCCCTTGAGGGGATGGATCCAAGAGGCATTTGTTCAATAAGATTTCGATTCAATTCCCTCCCTACTCTCTACTTTAAAACTTTTTGCAAATTTACACACTTCTCTCCTCCTACCCCGTTTCCTCCTCTTCCAGCACCTTCCCTGGTAAAGGCAGCTGTGAGGCATTAATTGTCTCCTTGAGTCCTGTCAGGAAATGTCACACCGGCCAGATCCTCTCTCTGCCGAGGGAGCGGGGTGGAGACAGGGATTCTGAGGAGGCTGTGCTCCAGAAAACACTGTCCCCCTCCCAACTCAGAGACAGACAGCGACATGGAAAAAAACACCCCCGCCCTTCCCCCCCACCCCATCTGAAGAATTTAGGGCAGGCTCCCTCTGTCACTGTGCCACCCCATGGCTTGAGCTGGAGATGTGGGGAGTGTGGCAGGTGGGGTGGATTTATCTAGAGTGGGGGAGAGGGTCCACGGGAAGTCCTGACAGATCCCCATTTGAGCAGAATGACTCTGTTCGCCAGTAGGGCCTCAAATGAGAGAGGGAGGAGATAAAAGAAAAATGAGGATGGAGAGGGAGACAGGCAGAGGAGACAGCCAGAAAATACCAAGGGACCAGGAGAAAGGGAAAATGAAATAAAGATGGACTAAAGGAGAAGTAGAGAAGTCTAGGACAAGAGGTCATCATTTCTGCTTTCTGGATGGGTGGGCATCTCTTATGATCTGGGAGTCTCTGTTCCCTTACTCACTGCTTCCAAAGGTGCTGGCCTCCAGATAAGTGGGTACCTTCCTAGGGCATCCCCCAACTTTGTGTTAGGTGCTCCAGGTGCACAGAGTCCGAATGAATAGCAGAGACCTTTCACCTGTGTATTGTGCTTCACAAAACACTTCACAATTGCCTGCTAGATTGCGGACCAGTTTTGGCTAGGCCTCTCCAAAGAGGTGGCCTTGGGGAGAGGGTGCCATGGACTGAATCGTGGTCACCCAGGACCACTTCCCTTGGCTGGGAATTGGTGGGTGCAGAAGGGCTCTCCACAGGTGTTCCAGTCTTTGCCTTTAGACTTCAGGCTCTTTACACAAATGACACCCACTACTCCTGGAGAGAGTTTGAGGATGGCTATAACCAAGGTTTCCTAGAATATGTCCCTGGGAGCACTAATGGTGCTTGAACTATTTTGGGGCCTCTGCAGTTAAATAAATTTGGAAGGTTCTGGGCTAACAAAGTTAATGTCATTTCCTCTGTTTTACTTTTGCTATTTTTTGCTTTTTTTCTCTTTTCTACTCTGGATGATTTTTCTCCATTTCTTTCTGTTTTTCCTCTTGCCCTCTATATTACAAAGCACTGATTGTGGGTTTGATGCATTCCCAGGGAAATTATAAGTACTAAATCATTTTAGTTTCATGCTTTCCTTTTTAAAATAAACGATTAAGTTCTGCATATATAGTTTTTCAATTGACAATTATTATTTTAAAAGAGAAACAAATTAGTGACTCTGAACATAGGGTCCTGAAAGCTCAGAGGTAATATCATTCCATTTCCATTTACTAATTTTAATAAAAATCACTGCAACATAAATTGTAAAGTAATGGTATGTAAATTATTTAGAGAAACCAACAAAGTACTTAATTTTTATTCCCTTAAATGTCGTAATTAATGCTGGATGAACATCTAAGGTTTGGAGGGTTAGTTTTAATAGGTCTAAGTTTGGGTGATAAAATGAAATTTTTTACTTATTCTGTTTCTAGGAGTCCCAAAGTGCTTCAACCAATTAACTTATTACTGTCTAAAGAGGCAGATTTTGTGCCTTTTTATTAGGGAAAACTGTTTCCTCGTTCTGGTACTGTATTTTCATAAAGTGACAAACCCGAATCGGTCCTCCACATACTGTCCAAAGATCATGGCTGTATTTTTTTTTTTAATTGGCGTAGCCCCCCATTAGACATCCTTAGAAGGTACAGGAAAAGGGGGGAATTCTATTCTTGTCCTTTAAAAGACAACAGTGTAAGAAAACATGTCCCTCCTAAAGATGTCATTAAGAACTTCACAAACAAAGCCAGCTGGTGAAGGAAAAAAAAAATAAAAATAGAAAGGTGAAGTGAAAGAGCACTGGAGAATGAAGAACTGGGCTTTGTATGTGTCACGTCTCATGTTTGCTTACAATGTCCCCTTTGCCTAGACTGCCTCTCCCACACTCTGTATACCTGCTTAAGTCCATTCCTGGCATCTCCCCTCCACTAACTTGGTAGAATTGATTCCTCCTCTTTTGGGCCTTCACTGTATGTGGTCCATACTTATATTAACATTTTATTGAATTTTAATTTTATTCCATGTTGGCAGATTCAAGAGTCAAGAAGATTAATAAACCCTAAATAGGCTAAACTCAAAGAAAACCACACCTAGACTCATCATAATAAAAATGGTGAAAATTAAAGCAAAGAAAAACCTTTGAAAGCATTTAGAGGAAAAACAACACTTTACATATAGGGGAACAAAAGTTCTAATGATTTGAGATTTCTCATTAGAAACCCTGAAGGTCAGAAGACAGTAGTACCTCATCGTTCAAGGGCTGAAAGAACAGAATCGTCAACACAGAATTCTATATCCAGTAAAAATATACTTCAGGTATGAAGTCAAAATTAAGCTATTCTCAGATGAAGGAAAATAAAAGGGAATTTGTCACTAGATTACCTGTTCTGTGAGAAGCGTTAAAGAAAATTTATCAGGTTACAGAGAAATGATAACAAAAGAATATTTGGCCTTGAGGAATGAAGGGAACAAAACAAATGGTAAATATCTGGGTAAATATGAGAGACCATATTTCCCCCTAGTTCTTTAAAACACATGTGACTATAGTAAGCAGAGGTTATAACACTATATGGTGGAATTTTCAATGTATAAGAATATAATACAAGTGACAATGATAACAAAGTTTAGCTGAGGAGAATAGTAAAGGAGTTGATATGATTGCAAAGCTTCTACATTTTACTTGAATATGAAAGTATATATATTGTAATCTCTACAGCAAACACTACAAAATAATTCAAAGAGGTTTATCCAAAAAACCAATGCAAAAAAAAATAGAATATTAAAAATTATTTACGGGGCTTCCCTGGTGGCGCAGTGGTTGAGAGTCCGCCTGCCGATGCAGGGGACATGGGTTCGTGCCCCGGTCTGGGAAGATCCCACATGCCGCGGAGCGGCTGGGCCCGTGAGCCATGGCCGCTGAGCCTGCGCGTCCGGAGCCTGTGCTCCGCAACGGGAGAGGTCACAACAGTGAGAGGCCCGCGTACGGCAAAAAAAAAAAAAAATTATTTAAGTAACCTCAAAGAAGGCTGGAAAGGGGGATATAGGTACAAATATAGAGGGGAAAAATAGAAAACAAATTGTAAGATGGTAGAACTAAATTCCACAATATTAATAATTACATTAAATGCTAATGGTCTAAACCCTTCAATTAAGACCTAGAGTTTGGCAAAGTGGATAAAAAAACAAGTTCCTACTTTGTTTCCTTCAACTGACAAACTTTAAATACAAGAACACAGATAGTTTTAAAGCAAATAGATACCATTCAACTAATAAGCAGAAGAAGCCTAGAATGGCTATTTTTAAATCAGATAAAATACGCTTCAACATAGACAGTATCATTCTTTCACTTTTCAGGAAAAAGGTGGACAATTCAAATGATAAAAGGGACAATTCATCAGGAAGACATAACAATTATAAACATATATGAACCCAGAAACAGAGCCATCCAGTTTTAGGAATAAAAACAACAAAAAGGAATACACAACATTGATGAATCTCAAATTATTACACTTAGTGAAAGAAGCCAGGCAAAAACAGTACATACGATATACTCCTATTTATGTAAAATTCCAGAAATTACATCCTAATCTATAATGACAGGAAAGAGATGGAGGATGGAGGCGGAAGGAGGGATGGATGTTAAAAGCAGAAAGAAACTTCTGGGAATGATGGAAATGTTTGTCATCTTTATTGTAGTGATGGTTTTATTTGTGCATACATTTGTCAAAACTGAACAAATCGCATACTTTATATATGTGTGGCTTCTTGTCCTTCAGTTATATCTCAATAAGGTTGGAGAAAAGTGAATTCTTAAAAAAATCATGTATTAACACCTCTAATTCCAATCCAACACTGCAGGATTCTTCCTCTCCCTTTCCCATTCTTTATTTGTATCTCATTCCTCCACAATGATTCTCTCAAATAGGTTCTTAACCTCCCTGGTTCTCAACAACATCAATATATTTACTCATTTGCTCATTGCCATAACACATGCAAATAATTTTGAAATTGCTGTACCCATACCACTACCAAAACAATACTATTAGAAAAGGTTAAAATTCCTTTACAGTTCTAATTTTTAGAATATGTCTCACTGAGGATGTACAGTCCAAATACTAACCAAAAGTTAGCTGGATTAAATTTTTTCCTTTCTATATAGTTATCTTACCAATTTAATATGTAGATAGGTTCATTTGTTTCTATTTACATTCAGTTTTAGGATCTTCCCCCACGTTTGATGATTTAATTTTATTTTTTGTATGGTAAAATATTTACATGGGTCAAAAAATTAAAACTATACAAATAGTACATTTGAGAGACACTTGTGTCTCTTTCTTAGCATTTCTTCCTTATTTCAACTCATTCCCTGCAGATGACCAATTTCATTGGCTTCTTTGTTTTTTTTGTTTTATCCACTGGCTTCTAATTTATCCTTCCTATGTCTCTTTTGCAAAATGGGTATATATTCTTTTTTTAAAAATAAATTTATTTATTTTATTTATTTATTTTTGGCTGCATTGGGTCTTCGTTGCTGAGCGCGGGTTTTCTCTAGTTGTGGCCCGCGGGGGCTACTCTTCGTTGCGGTGCTCGGGCTTCTCACTGCGATGGCTTCTCTTGTTGCAGAGCACAGGCTCTAGGCACTCAGGCTTCAGTAGTTGTGGCACACGGGCTTAGTTGCTCCGCAACATGCAGGATCTTCCCAGACCAGGGCTCGAACCCGTGTCCCCTGCATTAGCAGGCGGATTCTTAACCACTGTGCCACCAGGGAAGTCCCCTGGGTATATATTCTTATTTCACCTTCTTTCTTACAAAACCATGACATAGTATCTGTGTCTTCTACTTAAAAATACCCTGGAAATCACTTCATACCAATTTATAGAGATATTTCTCATTTTCATAGCTTCATATTATGCCATTGTATGGATATACAATGACTTATTCTACCAATCTGCTCTGCATATATGCATGTAGATTGTTCTCAATATTTTGCTATTATAAATAATACTACAATGAGTAACCTCGTGCATATTTTATTTCATATTTTTGAAGATGGATCTTCAAAGTAAATTAATACAAATAGGATTATTGGGTGAAAAGTTATATGCATATGCAATTGTGTGAGATATTGCCAAATCCCTCCTGTGAGGTTGTACCATTTTGCATTTTCACCAGAATTGATTTTGAGTGCCTATTTCCCCATATCCTTGTCAACAGAATGCCTTATGAAGCTTTTGAAATTTTGCCTATTTTGTAGTTGCAAAATGGTATCAGTGCAGTTTTAATTGGCATTTCTCTTATTCTGATTATCTTTTTAATATCTCTCTCTCTGCTTTTTTCCCATCAATCTCTGTTTGGGCTTTTCCCTCTTGATTTTTTTGAGCTGTTTACGTACTAGGAATATTAGCCCTTTATCTGTGATATGCATTGCAAATATTTTCCCACTATATAATGTGCCTTTTGACTTTGTTTATGGTGATTTTAGCCATGCAAAAGATTTTTTCATGTAGTTGAATTATCTTTTATTGATTTTGGATTTTGAGTCATAATGAGAAAGCTTTTCCCAATTCCAAATTATCAGGTACATCACCTGTTTTCCTCTAATACTTGTGTCGTTTCCTTGTTGTATCGTGTGTCTCTGATGCCTTTGCAGTTTATCCTTGGGTAGGCTGAGAGGTATGATTCCAGTTTTATCTTTTTCCAAATGGTTATTCAGTAGTCTCAACGGCATTTATTTCAAATTCTATCTTTTCGTCAGTGATTTGAGATGTTGTCTTTATCATATAAAACATTTCCGTATGCACTTGGGCCTGTTTCTGTACCTCCTAATTTATTTTAATTGTCTGTATACTAGTACAGCGATACCACACTGTTTTAATTTTAGAGCGAGTCTCAGTGTTTTAATTGGTAAGCTGAATCACCTTATGTCTTGTAATACTACTAAATAAGGAGTTATTTCTGCCATATTATTTCATATTTTCCATTTACCATACATTCCTTTTGTTTTTATTTTGTCTTATTTTCATTGTATAGATAAATTGTCTTATGCTTATTCAAAAGTTATATCTTCTATTTTTATTATTATGGTGGTTGCCTTTAAGACCTATGCTTATGTTTATTTGCTTGAGAGTGTCTAAAATCTTAGCTTTGAGAGCTATAAATATGTTTTTTCTTTTTAAATCTTTTGTTTGATCCTCACTTTTTTAGAGAACAGCGAGCATTTTTAGGGTATTTGATCAATTCTTCCATTGAATTTCCCTTGAAGCACTTTCCTGGATTTATTTCTCTTTATTTGAGTGCTCTTCCAAGAGTTATCAAAATGGGATTTTGTGATGTAAACCTCATATGTCTGGAAATATCTTACTGACACTCTTGCATAGAAATGACGATTTGTCTATATGCAAAATTCTAGGTTCAGTGTTCTTTTCTTTTAATACTTTAAAAATATTTCTCGGGGCTTCCCTGATGGCACAGTGGTTGAGAGTCTGCCTGCCGATGCAGGGGACACGGGTTCGTGCCCCGGTCCGGGAGGATCCCACATGCTGCGGAGCGGCTGCGCCCGTGAGCCATGGCTGCTGAGCCTGCGCGTCCGGAGCCTGTGCTCCGCAACAGTAGGGGCCAAGACAGTGAGAGGTCCGCGTACCGCAAAAAAAAGAAAAAGAAAAAA
>NW_020173731.1:8918590-8996157 GCF_003031525.2 Neophocaena asiaeorientalis asiaeorientalis | reverse complement strand
AAAAAAAAAAAAAAAAAAAAAAAAATATATATATATATATATATATATATATATTTCTCTGTGTTTTCCTATACCCAATGTACCGTTAAGAAATCTGATAAAATCAGAGTCTTTACCTCTTTAGATGACTTGTTTTTCTTTCTGGAAACTTTTAGAATTTTTTTGCATCATTGATTTCTGAATTTCACTAAAATATTTCTAGATGTGAGTTTCTCTTTATTATCCTACTTGGCACTCTATAAATCCTGTCAATCTGAGGTCTTTCATCTTTTAATTTCTTCAAATATTTCCTTCCCTCTGTTGTTTCCTTTCTTTCTTGTAATTCCATTATTTGAATATTAGCATCTCTATTTACTTACTGCATGTCTTAGTCTTTCTTTAATTTCTTTCTTTTTATCTTCTTTTGCTGACTTCCAGGAGAATTCCTCAACATAATCTCCTTGTTTATTTTTATTTTATTTATTTATTTATTTTGATCTCCTTGTTTATATATTCTGTCTTCAGGGTTATCCATCCAGCCATTCATCTCTTTTATTTATTTCAATTATTATTCAAATACAAGATTTCTATTTGTTTATTTTTTTAACCTATTTCATATTTCAATACTTTTGTTGAGAATATTTATTATGCTTCTTTAAAAATCTTGGTGCAGCTGTCCCAGTTATCTTGCTTCATGGGATGCAAGATGTTAAGTTTGTTATCTTTCTTTTAAAGTGGTTTTATTTCTCAGGGTCAAATTATTTTGACCTGTAAACATACTTTCCCTTGGGAATACAGTTATGCTGTCTGTAATGTGTAGCGGGAGAGGTTCTAAAATCCTAGTTTGTTACCTCTTGGTGAATTTAAAGAAGAGAGGTGAGGATGAGCTCCAAGGCAGAGAACGTTTGGCTCTGCAGAAACCCTCTTGATTTGTCCCAGGAACCTGCTGCCCCTTCCCAATTTAGGATCCCTTTTAGATACTGTTCCCTTACTGTGCAACTCCTCTCTGTCTGGCGTTCTCCTTTGAAAGAAGCTGAACTTGAGAGGTAGCTATATCCTCAGTAGATACACCAACCTTGACTGTTGGGGGATGGGGAGGAGTGTTGGATGCATGTGTGAACATCCAAGGGCAGCTGGAAGCACACTTCTGGCCCCATTAGCTCTCATCTCAGCAGAGTTTTAGGATTTCTCTAATACTCTTGGAATTTTGAAGGTCTGGATCGTGATGCTGCTTATTCTGCGTAGACAATGGTCATCTCTGGGTAGCTCTATGTGTGTGCGCGTGGACATGTGTTGGGGGAGAGGAGGGTGGTACAAGATCAGACCTTCAGAGCCAACCTAGTCTCCCACTAGGGCTTCTCCCCCTCTATTCCCATTCACCCACCACCCATCCCCCTCACAAACACAACTATTCTCAGTTTGGGGGAGCCTTCTCTCTCCCAGGGGTTTCTCTTAGTTTTATGTTTAGATCCTCAGATCCATGACTTATTTTCTCATCTGTAGTTTCTCCAAAATTAATTTTGGGGGAAGGTTCCAGCAGCTTATGCTAGCTTGCCATCTTGTCAGGAACCGGTGTTTCATTCTTTTTGGGTAAATGCTCAGTCTTAGGGATGTCTTCTCCCTTTCTCTGGTCCCCTTCACTGTGGTAGAGGGTTTAAAAGATGTTGTGCTACTGTGGGGAGAAGGATGTCTTGGATTCACATGACATCATTTCAAGTTGCCTGGTCTCTCCTGCAGAATGGCTGATCTGGGCTGGTGCCTAACCTGGCGACCCCTGAGGTCCTGTCTGGCTCTTTGGAGCATTCACTCTGGCACCCACCTTTAGAGTCTATGGTCCAGTTCTGGGACTCTGATTGGAAAGGACCTGTAGCTTTTTTCATCAAACCTTGAGCCTCTGCTGGTCCACTGGCCACCAGGCCATTCTGAGTTTCTTCACCAGGGCACAAGGAGGTCCTACATCATCCCTACAAGCCATTGGCAGACAGAGAAGGGACTCAAGGGCATTGCCTCAGGCTCACTGATGTAGCTCCCTCCCTCCCCAGTGCGTGCTCTTATGCTCTGTGCCATGTTGGCTGCCTGTGTGCTGAGCATCTCTTAGACTGAGGCTTCCAGCCTTCCTAAACCTATACCCTGAGAGGGTACTGCTGTCCTTCTAATGGTCTTGATCTCCCCTCGTCTATCTAGATGTTTTCATAGTGCTTCCCTTAACCAAACTACAGAATTTTGTGTAAACTTCTGTTATGACTGACCTCTTTCCCTTTGCATCGTAGGTATTTATGCTTCTGTCTCTCCAGCGAGAGCATGAGCTTGCCTCGGGCAGGTACAGTCTAATATGTTTTCTTGCACTGCTCAGTGTCTGGCTTAGGGCTTGGCATAAAAAAAACACTGGGTAAACATATTGTTGAATCAAATTGAATAATACAAGTTAAAATGAGATAAGTGCTTGAAAAGAGGTGTTTGGGTGAGAAAGACATTATTTATTGTGGGGGAATATGGGAAGGTTTCTTAAGAAGGTGACGTCTGAGGGTGTTGACTGATGGAAGGAGAAGAATGCTTGGGCTGCAGGTAACATCAGGAGGAAAGGCACAAAGATGGGAAAGCACAGGGTGTTTGTTCCTTTCCTTGAGATGCTTTGTGAATCCCTTGTGCAGTGTCTTGGACATAAGTGGTGCTGAGAATAAACTGCCTTGAGTGGAATTAAATCCCCGTCTCCTCCTGCCTCACTAGGAGGGGGAGCGAGGAGCTGGGGTTGCCCTGTGGTCATAGAAGACTTTAGGTTAGAAAGAAAAGGACTTTTCTTTGGTGCAGACACATCCAAGTTTACAGTGTTTCACATACTGTATCTATCAAGGTCCCTGCAGAAACCAAATGGCATACCCAGACAATGTGACTGAGGAGAATTTAAAGGAGGAACTATTCACAGAGGTGTGGGCTGTTAAAGGAAACCAACAAGGTGTGGGGGGGGTCAGGCACCTTGGGGCCAGAAAAGATCATTCCGAGGCCTGAGGGGGTGTCCAACAGCAGCTCTGTCTCCTCTAGAGGCACTGCCAAACTCTGGGGTGTACACGTGTGTGCCTGTCAGAGGGTGACGAGGCTTCCAACCTCTTTCTCCTCCTGCCCTCTGGAGTCCCCCACCAGTGCCTCCCATTGGGCCAACTGGAAGCCTCCAGGGCCGCAGAGCAGGGTGGGGGAAGGTGAGGGTGGGTCTACAGATGGAGAATATCTAGTATCACCCGTTGTCTCACTCGATTCTCACAACAGTCCCACTAGGATGGTTGTAGCTATTGACATCTCTGTATTATTGTCGAGGAAAATAAAACCTGAGAGTTTGACTTTTCCAAGATCAAAAAGTTACTCCGAGGAAGACTTGGGTCTTTACTGTCTATAGTAATTGTTATGTGTGTGTGTTGTGTGTGAGCAGATATAGGTGCTGAGGACAGTGGACACATGGCAGGCTGGAGTCCTCATAGACCACCCTGAAATGGAATCCTTGGAAGGATCTGGAGAGGCATTATGGATCTGGGGTTGATGTTCTGAATTAGAGACTGGACCCTGGGGCTTGGACGCAGGAGGAACACCAGGGCCCCAGGTCCAAAGAGAGGTGTTATGGCGATGGGGACAGTGAGCTAGAGAGGGATTCTCGAACTTTTTGGTCTCAGGAGTCCTTTACACTCTTAACAATTATTGAGGACTCCAAAGAGTGTTTGTTTATGTGGGTTGTATTTCTAACACAATAGATCTTGTATAAGACATTAAAACGGAAATTCCAAAAACTTATTTTCAATTTATTTAAAGATAACAGTAGAACATAAAAATAATAGTAATAGAGCTATTCCATGTTAATATAAATAACATATTTTATGAAAAATATTTTCCAAAACAAAAAAATTTGTGAGAAGAGGGGCATTGTTTTGCATTAAAACAAATCTTTTTCGTGTTTGACTGGATCCCATCGGCTTCTGCATCAATCTGTTGGGATTTGTTGTTTTGGTTGAAAATGTGAAGAAAATCCAGCCTCATCCAAATATGTAGTTAGAAAAGGTAGGAGTTTTTTGTAATTTCTTTAGATAATTGTGGCT
The DNA here is from genome assembly GCF_003031525.2 of Neophocaena asiaeorientalis asiaeorientalis. Taxonomy (NCBI): domain Eukaryota; kingdom Metazoa; phylum Chordata; class Mammalia; order Artiodactyla; family Phocoenidae; genus Neophocaena; species Neophocaena asiaeorientalis. Next base: position 8,992,099 of record NW_020173731.1, on the reverse strand, counting down.
AATCATCTTTGATCCTACACTAAAACTCAAAATATGACAGTTTCTTAAAGTTTATTTGCAATTGAGAATTTGAAACCATATCAACGATCCTTTTATACCCTGTTGTATGTATTGTATAAAAATGTGTGGGTGATTCTTCTACTTCCAATGGCTCTTTTATTCAGGTATGGTCTTGTAGACTCATGTCTTGGGCATTTGGAAAATATTATTTCACTGAGTTATGTGGATTTCCAAAAGTTGACACATTTCATTACATAAGATAGAGAAAAAAAACCCAAAACAAAAAATAGATTTGTTACTATCATCACTGACCTCATCAAGAAAGATTTTAAGTATTGGGAAGCTGTCACTTCACGGTGGTGAATACAAATTTTCCAAAATTTCCACATGAAAGTCAAATTTTATCATTGGTCACATATCTGTCAATTGTTTTCCTTAAAGTGACAGGTTAACTTTGTTCATTTTCGAGAAAATTCTACCCAAAACGTAAGTCTAAATTACCATAGCTTGTTAGTTGTTCTTTCAAATAAAAATGGTGTTCTGTGAAAGGAGTAACTGGTTCAGTTCACAGCTCACCCTCTTGAGTGCTTTTCATTCGGGGCAGGGACTGGGTTTCAGTGTCTGCAGAGATGCTCTATGTGTACTTCTCATTTACTCATACAGAAATTTAAAAGATGTGACTCGAGGGTTGAGATTTAATATAATTAATGATTTCTGCTGCCTCATGAAGAACACTCATAAAACTGTGAGTATGAGATGAGGAAAACATAAAACGACTATTAGTTCAATCTGGTGCCGTTACTGTGGTTCACGTGGGTGTCGGCAGTTTTACCCACCGATGCCTTTGCACCATTGTGCAAATGTCATTATAGAGAAAAAAGATAAATAATGTCTTAATATTATTATAAAATTTTTTGACCTTGTGGACCCCTGAAAGTGTCTTGGGGAACCCCAGGGCTCTGTGGACCATACTTTAAGAAGTGCTGAGCTAGAGAACCAGGCATAGGTGGTACTGAGAACTGAGAAGGCACGGCCCCACCTGTTGGAGGAGCAGCTTCTAGCCACTTCTGCACTCCCTTCACAGGGGCTGGGCCTTTGCCACCCACACAGACTGTGGCAGCCACGGATGGGGGAAATGTCTGGGGTGGGCTGGGAGGGTGTATGTGTCAGGGGTTGAGCCACTCCAATGTGAAGCTTAAGTAGCTTTTCCGGGTTAGACAATGCAACCTTCGACAGTGGATGCTGAAAATTAAGCAGAGACTGTGTGGGCAGCAGCTGCTAAAACAGGAAGACCCATAAGGGCCATTGGGTGGGCTCTCTATTTTAGGACACCCTCCAAGGAGACAGCTGGCTAGAGGGCTGAGATGGCTCTGGGCTCCCATGCTGGTCCTTGCCTGCCCGGTCCCACACCCCACGGCCTCTTGGAGCCTTTTAAGCTCAAAGTTTATTCTCCTTTATGTGCCTAGAAGAAGACAGTCTCCAAAATGGAGGGAAAAAATCTCCCAATCTAAGCTCACAGATCTGAAGAGGAGTCAGGAATTTGTTTTGAGCATCTGGATTTAGTTCTATTTTAATTTAAAATCCTACATATGTCTTACCCGTATATTAGGCAGAATCCTCCTGTGTGCAGCCCTAACTGATTCTTAAGTCCGGTGACTCACAGTTCCCACCTCCAAACAGATGTCTGGTCCAGGCCTTGCTGCCTCCCACCAGAAACCCCTGACGCCCTCCTTCTCCATCCCCATGTCAACCCACTTCCCTCCTCTGCTTTAGAGTTGGCTTGAAATTCACCTCCTCCAGAAGTCTTTCTCCATTACTCCTGCCCTCCTCTGTAGAAATGTCACTTGGATTCAGTTATTCTAGTTCCCTCTGTGCTCAGAATCCGTAAAGCGCCAGTGTGTTCTAGGCACTCTGCCAAGTATCTGGTTGTTTCTAACTCTTATTACAGGAGTCACTCTCTTCTCCCCCATCTTTCTTCTGGTTCTACCATCTAACCTATCAGCAAGTCCTGTTAATTTTACCTCTAGCACTTAACTTGCATCCATTCTCTTCTCTCTGCCTCCACACCACCGCCCAATCCAAGGCTCTGTTGTCCCCTGGCTGTGCTACAGCAGAGCTTCTTTCTGGTCTCCATCCCAGACCTCACACCACCAGAACATAAGCTCCTTGAGGGCAGACGCTGTGTGTCCTGTTCAGCATTCTATCTCCAGTGCCTAGCACAATGCCTGGCTCAGACTATCTGTTCAACATTTACTTTTGAATAAATGGATGTAGGAGTGAATAAATGAAGAAATGGTAGCCCTTGACTAACGAAGATATTGAGGCTTTTTAAGTAATGCACCCATGATCTCACGATCTCACCAAGGTTAGATGAGATTCCAGCCATGTGTCTGGGTCCCTAACGTTCGTGCTCTCTCTACTCCCCCACCTGCCTTGCTATAAACTCATTTCACACTAGCGTCAGATATATGCTATCCTTTTTACCTATATGTATTTTTTTTTTTTTTTTTTTTTTTTGCCGTACGTGGGCCTCTCACTGTTGTGGCCTCTCCCGTTGCGGAACACAGCCTCTGGATGCGCAGGCTCAGCGGCCATGGCTCACGGGCCCAGCCGCTCTGCGGCATGTGGGATCTTCCCGGACCGGGGCATGAACCCGTGTCCCCTGCATCGACAGGCGGACTCTCAACCATTGCGCCACCAGGGAAGCCCACCTATATGCATTTTTGATGAGCTTAAATTGATTGTAAACTTCTCGGGAGAAGGGAATGATGGCAAACTATCTCATAAATCCCTGCACCCAAGAGTTGCTCCAATTTTGAGTTAGGAGACCCAGGTTCCTGAATAGGATCCATCAATATAAGTTTTGCAGTTCTTTTAACAAGTAATTCTACCATACAGAATCTAGTTTCCTAATCGGTATATTGGGGTCAATTGGTATATTGGGGTCAATATAGAGGGCCCTGCATTGGACTGGGGTGGTGGCAAAAAAACTTTGGGGAGAAGCAAATGGGATCTAGATTTGTATTGGAGGTGGAATAGGCAAGGCTGGTAGCACCAGGGATGAATATTACCGTTCCTGAGTAGGGACTGCACTGCAGGCCAGGATGAAATGCACCTTCCGTCATTTACTCTCCTTCCCAAGTGGGCTGTGCTCCTCCTAGCAAGGCGTTAGGGTCCCTGATGCTGCCGCACTCCTGTTTCTCCATCAGTAAAGCCAGAGGTCACCTTTCATCTACCTGTTTGTTCTCTCATGCAGTGCATTCCCCAAGGGCAGTGGCTTCTTCCTGGGTGAGGCTCTGTCTTCTCTCATTCACTGGTTCTTAACTGTGTTTCTGACCATCTTCACCTCCACCTCTGTCTGAATAATCTCTTTAAGCCCCAGCAGGGTCCCCCTGCCATGCCGCCATCAGCCCTCCCAAGGCTCCCCATTGTCTGGTGGACATTCAAACTCCTCTGCTCAGCCTCAGGCCCCCTGTCCGAGTCTCCTATCTGGTCCTAGTGGCCTCTTACCTCCTCAGGCCCCTACACTTCAGCCAGACTCATCTCCCACTTCCTTCTTCAATGAGGGCTTTGTTGTCCTTGGAAAGTTTAAAATCTTCACTCTGGAATCCAGAGTGCTGAATGACATCCAATCCAACTGGCTGCTCAGGTATCCCTTCTAGAGTCATCTCTAATAAAATGGTTTCCTCTGCATTGAAGTGGTCTCTGCAGGTCCCCTCCTTCATGGAGGCTCCAATTTCTCATGTGCGATTTGTTATTTTGCAAACTTTCACACCCCAACCCCTGCCATTCGAGTCCTTTCTTCCTTTCAAGGCCCCATTCAAATCTCACTCCTCCACACCCTTGCTCTGGCCACCAAGCCCACAGTGATCTTTCTTCCTTCTCTACTCCCTTGGCATGGTACTTAACAATGCCAGTTGGTTTTGTTTTGTTTTTTAAATTGTGGTAAAAACATATAACATAAAATTTACCATCACAGCCATCTTTAAGTTTACGATTCAGTGGTGTTAAGTACTTTCACATTGTTGTACAACCATCACTACCATCCATCTCTGGGATGTTTTTACCCTCCCCAACTGAAACTCTGTACTCAGTAAACACTAATTTCCCATTCCCCCAACCTCTCCCAGCCCCTGGCAACCACCATTCTATTTTCTGTCTCTATGAATTTGACTACTCTAGGTCATTCATACAAGAATCATACAGTAGTTTTTTGTGAATGGCTTATTTCACTCAGCCTAATGTCCTCGAGGCTCATCCATGTTGTAGCATGTGTCAGAATCTCCCTTGTTAAGGCCAAATATGTTCCATTGTATATATATATTCTATAACATTTATCCATTTATCCGTGGACCGACACTTGGGTGGCTTCGACCTTTCGGCTATTGCGAATAGGTCACGTGAGTTTGGCATCAGACAGAAGAGTTTAAATCTCAGCTTGGGTAAAATGCCTAACCTCCAGGAGTCTCACATGTCTTGTATGTAAAATGCAATGGTGTCCTGTGTCTTTTATGATTTTTATAGGCAGTGAATGAGAGAAGGGATGTGAAGCGGCTGGTGAGAGTACCTGACGACTAGCAAGTGCTCAGAGCAGGCTAGGATGCCACTCATATCTCACAAGTACTACTTACCAGTCATGGCTTTGTAGTGTACTTCCTTTTATTGTTTTTAAATCCACAATCGTTCTGTCTCCATAACTCACGCTGGAATCTCAGGGGGCAGGAACTTGAACATAATAAATAGTCACTAACTCTTTGCTGACTGTTTGACTTGGGAATGGTTGTGTGTGTGAGTATGTAAAAGCATGAATGTGAGTGTGTGTGTGTGTGTGTGTGTACACGTGTGTGGGCTCCCTGCGGAGCACCAGAGAGGATGTGAGGATGCATATCTGTGGTGGGCAGGGTTGGCATATAAATAATGCCCCTGCGGGCAGCATATGAATCTGTGGGACTCGGGGTGGGGGGTGGGCACAGGTGAACATTTTGTGCCCACTTCTGTATTTGGCCCCTCCCCACCTGTCATGCCACCCTTTCCGTGGGGAGGGAATGGGTGTGGAGCGAGTCAGGAGATGGGTACCAGACTAGGAGAGCAGCTAAAGAGTAGATGCTAGTGGCGAATTCTTTGTTCTGTCCGGTGCTCCCCCTAAACACCCGCCCCTCCATACACACCCGAAAGAGTTGTTTTCTGTGCCAGCTCGGCCTGCCCATTCCCGCAGCCCAACAGAAGGACTGTCCCCACTTGGCTTTTGCACACCCTGGCCTTGTGACAATACGGTCGCTTTCCCAGCCTCTCCCCTCCCCTGGCCATGTCGCTTTGGCAGGTGTGAAATATTAATTGCCTCGCTGGGGACTGGGCTCTTTCTGTCTGTCGTGTCTGACCAGAATATCATTCTCTCCCACAGATATAATTACCGGGGTTGGGGAGGGGGTCTGCAAGGTAGCGATGGGGAGCGAGTGGGGGAGGGGTGTGGAGAGGGGCTGCAGCTTTTTTCTTAATCGCCTCTCGCCTGTCTGTTAATTAGGAGCCGTGCTTTGCTACATGCTGAGATATTTTGGTTAATTATGAAAGAGAAAAGGACAAATTTGTCACGTCTTTTGTTTTCATTCCACCACGTCTGGTGGTGACAGCGGTGTGAAGGGTGATGGACTGCTCAGGCGGTGGCGCCAGATGCTCTCCCCGCCACCCCCCTCCTCTGGAGGCGGGGCCCGGTGGGAGGCGGGCAGGGGGCGACCTGGCAGACCTGGGCCTGGGGCCTGGCTGGGTTGCATCCTAGGGGGATCAAATGGAGAGATTCACATTCTTGGATGAGAGCGCGAAGCAGATGCCAGGAGCGAGTGTTTCTGCAGGAGCCCGGGAGCCTCCTGGAGGAGGGGGAGGGGAGACACTCATTCCTGAGCCGGCTAGTCTGGGTTATTGGCCTTAGGTGAACACCCACCTGGGCCAAGGTTGCCCTTGGCAACCCGATCAGACAGAAGGCTGGCTGCCCCTCCTAGGGTGTTGAGGAAGTGCGGGCCTGTGCATGTCGGAGGGTAGGGGTGTGCAGAAGAGAGTGTAATACTCTTGAGTCTGTTATGGAATAGACCACCCAGCGGGTGTGGAGGGATGCGTTGGTTCTCTCTGCCACATGTTCACCTGGCTAAGCCCTGTTTCAGGTCTCAGCTTGTACTTTCTTCCCCTAGACTCAGAGAGATAGGAGCAGCGCCTTTGAGCGCTACGGCTCCCTGAGCTTTTACAGTGTGATGGTTCATTCTGTGTGTCAACTCAGCGAGGCTATGGTGGCCATTTGTTTGCTCAAACACCAGTCTAGATGTTGCTGCAAAGATATATTTTAGTTGCTCTCCACATTTACAACCAGACTTTGAATGAAGCACATTGCCCGCCATAATTGGGGGCTTGGGGCTCATCCGATCCCCTGAAGGCCTTAAGAGCAAAGACAGGTTTCCTGAATGAGAAGAAATTCGACCACAAGTCTTCAACATAGAACTCTCCCTTGAGTTTCTTGCCTTCTAGCTGCGCTACAAATTTCAGACTTGAGACTGTATCAACTTTTACCTGAAACTCCAGCCTGCCAGCATGCCCTACAGATTTCAGACTTCCCAGCCCCCATAAAAACATGAGCCAACTCCTTAAAATAAACCTCTCTCTTTATATGTATCTGTTGCATATTGAATGAGTTCATTTGGGAAACAAGAAAGACCTGTATCTCCCAAACCAATCAAATAACCATCCATTGCAGCCCAGGCAGTTCCTGACTTATAAATGGGTTGAGTTCCCAAAATTCCTTTGAGTTAGTTGTCTGAGGTTTTCTTCCCACAACAACAAGGGTGTCAGGGCTGGCGAGGCTCCCGGGCTGGCTGCCAAAAACCTATTTAACCCATAGTACAGATTAAGTACTGTGCATTTGCCATGAAAAATAGCAGAAAGCAATACTCTTGCAAAGCTAGTAATTAAAAGAGAAATATGAGAGCATCGAATAAAATAGGTAAACATTTTTTATTTTGAATATTGGAGTCTGAGAAAAAATGATTAGAAAAAGATGAGAAAGTAGAGAGAGACTTATGGAAAAACCTAAATGGACTTTTGGAGTATTTTCAAGTGTTTTAGAAGTCGATGGGACTGAATCTTTATTTCATCTAATTTCTGTGCAAAACTCAGGGTTGTCCCTCCCCTTCCCTGATTGCTATATAATGAGGCCAGCTCTTTTACTGGTCTCAATTAAGGTCATTAGTTTGTTCACAAATGTAACAAAAAAGAGGGAGTAAAGGAATCCTGGGGAGCTTCAGCAAGAGTTAGAGAGAGAGAAAGGGGAAAAAAACCCAGCATAGAACCGGAAAAGGGTGTGTGCCTACGCGGGAACGAGATTGCTTGTACTGAAGTGCACTGAGCCTGGAAAGGTGGTGAAAGAGAAATAAAGCAGGATGGAGCAGTGGATGCCCAGGCTCTGAAGAGCTGTAGGGATGTAGGGAAGCGGTGTGGAGTCAGCAGTTCCTTGTACCAGTCCCTAGGAGGCACTGTTGTCCTGTTCTCCAAAGGGCTGAGGGTCTGAGCCTTAAAGAGTCGGTGGGGAAATTAGGGGGTGGGGAGGTGGCATTTCCGAGTTGGGTGTTACTCCTGGAAAGCTACTCTCTGCTTATAAGGAGCGAAACGAGTGATGTGGACAGCAAATACCCTAAGATGCAAAAGAGGGAGTGTGCCAGTGGGAGAGTCACAGAGAAGGTGAGCTTGGGACTAACCCTTTAAGGCTGCTGTGGTGGGACCAGCAGGAAGGCAGGGGGCAGGCCAGTGTGAGCAAAGCTCATGAGGCAAGAGGGAGCTTCGTGTTTTCAGGGAAGTGAAATAACCCCAAGGTACTGACTTTGTGACATAAAGCAGCACAAGTGGACTTTTTTTTTTTTTTTTTTAAGGGAACGCTATTTATTTATTTTTGGCTCTGTTGTGTTCCCGTTTCTGTGCGAGGGCTTTCTCTAGTTGCGGCGAGTGGGGGCCACTCTTCATCGCGGTGTGCAGGCCTCTAACTGTCGCGGCCTCTCCCTGTCACGGCCTCTCCCGTTGCGGAGCACGGGCTCCAGACGCGCAGGCTCAGTACTTGTGGCTCACGGGCCTAGTTGCTCCGCGGCATGTGGGATCTTCCCAGACCAGGGCTCGAACCCCTGTCTCCTGCACTGGCAGGTGGATTCTCAACCACTGCACCACCAGGGAAGCCCACACAACTAGACTTTTAGGAATAATACCACCGAGGTGGAGTGCCTCTCTCATCCAGCGAGAGGTTCACGATCTTAACATGACAAACTGGGGAAGTAAGCCCTTCTAAGTGCTTTCCAAAAGGGTAGCATCAGCCTGATTTTCCAGAATAATCTAGCATTCCTTCCCATGTGTTCCTTATTATCCAGATGAACTAGAAAAGGCTTCCTGCTCTGGAGAAGTTGCACACTTTACCTCCTCTGGGTAATTGCTCATCAGTATGCGCTACTGAAAAATCACTCTTTTTCCCTTCCCGTACTTTACTTGTGAGAAGGAACTCACTAAGTCCAACCCACAGTCAAAGGAATGTAAATTAAGCTGCACCTTCTGGAGGACAGTAACAAAGAATTTATGGAGAGGTGCTAAAACCACCAGGTAGACAGTACATGTTTTGGGGAGATGCTTTGAAGCTATGCAGATACCCTGTTGCTGTGAGTTCATTAGTGGGCTAGTTGATTTTGCCAAAGCTATAGTGCAGAGGACATAAGACGGAGATAGAGACACAGGATGAGAGATCGGAGGGTCCCCAGGACTTGGGATTTGTGTGTGAGAACCAGAGAGATTCATTCTTTTTCCTGTTGCATCTAGCATCTAGCAACTTGTTGCCAGAACCGGGACTAGTTGAGTGTTGAGAACCAGGCCAGGACCTCTGCAGACGTGGTCATGGTGGTGGAGGAAGTGACTGGGGGTGAGGTGTGGGAGGGGAAAGTGCAGTTAGCGTGGATTCCTAGTAATGAATTCTTGGCCATCTTTTGCAGGAGAGGGCTCAGGAACTGAGCTGCAAGAATTCAGTCTGTCTTGTCTCCCTGCTTGGCCCTGGGACTGACATGAGTGGAGGAGATGCCCTTCAGTTTCTCTGAGGGTCTTACTTCTGATCTGTGATAGCAGCCTGCTTCTCAGCCCACTAGGAGCTGTCGGCAGCCCCCTTCATAGGGCTGCAGCCTGACATAGCCCAGCTTGCTGGCCCACTGATTGGTGGTCTATTTTTTTTTTTTTTTTTGCGGAACGCGGGCCTCTCACTGTTGTGGCCTCTCCCGTTGCGGAGCACAGGCTCCGGACGCGCAGGCTCAGCGGCCATGGCTCACGGGCCCCGCTGCTCCGTGGCATGTGGGATCCTCCCACACCGGGGCACGACCCCCTGTCCCCTGCATCGGCAGGCAGACTCTCAACCACTGCGCCACCAGCGAAGCCCTGGTGGTCTATTCTTGATCAACTTCATCTACCTCTCCTCCTCCCCAGATTCGGGGAGTCAGTCTACAGTGACTCACTAGCTCTGTTGGTGTGTAAGTAACACTGATGCACCATTATAGGAGCTGATGTCCCAGCATCAGGACCCTTGAGGTTTTGCCCCTTCTGTTTTCTCCTCCACATCTCAGTTTTATAGAGAGTTGCCTGAGTTGGGAGCTGTCTGTTTCTGCAGAGCTGAGGTTTGTATTGGCTGCAGGGTTGCTTAGGACCTCCTTCCTCTACTCAGAGTCACCTCTGCCACTGTCCAGCCTTTGAAAGACAGACTGACTTGGTGGGATGCAAAGGGCGTTATCCCAAAATATCTCCTTGGGTTGACCAAGCCTGGTTCCTGATGTCTTGGCTTGAATCACAGCTGGTGCTTATTGTGTGCATGAGAGGACACACACACACACACACACACACACACAGGGAAGTGCATTAAATACACTGTGCATTGTCTCTTTCAGCATCCTCAGCCCGTCTTTGATTTATTTGATTCCATCGATTTGTGACTTGGCTCCGTCTCACTTCTTCCAAAAGGCCTTCCTGATTTACTTCATGTCAACTGAATTTTACTTTAGCTGATTTAACCTCAGCTCTAGGCTGTCTGTGTTACTGAGTAGTTTCAAATGTGAACATTCAGGCTCCCCATCCAGAGTGTAAGCTTCTTGAGGGGGTCTCCTGCCTCCCTAAGTCTGTATTAATTGACAGGCAAACTGAAGGGTGGAAACTGAAGGTTTTTTTATCTTATATGGTCCCTAGTGACCTATAACTCAATTCGTCCTTTGGAGTGGTTCAAGATTTGGATCAAACTTCTAAGAATCTAGGGATGTCCTCCCTATGTATGTGTGTGTGGGAGTTGGGGATGGGTGGGGAAAAGTGCTTCTTATTCTAACCCGATGGTCAGGCCTCTGTACTACAGCTTCTCCATTTCTCAAAAGAAATTAGCAGGAAGCAGAATTACTTTTCCTCAAAGGGGTTCAAAATTCCTCCCTTCCCTGAGGCTACACTCCGCTGCTCCCCAGTCCCTGCAGAGAGAAAGCTGGGTGCGTAGACTAATGATACCCTGGACAGACATCTTCCATCTGTCACGAAGGGGGAAAGTGCACTGGTTCTACTCAGGGCTTTAATTTTTTTTCCTTGCCTCCTTATTTGCATTCAGTAAGGAGGTGACATATTCTCGAACATAACCTCTCTTTTCCATTACAGGAATCTAATTGTTATTTCTGTGTTTGTGAAAGATAAAGGATTAGCAAGAATGCTTTGCATTAAGGTGCCATTTGTAAATGCTTTGTAATTATTTATGAAATTATCCTGCATTTTAGAGCATGGGAGATAATAACTTAAATTGATGTATTAAACATGCATAATCATTATTTTAACAATATTAAATGCACCTCTATAGAATAATCATTTCATAAATACGAAGAAAGCATTCAAAAGTGGCAGCTTAATTTAAGACATTACAGGATTCGTGACACCCAAACCCACGACCCTTTTTCTTGAAGACAGATGGAGTTTCTTATCAGGCTGCCGTGTTCCTCTTTCTTGAAGTGAAAATGAATTCTTAAATTAAAAAAAAATATCATCGAGGTAATTTTGGGAATGTGATGAAGCAATGGGAGGGGAGATAAGAAGCAGGATTTCCAGGGACCTGAACAAATTGGGCACACCTTATCTTTGCTCGTCTCCATCCCCATCCTTCTCACACCTTCTCATACCTGGAGAGTCATCTGGTCTCCTTCAGGGTTCTGGGGAGGAGGTAAGAACTGACTGATGGTGGAGGTCGGTACATTATTCTCCTCTAATGCCAGGGCTTTGGGGCTGTTTTGAGCAAGGGGAACCCGAAAATAGAAGATCCATTTCACACAGCAGTGGGTTTCTGTAATGAGGGGGAGAATCCGGGGAAATGTAAAATTTGGCAAAAAGGTGTAGGGAGAAAGAAAAGAGAGGAAAAACATAATCCCAATGTATTATTTATGCGGAGCTAGTTTGTTTGTTTATTTATTTACTTTTAGTTTATTTTTTCACCAGATTAGTGGACCCAAGGCAGATATGCCAGTCTCCCTAGCAGCACAGCCCCATCGTCTCCTGCTGGTGGTGCCCTCTGCTGGTCACTGTCAGAATTTCAACACCGTTCAAAGAGTGTTAAACATCTCTACCAGTAAAGAAGCACTTTCCAGGGTCTAGACCCTGTGTTACGTATTTTATGAACATAATCTTACTCAATTCTCACAATAATCGTTGTGATGAGAAAATCGTTGGATGAGAAAACATACCTCAGAGAGTTTAAGCGCAAATCTAACCTCTTAACCGCTGAACTATATATACACAGAGTCAGCCAGTAGGCTAGAGAGCTGACCTTGGGTAGGCGGCCCTGTTATTTAGCCCCAGGCCCCGGGATGAATGCAATTCTATTCTGCATTAAAGACCATACTCCAGAGTCTTAATGATTCTGTTTGGAAGTGCGTCTTAGTCTCTAACTTAAATCTAGCAATATCTCAAGTGCATGTTTTGGGGAGTAGAATGTCTTTGAAATATGTATTATTTATTCTATGATCTAATCATGGCCCCTGTGCATTTAAATACTGGAAGTCATGCTGATTCTTTTGCTTTCACACCTCATGCCCAATCTCCATCAGGAAACTCTATCAACTTCACCTTTAAAATGTATCCAGAATCCAGCTCCTTTTTACCAAGTCCACTATTACCATCTTGGTCTAAAGCACAGTCATTGCTTGTTCATGTTACTGTGACAGCCTCCTAACTTGTCTTCCATGGTCTTCCACAGCAGTCAGAGCGAGTCCAGGAAAACATAAATCGAACTGTGTCCTTTCCTCCACCTCCTCCAGGTAAAAGCCAAATGGTCTCATCATGATCTATAGAACCCTACCAAGTCTGGCCTCTCTGGTCACATTTGCCACTTCTCTCTCCTTCCCTTTCCCTTTGCTTTCTCTGCTCCAGCCCCAAGGGCCCCCATGGAATTCCTTGAAGTCAAGCTCTGCCTCTGATCCTCTGCACTGGCTTAACCCTCTGTCTGGAACGCCCTTCCCTCAGATATCTTTGTAACTTGCTCCCTCACCTCCTTCAAACTTTTGCTCAAATGACACTTTCTTAATGAGTCCTACCCCGATCACCCTACTTAAATTTACAGCCCTCCACCCCTCATTGTCAATCTTCCTTTCCTGTTTTATTATTCTCCATGGCATTTTCTAGTACATTATGTCATGCACTTATTTATCATGTTCATTGTTTGTCTCCTTGACTAGGATGTAAACTCCCTGAGGGCAAGTTTTCATCGGCTTTGTACACTGCTTGCTTCCAAGCAATCTGGAAAAGTGGCTGGCACGTTGTAGGTACTTAACAAATACTTGTTAAATGCACAGTGCAGCTCCCTTGTCCCCCGGTGGTGTGGCAGGTAGGGTGACCAGCTGTCCTGATTTGCCCAGTACCGACCTGATTTTGGTGCTGAAAGTCCAGCATCTTGGAAAACCCTTTAATCCTGGCAAATTGGGATAGACGGTCATCTGAGTGATGGGCAAGAAGGGCATGGTGAAGTGGGGACAGCCATTCTAGGGAGCTGCTGAGACCTTTGCCCCAGCCTGGGAATTTGGAGCAGGCACCTGTCTTTATATCACTGGAGGATGGAGAACGGCTCCATCTCAGAAAAAGCCTTCTGAGTTATTGAAATTGCGGTTTATTATGAAGAAGAAAGTGAGTTTCTATTTCCCCGTAATTGGCACAGGAGTAGAAAAATGATAGTGTAATGATGTTCTGGAGGAAAAATTCTTTTCCTCAGATGGACCAACATAAAGTATCATTCTGATTACACTTGGCCTTCTTTTTCCACCCCCTCCGGCTGAGCTTAGTGGACAATAAATCTTCCTTGAGCCTCCCTGACCCGCGGCTGCTGCCTCCGCAGGTACTCACTGGCTGGCTGAGCCCTGCTTCTCCTAACTGCCCTTCAGGTGATTCATCGGGGGCAGACGTTGAAAGGAGACTGAGGCAGAGAGAGAGAGGGCCGCTTGGAGGCTCAGGGTATGACCTTGAACCAGAGATGAAGGCCTGCACTGGGGCTGGGCAGGGGCTGTTAGTGGAGGGATGGAGATGGAGGGCTCAGGAAGAGAGTTTAAAGGCAGTTCCATAGGGTTGTTTGGGGATGAAAACAAAGAACAAGGATCTCTCAGAAGGTGAGGATGGGTCTGAAACTGCAGAAGACCATAGACGGGGTTCGTCTGTGCTGCCAGCTGAGGGGGATACATGGAAAGCTTTCTCTCACTCTCTTTGATTAAATCTGCTGATATACTCAGGTTGTTTGGTCCCTGAGTCTGCCTTAAACTGCTTAGGCTGCCATAACAAACCACCGCAGGCTGGGTGGCTTAAACAAAAGAAATCAGTTTCTCACAGTTCTGGAGGCTGGAGGTCTAAGATCAAGGTGCTGGCTGGTTTCTGGTGGGACTCTCTTCCTGGCTTCTAGGTGGCCTTCTTGCTGTGTCCTCACAAGGAAGAGAGAGAGAAAGAGCTCTGGTGTCTCTTCCTCTTCTTATAAAGGTACCAGCTCTCTCAGATTTAAGGCCCCCCTCTGACCTCGTTTAACCTTTATCACTTCCTTATAGGCCCAAGTTCCAAATACACTGGGCTTCAACATACGAATTTGGAAGGGGGAACACAAACATTCAGCCCAACACATTGACTAATTGGAACTGGTGCTTCCTCTTGGGTCCTGGGATTGCCCCAGAGAGACAGTCTGGGAAAAGTTCACTTGTAGTCGGAGGATTATATCCTGTCCCCAGGTATTTAAATCAGTGGTTCTCAGAGTGTGGTCCCTGGACCAGGGGCAGCAGCATCACCTATGAACTAGTCAGAAATGCAAATCCTCGGGCCCCGCCCCATCCCCCTGAGTCAGGGACTCCAGCAATCTGTGTTTTAACAAACCTTCTAGGCAATTCCGATATAAGGTAGAGTTTGAGAACGACTGTGAACAAATGAATGTCTTCCCTGAGAACCTTGCTTGGAGATTTTCAACCTTTAGAATCAGAATCACCGGGAGAACTGGTAGAAACAGAGATTGTCCAGCTCCACCGTCAGAGTTTTTGATACCGGGGACTGAGGTGAGGCTAGAGAGTCTGCAGTTCTAAGGAGTTCCCAGGGAGACTGCTGTTCTTGGAGCCACTGCCTTCAGTGAGCTCTTCGGGGCACTTTCCTGGAAAGCTGCTCACTGTGAACCGAGTTCCAAAGTGTTCTCTGCCCCTTCCCTCCAGACCTGACTGGCCCCTGCTTCCCGAGGTCACATTCCCCTGGACTGTTACTCAGTCCCCCGTTGTGTGGTGTTGGGGGTTGGGTGCCAGCCACTCCCAGGCCAATTCAGGCTCAAACTGGAGGTGGGGAATAGGGCCACCTAACTGCTGCCAGCAAGCTGGCTCCCTCCCCCTGACCAGGCCTCTTTTGCCACCTCTATTTCAGGACCTAAGTGAGACCCTGGTCAGGGTGTCCGAGCCCAGCATCTGATCTGGATCCCGTTTCCCCACTGCTGGTGGAGCCTGGCCTTAACTGTGCTTTGCTCTCCTTCCATAACACCCAGCTCTTGTACATCACTGCACCCCTGTTTTAATTTCTGTTCCTGAACCTGGATGCCAGAGCCAGGGTCCTCCTACTGACTGCCAGACTTTACTGATCCCTTCCCCCTGCTTCCCCAGTTTTCTGAATTTGGCCTGCTGGGAGGTGATTCCCAGCCACTGGGTTGTCCACTCGTGCCTCCTGAGGCTCCAGGCCACCAGCTGCTACCATTCCCTCCACACGCCCCTGTGTCCACACCACCTCCAGCATGAGCAGCAGTCCTCACAGGTCTGGTCCACCGCCGTGGACCGTCGTGGCCCCGAGTCCTGCCACCTCTTAGCCTGTGCACCCAGCTGCAGTCCTTTTTCCGGGCTGGACCATGTCCGGGGATATGACAGGTCCCAGTTGTCATATGCCAGGACATGGTCCAGCCTGGCAGAAGTGATGCTGGCACTTGGAGATGCAGTATCGTTAAGTCCCATGTTGCTGTGGCCATAGAGGGCTGGGCTGTGCTGTTGGATGGGCTCCCAAGTCCTTAGGATTAAGGACAGGTGGTGGGTTTTTATTTCATTGTTATCAGTTATAGGGGTGCTTCAGCAATTGATGGCTGGGAATGAGAGGAATGAAGAAGGCTATGGTTTTTGTCCTAATTTGTTTGGTTTGGGGCTGGACCCCAAGCTCGGGAACCACAGTAATTAGCCCAGCTGCGGAATTGGGCAAACATAGCACATGATGGCTGTCATTGCTCCAAGGGGCTGGGCTGGCATCAGAGCCACTGGATCTAATGAGGCCTGTTGTCAGCTGGGGGGTGGGTGTGATTGCAGCAGCAGATGTGGAGGGGGCCAGGGTTTTCAGGTTCCAGCCTCCCCTCCCCATTCCCTCTCCCTCCCCTTTTTGGCTTTTTGAGCTGCCCCACTGCTGAGTCCGAGGGTGGGAAGATCAGGGAGGCAGAGAGCCCTGGGATTAGGAGGGCAAAGTAGAGGGAATGGCACAGTGTCTGACCCGCATCGAGGCTCGTTTGATGGAGAAGCTGGGGTCTGGCGCTCACTGAGCAGGGGAGAGCAGAGAGGAGCATTGCAGCTACATGCAAATGGAAGTTGTACATAGGCCCAGAGCTCTGGGGACAGAGCAGCTGCAATTTGCTAAACCAACCAGAAAATTAAAAAGATGGCTCAACATGCATGCTGGAGCTCTGGGTGGGAAAAGGGTAGGCAAGAGTCAGAGAAGTGAGGGTGTACTGGGCTACTGAGAAGGCCTATGTGTCAGCCACTGACAGGGACCAGGCTGGGGGGGCATCTTCCCACGTGGGGCTTGTCAGTTTCACCTGGAAGTGCATCCCAAGGCCCGTCACTGGAGCTACAAGCTGTGCCAGAGGTGGGCATTGGTGTACATCCCACAGCTTTCAGGGGGCTCCACGGCCTCTGGGGGAGGCTTCCCTACCCTGGCTTTCCTTCCGTCCTTCTCAAGCCCTATTTGAGATGCCCCATTCTCAGCTCACCTGTGTGAACAGTCAAGTACCTTCAAGCACTTGGCTTCTGTGTGCTGCAATGTCCAGAATCTGTGACATTTTTCTGACTCTAATTCTTTGCTTTTAATTGTAGAAGGAAATACTAACAGGAGAGATACAGGGCAGACATCAGGAAGAAATTCATGCTCATAAAAGTAGGTGAGGCGTGAGAGAAAAAGGACTGAGAGTTATCTCAACAGTTCATTTCAGAACTCTGACTAGGAAGTCAAATGGGGTCGAGCTGACCGCTGACCCCTGGAGGCTGGGGAGGAATCCACCAACCAGAGACTTTTAAGGTTCTCTGAGTAGACTGAGGCTGGTTACATACCTTGGAGCTAACATCTCACCACCTATCATTTCCTTCCTTAGTTGAATTGTCTTCCTTGCAGCGTGCCCAGAGGGCCAGCCGTCTTGGTACCACAAGGGACACAGTGCCATCCAGAGAGGGATGCTGGGCCTCTGCCCCCTTACCTCTGCCATGTGGAGTCTGTTGGACATACTTCCTTTCTCTTCCTGTCAGCAAGACTGGAGGACGTGCTCTTTCCCAAACCCATGGCAAACGGCAGCCGCTGGCTTTTTTTCTTGCCCTCGCCATTCCCAACGAGTCTGAATGGACAGAGGAAGAGGCAGGGAAAGGATAAAACCCCTAGATCCCGAGAGGTGGTCAAAGCCGTGAGAGACCAAGAGAGAAGGGGGTGTGAGAGTTAAACACTGCACTCTTGGGCTGAGGTATGGGGAGAAGAAGGTTGCAGGGGTCATTTCCCTCAGGCTGGGTCCAAGCCAGAAGGATACAGACTCTGCTGTGCTGGGGGGGCGGAGGTGTGGGTGCACAACATCTGTGGACATAACAGCTTCATCCTCATGACCTGCCATCTCCCTCGTGAGCCTCATTGCACTGCCCCATTTCTGTCCCCACCTCTGATTGAATAGCAGTGATGTTTGTTTTGTTCATCCTTGTGTCCTCTGGGTCTAGAACTTAGTAGAAAATCACTACAGTTGGTGAAATGAATTTACCCAAGAGGGAGGTATGGCTGCCAGCCCCAGAGCTGGGCATGGGAGCCTCCTGCTGTTTCTACTGTGGGCTCTTCCATCTAGTTTCTTTCTTTTCTCATATCCCCTCCTTCCTCCATATGCTACTGCTGTCATTTTTTCTTTCCTCACTTTGCCCATTTCCTCTCCATAGACCTGGCCTGGTCCCTGGTTGTTCTGAAGCATACAGGCAGATGCATTTGTAGCATGCTTTCTCAACGGGGTCCTCCTCAAACCCCCAGTCCCAGTATGAAAATATGCAGCTGGGGTCCCACTGTGCACTCCCTTCGTGAACCTTCCTGGACTCCACCTGCTCACACCGCTCTCCAGGCACCTGAAAGGACCAAGCCAGCCTGCATCCAGGCAGGTGGAGCCGACCCCAGATGCGACTTGATCATGTCACTCTGACCACACATCACCCTGTGTTCTCACTCCACCTGCTGATGCTTGACACTCCTTTAAAAAAGCAGAGGCCTTGGGACTTCCCTGGTGGCGCAGTGGTTAAGACTCTATGTTCCCAAATTCAGGGGGCCTGGGTTCGATCCCTGCTCAGGGAACTAGATCCCTAAAACAAAAAAAAAAAAAAAAAAATAGTGGAGGCCTGTCGTACACCATCACAAGAAAGAAATCGTATTTTCCTAATGTGACGGACTAGATATTGGAGCTCTGTTCCCAGAAGATTTATCAGTCAAGGTAACATTGCGAGGAAGTACAGACAGAGCTTGGTGCCTTTTATTTAAGAGACTAATTTGTAACACAGAAAATAATTTTAGAGGAGTTTTTGAGAAGGAGTGATCAGCGGGATGGAGGGAACAAACGTTAGGATGTCATCAGTGATTTAGTCAAAAAGTCAGCTTGTAGAAAATGTCGGAAAATCAGTACATAGTTACTTGAGCTGTCTAAGCCTTCTATTTCAACGTCTGCTGCCGTGGAAAATAATAACCAATGAAGACAACGAATGAGCCAGAAATTCTGCAAGATTCTCGTCTGCCAAAGAACTTGTTTATCCCTCATGCTGGTTTCCAGCCTGTAATGGCCCTTTAAATGAACTTGGCTTGCCCACACATGCAGTCCCACCTTTGGAACTATAAAAGCAACCGCAATGTGGTAGGTAGCCTTTAAGATGGCTTCCAGTGATCCCTGCTTCTTGGTATTCACTCACTTGTGTAATCCCTTCCCCTTTAAGGTGGGCTGGATTCACTGATTTTCTTCTAATGAATAGAATATGATAGAAGTGATGATATGTCTCTTCCAAGATAATCGGGTTATAAAAAGACTGTGGCTTCCATCTTGGGTGTTACTCTCTCTCAGTTTCTCCCTCACTTTCTGCTCTTGTCTCTTTCTTTCTCCAGTTACCAGCTGCCATGTTGTGAAGACCTTTAGATAGCCTATGGAGAGGCCTATGAGATGCCAGCAACCACATGAGTGAACTTAGAAGTGGATCCTTCCTCCTGCCTCACCCCTGAGTCAAGCCTTCAGAGGAGACCTCAGCTCTGGCCTTCAGCTTGACCTCAGCCTCACGAGAGACTGAACCAGAGGCATTTGGCTAAGACATGCTCAGATTCTTGATCCACAGACACTGTGTGATAGTAAATATTTGTTTTAGGCCATTAAGTTTTGGGATAATTTGTTACCCAGCCGTAGATAACTAATACACCCAGATACCACCAATTCCTAACCTCTGGGACTCCTACAGAACCCTTCCGTTCACCACTGTCCCTACTTACTGTTCTCCAGCTTCCCAATTCTATCACCCAACCCCTAACCTTTGACTCCATCTTTATCTCCTTCTCCAGCTGCTTGGGTTGATGGTCAGGTCTTGGCCTTATCATGTGGCTTTGACCTTTCCAGACACAATGTTGGGAGTCTTCCTTCTGATTTCACACTTTATAATCTTGTGTAAGAAACTGCTACCTCTGGAACTCTACACTGGTCAGGCTTGCCTCCCACCTGCCCCAGGTCTACCCAAAAGCAGGATCAGAAAATCAGCTGACATACTAGAGCAGGAAAACTCAACCAGACCCCTGGAAAGATTTTCACTGAAAGCTGAAACAACTTCCTTATTATGAGAAAATTCATTGCTTTGTAGCCCTTCACCATTCTCTTAGCGTTCCTATCAATCTGGGCTTCCCTGCATTTGTTAGCTGATGGATGGCAAATGGTTAGCCCATTACTTTGTAAAAACAAAGATGCTGTTTTCAGATATTTTTCTTCTTCCCTCTTCCCCCTACTCCTGCCTCATTTAAAAGCTTTCATTTTTTAAGTTTAGTCAGTATTTCATTCTTTATTATCATTACTTTTGGAATTTAGACATTAAAATGATTGGATCTGGGTTCCATTATGGGGCTCTGGTGACTTAGGACAAATATTCTCTGAGACTGAGAGAGTGTTTGGCTACTTTTTCTCAGTCGTCCTGGTCTCATGATAGTTCTGGCCTCGGAGTGAATCAGAGGCCAACCTAAGGGGGGCATGGAATTGGAATTTGATTCATGGTCACCGGATTGCCAACAGATTCTGATGACTCAAATAAAATCTAATGTTTCTGTGTGGGTCTGGGGGAAATTGCACATGACATTCCTCATCTCTTGTCACCAAGGAAACAATATCCTAATAGAAGAAACGCTTGGTAACAAGAGATGAGTGCCTTGCCTGTAGGAGATGCATGCTAAGTGTTTGCCGCAAAGATAAAATTGTGGAGGTCCACTGAGGCCCTGTCTGGCCACCCACCTGCCCTTGACCTCATCTGTGATCATACTGAAGTCATTGTCTATGACCTGGTCATTCCCAAAGCATTATCTCCAGGCCATTATCTCTCTTGAGCTCCAGTCCCCTGTACCTAGCAGCTCACTAGAAAACTGCACTTGAACGTCCCTCAAGAACTGAAAGCTCTGCATGGCCCAAATTGAAGTTTTTTCTACTTACTTAAGTAGAGTTGATTTACAATGTTGCGTTAGTTTCTGGTGTACAACAAAGTGATTCAGTTATGCATATATATATTCATATATATTCTTTTTCAGATTCTTTTCCATTATAGGTTTTTACAAGGTATTGAATATAGTTCCTTTTGCTATACAGTAGGTCCTTGTTGTTTATCTACTTTATATATAGTAGTGTGTATCTGTTAATCCCAAACTCCTAATTAATCTCCTCCCTGCCATATCTCCTTTGGTAACCATAAGTTTGTTTTCTATGTCGGTGAGTCTATTTCTGTTTTGTAAGTAAGTTAATTTGCATCTTTTGTTTTGAGTCCACGTATAGGTAATATCCTATGATATTTGTCTTTCTCTGTCTGACTTCATTTAGTATGATAATCTCTAGGTCCATCCATGTGGCTACAAATGGTATTATTTCATTTTAATGGCTGAGCAATATTTCATTGTATATATGTACCACATCTTCTTTATCCGTGCATCTGTCGATGGACATTTAGGTTGCTTCCATGTCTTGGCTATTGTAAGTAGTGCTGCAATGAACATTGGGGTGCGTGTATCTTTTGAAATTAGAGTTTTCTCCAGATATATGCCCAGGAGTGGGATTGTAGGATCATATGGGAGCTCTATTTTTAGTTTTTAAAGGAAACTCCGAACTGTTCTCCATAGTGACTACACCAATTCACATCCCCACCAACAGTGTGGGAGGGTGCCCTTTTCTCCACACCCTCTCCAGCCTCTATTATTTGTAGCCCAAACTGAACTTCTTATCTTTCACCCAAAGCTGCTGCTCATCCATTCTCTCTTTCCCGTGTTCTGAAATCCCTTCGTTTTGTTCAAGCTAGAAACCTGGGATCAAATGTGACTCTTGTTTCTCTCTCACATGTGCTTGTTGCCAGTCACTGAGTTGGGTGGATTCTATGTCTTCTACGTCTCTTGAATGGGGCCACTTCTCTCCACCTCCACAGTCACCCTCATGTCTCCCCTGCATTAATCCTAACTGGTCCTCTGCTTCCAGTGGCCAGTTCATCCCCACATTCCTGCCACAGAGACAAGAACTTTAAAATCATTCAAAGACTTTTTATCACCCTTGGGTAAGCTGCCCAAGCTGTGAGTGTAGGCAGCAAGGCCCCACCTGATGTGATCTGGCCCTGCTTCCTTCTGCAGCCTTATCATTTTTTCCTAATGCACCTTGAATTTTATGTTTCAGGTACAGTGAACACTGTCCAGCTACTCTCTCAGGCCTTTGCATGCAGGGTTTCCTTGCCTGGGAATCTCCTCCCCACCCTCTTGGCTCACCATAGCGCCTGGGCTTCTTCTCTTTGCCCTTCCAAACTCAGCTTAGCTGCCACCTCCCCTGAGAAGTCTTCCCCATCCCCAGGTCTGTGTTGGCTATTTCCCAGCGGGCTCTGATGGTGCCCTGTGTTTGCTCTGCCGTTGTAAATACCTGCTTGCCCCAAGAGAGTGGGGATGGCCATGTGTCCAGTGCCTCAGACAGTGCCTGGCCCACAGAAGGAGATTTGTAAATAAGTCACCGGGAACAAAGGAATGTACCAAATTCACGGAGGGGGAGTTTTCCACCTTCTAGGAACCGATACATAGTAAAACCCGCACCTGCCCCACTCACCCAGTGAGGAAACCTTAGCAGATATAATGTGATAAGTCCTAGACTCAGGGTCTCGAGGCTGCAGGTTTGAACCCCACTTTCCCTCTTATTAGGAAACATGGAAGCCTCAGCTGAACCTCAAAGCAGGAACCGTAACACATCCCAGACAGGGCTAGTGTGAGGGACAGGCAAGGCAGCATAGGCAAAGGTGTCCATCTCTGTAAATGCCAGGCTAGGAGGGAGTCATTCCCTCTGCTCCCATAGAAGCCTGTACCCAGGGCAATGAACTTGTGCTTTCAAGAGCAAAGCTGACAGAGCAGACTTGATAAGGGCCCTGGTTGTCGGATATGATAATAATAGTCTCATTTATTAATATAAAGGCCCGCTAATAGAGGCGGCACTTTTAATTAGCCAACACGGCCACGATATTAATTTTTATCCAGAGTTATTTAAGCCCAAGAGCTTTCCTCCTCTCTTCTGTTAGCACTTAGCTGGAGGGCGATTGAGAACATCTGTAATTGGATTTCTGTGCAGGACTTAATTATAAGGAGACAATAAAGCCCCAGAAATGCGGCAGGTTCTACCCTGCTAACTATTATTTTCCAGAGACAGGCTCAGGCCAATGAATGCACAGATTTATCTGAATTATAATTTTTAAACTTAACAAAGCTTTCCTTCCCCCGCCCCCCAGGGCTGAGAGGAATCTGTCGGGAGGGCAGCTTTGCAGGGAGGAGGGCACAGAGGAGGAATGCTTCATTCCTGTAATCAAGTCTTTCGATCCACGGGCCACCAGGCAGCTTCCCCGGGCCCCTCAGGATCTCGGAAGAGTATTTTCTTCCCTTGGCCAAATGGCTTATTAATAGAATCGGCTTATTTATATCTCACCCAGAAAATCCCAAAGTGATACAGCAACAGGGAGGTATTGAGCCAATTAGTTGTTGGGCTTGTTGTCATGGGGGGAAATCTAGTTATTAATTTACTGCCCTTCACCAGTGGCAGAATCAATTCAGAGGAAACCAAAAGGAAAAGAAGAAGAAGAAGAAAGCCACGTGTTTCAGTCCATCTGGGAAAACTCAGAGGCAGAGCTAAACCATTTATACCTTCAGCGAAGCTCTACCTAACCGTAGGAGAGCAGGGAGGTAAGGGCCTCGTCGGTGGTCAGCTAGGTGTGGTGTGGGCACCGGCATTCCCTGAGCATCTACAATGGGCCTGTTTGCATACATTATTGCATTTGGTTCTCACAGCCACTCTGTCGAGTGGGCTCATTTCACCCGCTTCACAGAAGAAGTGTTGTTCATTCATTCGTTCAATATTTATTGAACCCCTTTGGGGAGACAGTGGTGGCCATGACAGAGCCTGCCCTCCTGCAGCATACTTGGCTCAGATGGAGAGCATCCCAAGGTCATTAGCCAGCATGCATACTTACTCAAGTAGGACTAAGATATAAACCCAGGTAGGGTGTGCCAACACCAAAGCCTGGGGAATTGCTTTTCCCTCTTCCGGGGTGCTGGGTCCTGTGGGTGGTGTGGCCTTGACAAAGCATACTATGTGAGGGCCCACCTACTTCCCAACTGGGCAACCTCAGAGGAGTAAAAGAGGTCACCTATGGGGACAGTTTAGTTTAGGACTGGGAAGCAGAGGGTCCACTGAGACAAGAGCACGGGAGAGTATTTTGGCTCTACCACAAGAGTGATTGTGAAAGAGAAGTTCAGGGGTACAAGTATTTTTAAAAATTACAAT
Organism: Neophocaena asiaeorientalis asiaeorientalis; assembly: GCF_003031525.2. NCBI lineage: Eukaryota > Metazoa > Chordata > Mammalia > Artiodactyla > Phocoenidae > Neophocaena > Neophocaena asiaeorientalis. The sequence continues at coordinate 8,968,263 of NW_020173731.1, read as the reverse complement.
CATTTTTACACTGGTAGAAATTGGGGGCTGGGTGGGAAACAGAATAAGTACGAAATAAAATAAAATTCACCCATGGGGCTTCCCTGGTGGCACAGTGGTTGAGAGTCCGCCTGCCGATGCAGGGGACACGGGTTCGTGCCCTGGTCCGGGAAGATGCAACGTGCCACGGAGCGGCTGGGCCCGTGAGCCATGGCCGCTGAGCCTGCGCGTCCGGAGCCTGTGCTCCGCAACGGGAGAGGCCACAAGAGTGAGAGGCCCGCAATTCACCCACGGTCCCACTGTCTTGTTCAGACCATGATGTAACGCATTATGAACAGTTTTCCAAATCGTGAAAGATTCGATGTGGGCATAATTATAAATGATAGTATAATAGTCCATCTTGTGGATATACTACAATTTATTTAACTTTCCAAAACTTGGTGGATACTTATTTCTACTTATCGTTATAAATAAAAGAGATGAATGTATGCTTGTCCTTATTTTTACTTGCTTGAAATCGAAGTGGGATTACTGCAACAAAGAGAATGAATATTTTAAAGACTCTGGAGGCTTGCTGCAGCACTGTATTCTAGAAATACTGTACAAATTTTATCATGCTAGCGGTGTGTGATGTGCTAGCATCATTGCATCATACTTTCATCAATACTCTGCATTGACTTTTACATGTATTTCCTAATTTGATAGGCAAAAAATGTATTCTATTACTGTGTTTTGTTCACAGATATTGATTGCTAGTGGGGTTTAACAGTCCTTTGCATGTTTAAGCTGTTATTTGTATTTCTTCTGCAAAGAGCCTATTCTTGTTCTTTGCACATTTTTCTTTTGGGTTTAGTGGTTTCTGTTATGTATAAATGCCATTTTCTATTTTAAGAACATTAATTTTTTGATGGTTTTGTCGCAGATATTTTGCTGTTTATTTTTACTTTCAATGATTTTTTTTTTATAGAGGTGGTTTGATTTTTTATGCAGCCAAATATATCTATTTTTTCTTTGTGACTTCTCCAGTTGCTTTTATGCTTAGAAATTCCATTTCTACACTGAGATAGAAATAATCTATATTTTATTGTAAGTATCTTATGGTTTCGTTTTTTACATTTAACTCTTTAATTCATCTGAAATTTATTGTGTTCTCTGCTGTGTGGTATTTAAATAGATTTTCCCCCTAAATAGTTAACATTTATCCCAGCATCATCTTTTTAAAGAATGTTTTTTTCTCCATTGGCTTGAACGCCACCTTTACCACATGCTAAATTTTTTTTAATATACGGTAGTCTATTCTGAGCTGTCTTATTCTGTTCAGTTAGTTCTTCTACTATCATCACACTGTTTTAATTATTGTATCTTTATACATTCACATATTTAAAATGTGACATATTTGTGTATGAAATGTAGCATTTTGTTTTCTGGTACAACAAATCTCCCACAATTACCCAGTTTTACAAAAAAAAAAAAATTGGCTATTCCTGCTATTTTTCCAGATGAATTTTAGAGTCATGCTGTTTGGCTCCAGAAAAAAACAATCCCATTTGGGACTTTGAAAGGGACTGGATTCAACGTATATCTTAATTCATGAGCCATTTGCATCTTTATACTGTTCAGTTTTACCATTCGGGAAAAATGACATGTTCTGTTTTTACTCCCCCCTTCCTTTGTTTTTACAGGTTTAACCCTTTAATATAAGTAAAATTTTAGTGTAGCCTGTGAGAGGAGGACCAGAGTCGATTCCTTTTCAAATAACCAATTTCCCCTGATTCCAGTTTTTGCGTAACTCACACCTTCTCCAATAATTGATGATGCTTCTTTTATCATTTATTAAGTCCTTAAATATATATTAGGGTCTGTTTTTAAGCTGTCTAGTCCCACTGATCTGTCTATTCTTGTGCTATTGCCACACTGCTCTGATCATTGTCTGGTCTTCCCCAGTACCAGTTGGAAACGCCACCCCTTCCAGATGGCTCTTGGCTTCACTGCCTGCTTTCTCCCAAACCGGGGTTCATTTCCTGATAGAGTCACCCTTTTGGCCAGAGCTTTTCAGTGACCCAAGAGATGATCCAAATGACCCAAGAGATGAAGCAGCTTGATGCCAGGTTTCAATTTTCAGTTAAGAAAACACCAAGGTGGGTGGAGGATGAGACCTGTCCTGGTTCCTTGCGCTTCTCTCAACATCTCAGCACAACCAGCTGCCGAGGGAGGTGGTGCAAGATAGTTAACGCTAGACTAGAAAGTTCCTCACTTCTGAAGTGCCTGCTAGGTATCTGCCACGCCTGGGCTAAGGACATTACATTACCTTCGTCTAATTTTCCCCGGAGCATCTGAGCCAATACCACATTTTACACATTAGAAGACCCGCTCAGAGGGAGTAAGAAACATCTAATATCGCCCAGCTACTAAGAGGCAGAACCTGTTTTTCACCCCAGTTGCCTCTGATTCCAAATCCCATGCTTATCACTTCTGTGCCTGGGTGACTCAGACAGAACAGGAACTGCAGCCCCTCCCCCAAGGGCTCTTGTGACGGGGAATTTGTCATCTGGAGAAAATGCTTTCACCTCCTTGAGCTTTGAGGGGTGTCTCACTCCAGCCCCTATCCACCCAGGCTAGTGGGGTCAACTTAGGGTCCACACCATTCTCAGCCCTGGTGGAAGCTCTGCCTGCAGGTCCTTCTCCCTCCCCCTCTCCCCAGCCTGCAGCTGCCCTGCCTTTCCAGCCTGCCAGGTAAGTTGGCCTTTTAGCTGCTGATTCTCAAGGTTGGGTGTGTGTGTGGTGGAGCCTGTGTGCCTGGTGAGGGTGGGAGCAAAGGTGCGGGACCTACAGGGAGAAGGAAGAGGAGAAAACCCATTGCTTGAAAAAGGATTCTGTGGATCTGGTCACATTCTGTCCCAAACAGTGGCTGAGACGACTAAGACAGCCAGAATTTAAAAATAATAAGCACAGGGGCTTCCCTGGTGGCGCAGTGGTTGAGAGTCCGCCTGCCGATGCAGGGGACATGGGTTCGTGCCCCGGTCCGGGAAGATCCCACGTGCTGCGGAGCGGCTGGGCCCGTGAGCCATGGCCGCTGAGCCTGTGCTCCGCAACAGGAGAGGCCACAACAGTGAGAGGCCTGCGTACCGCAAAAAAAAAAAAAAAAAAAAAAAAAGCATACATTTATTCAATCTGGGCATATATCTGGAGAAAACTCTAATTCAAGAAGATACATGCACCCCAATGTTCATAGCAGCACTATTCACAATAACTAAGACATGGAAGTAACCTAAGTGTCCATCGACAGATGAATAAAGAAGATGTGGTACATATATACAATGGAATATTACTCAGCCGTAAAAGAATGCAATATTGCCATTTGCAGCAACAAGGATGGACCTAGAGATTATCCTACCAAGTGAAGTAAGTCAGACAGAGAAAGATGAATATCATATGATCTCACTTATATGTGGAATCTAAAATGTGATACAAATGAATCTATATACAAAACAGAAATAGACTCACCAACATAGAAAACAAACCTATGGTTACCAAAGAGGAAAGGGGGTGGGGGAGGGGTAAATTAGGGGTTTGGGATTAACAGATACAAGCTACCATGTATAAAATAGATAAACAACAGGGTCCTACTGCATAGCACAGGGAACTACATTCAACATCCTGTAGTAAGTCATAATGGAAAAGAATATGAAAAAGAATATATATATATATATACATGTATAGATAACTGAATCCCTTTGCTGTACACCAGCAACTAACACAACATTGTAAATCAACTATACTTAAATAAAATAACTTAAAAAAAGGACAAAATCTAAATTTGCATCTAATCTTGGTCAATAAACAAACGAGCACATGGTTACTTTCCCACCCAGGTAATCAGTGTGTACTTGTCCCCACAGTATACACTGTCCTCCTTTCCATGTGAAGTTAGTCCATATTCACACATCCACATACTGACATAGTTCCCACGTTTAGTTTTTCATGGTCTATAGCATTCCATCCTGTCAATAATCCATAATTAAAGAATATATATTTCGAATGCTGTCTGGAAGGGGCAATGCATGGACAGACTGATAACAAAGGATCTGGTCATGGGAAGATAAAAGCTCATTTGCTTGGTGGGGGGATTTTACTTTTGGGAGGGGGAGGCATAGAAAATGTAATAGTGCAAGTTGTTATTCTGAAGATATTCCTTTGATGCAGGTAGAGCCCTAGGCTAGGAATCTAGGCACCTGGGTTTTGAGCTTGGCTTTTTCTTTTATTTACTTTGTGTGTCTTTATAAGACACTTTCTTCCCCTGGTTCTCAGATTTTTCTTCTTTTGTTCTGATAGTCATAGAATTCATAACACCACAGGGATGGAGGGACATCAGAGTTGACTTCATCTAACCCTCTTATTTTATAGATGAGAAAAAATGAGCCCTGGAGGTCAAATGAATGGCCCAAGGTCACATAATCAGCCATTACCTTTGCAGATGGCTCCCCCACCAGCCTTGTGGTTCTGAGACTCATGTCAGAGATGGAGGGCTTGGCATTCTCTTGAAGAAAGGCGTGGTGAGAGCCTTCATTATTATTCATGCCAGCCCAGCTTTGAACCTTTGGAGTGTTTTTCCATCTAAGCCTCCTGGACTCCTGCTTCTCCTTCTGGCTTCCCAATAGAGCTGATTTAACTAGGCTCTGTAGAAATAAAGAAAAAAAGGCCACAAGGTTTCCACCAGAGCCCTGAGGCCATCTTGTTTCTTTCCAGGATGCCTGCCCCATGTCTCTCGTCTTTTCCATTTGTATGAGCCATCTTTCAAGTTGCTCTTGGAACAGACCAAAGCAGCCACAGTGCTGTTATTCTGCATTGGCAGAGCCTATGTACTGTTTGGCTTGTCATAATTATCTCACCATCTTGCTGTATTTCTGTCTTAGTTTGCAGAAAGCTCAAAGTGAACAAAGACATAGGCACAGGGGCTAGGATAACGGGGGCTGGGTGGGGCTTTGCAGCCCCGGAGATCTGGTCTGGTCTGATCAGAGAATCTACAGCTAGGAAGTCCAGTGGAACCTCCCACAGGGAAACTGTCTTGCTGTGTGGTAGGGACTGGAATGAGACCCTGGGAGCAGGTTTTGTCCATTTAACGTTATCATAGAATGATAACAAGTCAGCAATGTCACTGACACAGAGGTGGAGGAACTTCAGAAAGGGATGAGACCAGCTCAGGGGCAAGGAGGAGGGATGTACGGCCATCTGTGGTATGTGGGTCCCTGTCCTTTCTCCTCCCCTACAAGGACCAGGGGAAGGGGCCTTGAAAGGAGAGGTGGGGAGCCTGGGGGGAGTGGGATGGAGCACAGAGGGAAGAGAGAATCACATCACAGTTTTTCCAAGTTCAGAATTTTCTAAAGACCGAGATCAGAGAACATCAGAGGAAGGTTTCTCAAAGCTGATGTTTTGGACCAGGGCTCTCTGAGCTGTGTGCTTTGCTCAGTGTCCCCCTGGCTCTTTCTTGTGTCTCTGATAAAATACAACTTTAATTCAGTGCAAAGAAGCAGAGAAGGAGGAGGAAAATGGTAATGGAAGTGTAGCGATAGGGAGAGGGCAGGCTGGGCTGGCGGGAAGGGGCTGGCCTCCAGCCTACCTAACATCTGGAGTCTAGGGCCGTGTCCTGAGTCCCCCCTGCCCAGGGCTTCTTGAGACAGTGAAGTGGAATCATTGCTCCTGGAAGTTTCTCCGTGGCCTGCATGGACAGAGAGGGGGAAGGGGTAAAAAGAATAGGAAATGGGCCAAGTTTAGTCCCTTCTGTCCACTTGCCATCCCCCAAAGTCCCTGTATGTCTCTTTCCCTTTCCTTCCTTCATTTTAGAGCAGGAGGTTGGCCTACTTATCTCTCTTCTCATCAGCTGCCCTGGATCCAGGTCGCTCTGAAACAGGAGCCTGGTTCTTGAGTCACAGCACAATCCGTTTCCATTTTTGAGACACTCTCAACTCTTCACCACATGAAAACAGACAGAGTTTACAATATAAACAATCCTGGGGCAGATAAAGGTTACATAAATCTCAAAAACATAGGTATTGGGTAATCCTGGTCTTTGTTCAAGTATAAAAGGATTGGGTTCACCCATCCCATGTGGCACTTTTCTCCCTCGTCCTCCTCGGGTGGTGCCTCGGGGTCTCTTTCTCTTCACTCTGTCATATTCTACTCTGGGGTGAGGGCTCCCCAGCCCTCTCAACCTCTGGACACGCAGGACCACCTCCAGGCTCGCCCTTGTTCTGCCTCCTAGTCTAGCAGAAGCCTTGCTGGTCCTCTGTAGGTAGAAAAACAAGCGCCTCAAGACTCAGGTGACCTTTGTTATGTTCCTTGGGAACGCTTCAGAAACTCTCTGCCCCGTGCTCTGTAGCTCATTTCCTGATCCGGAAAAATAATGAGGAATTTAGAGAAAAAAGCTATGGCTGGGTCTGGGGGAATGGATGAGTTTTGAACTTGGATTGCAGTTTGACTTTTGGCACTTCTCTGTACCTGGTCTACAGCGCAGCTGTGGGCTGGAGGCACCCGTCTGATAGGAAGGGTGGCTTCTTGGTAGGACCATAGGGGATCATGGGTATCCCATGGAACCCTAGGGGTGTACAGAGGTGCTTTAGGGGGCAACACAGAGGAGTGGTAGGGGAAGACCTGGAGTGGGAAGGCGGGACCGAGTGGGCTGGGGCTTGGCTTCCTGTCTGTGTCTCCACTGGGGCAACTTCACTTGGAGCTGGATTCTGTATGATCCTTTCTCCAATAAGAAGTTGAAAACTATGGATCTTTTCTAAGCCTCTTCAATTCATAAAGGAGAAAGCTGAAATTGAACAAAGAGAAAAGGTTTGTCAAGGCCACCTAAGTGCTTTAGTGACAGATTAAGGCTTTAGGAAGAGACAGTCCCAATGGCTGGGGCAGATTCCTGAGGACACTGGCCCAGTAGCATGACCCACCTCTCCAAGAGTCTTGTGGATTTCTGTATCTTGCCCAAGCTCAGGCTGGGAGCGGCCTGAGGGTCCAGGAGTCTTGAGTGCTGCTGTCACAGACTGGCTCTGAGCAGTGAGGGCCATCTACCCCTTCTGCTATGAGCCTTGTGTCCTGGAACAGGTGAGGCTCCTTCCTTGAGTCCTAAAGAGCAATGGGCCTTTCTCCATGGCCATTGATGTCACAGCTTGTGACTGTGTGTGATTTGTTATGTAATCTCTCTGAGCCTCAGTTTCCTTATCTCTAAAATGGGAGTAAATAGTATTTCCTTCTTCAGGCTTTTATAGGAGCCAATCAGATCATGTATGTGTAGCCCCCAATGACAGTAAGTGCACAGCGGACTCACAGAAATCATTGCTACCAGATGAACATAACAGCCAGGAAAACTCACAAGATCAGGATGTCAGCTGCCAGGTCCTGGGCTTTCCTGGTGCTTAGCACAGACCAGAGCATATAGATGGCTCTCGATAAATACTTGATTAAATAAACAAATGAACAGGGACTGGCTGTCCTAGAGAGGAATCCCTATACAGCTTTCCCATGTCTGTGCACTCTTCCCGCATCCTACCTGACTCCTCAAGTTTGAAGAGGAACTTGCGGGAGGAGGACGGAAGATGCCTGTTCCTGTTTCCTCGGCATCCTCACACTTCTAACAAGGAAATGGAGTTGAAATAAAAACTAAGGGCTGGGGGCTTCCCTGGTGGCGCAGTGGTTGAGAGTCCGCCTGCCAATGCAGGGGACGCGGGTTCGTGCCCCGGTCCGGGAAGATCCCACATGCCGCAGAGCGGCTGGGCCCGTGAGCCATGGCCGCTGAGCCTGCGCGTCCGGAGCCTGTGCTCCGCAACGGGAGAGGCCACAGCAGCGAGAGGTCCGCGTACCGCAAAAAAAAAAAACCCAAAAAACAAAAAAAAAAACTAAGGGCTGCCTCTAACACAGACAGAGGAGGTGGGTTCACTGCAATCACCCAGGACTTCACTCTGGAGACGCTTTTGTGGCTTTTAAATTCACTGAGGGTTGTCAGATGGAGGTGGAACCAGGCACTGTGAGGATGGACTTGGGGCTCTTCAACTGAGTGGCTGGGGGCAATTTGCGATGCTACATCAGAATTCCAGGTTGAGATTTTCCAAAATGCGCATCATCAAAGTTAGAAACGGAGCCAAATGAAGATGGGAGAATGAAGACTGGGGAGATGGATCAGGAATGTTGGAAATCTGCATGATTCTTGGAGATTAAACAACTAAACATGTTTTTGTTTGTTTTGATCAGCTTCTAGTGTATGCTCCTTAGGTGGGGCTTTTATAAATGGGCTAGGACAATACAGACATCTATGAGTTCAGGAGAAACACCAGAGGATGGGATGGTGTCCATTTCTTCCCACTTCCTCTTATTTATGATGAGTCCAAGAATCAGCCCCTCTTCCCTGATCTGCAGCTGGAACCCTCTCCGTTTCTCTCTCATTTCCAGCATCAGGGGCTCCATACCTGTTGATATTTGTCTCTTTTCTTCTCTGGTTAGCTCACAAAGGTTGGGATTTTTCAGAAACATTTTCTACTAGAAAACTAAGGGTTTCTTGGTTAGTTTGTGGGGAGGGAAGAAAGGGGAGTTATTATTGTTTAATGGGTATAGAGTTTCAGTTTTACAAGATGAAAAGAGTTATGACGATGGGTGGTGGTGACGGTTGCAAAACAATGTGAATGTACTGAATACAACTAAACTGTACATTTAAAAATGGATAAGACGGTAAATTTTATGTTATGTGTATTTTACTGCAGTTAAAAAAAAAAAAACAAAAAAACACATCCAAGTGGATGGATGTACAGATCGTTTGCCCTGAGTTTAGCTTCAGTGTTTGTTAGTAGGTGACTTGTTTTTTCTTCACTGTGATGGTAAATTTTTTGTGTCAGCTAAGCTAGGCTGTGGTGCCCAGGTGTTTGGTCAAACACCAGTCTGGATGTTGCTGCAAAGGTATATTTTAGGTGTGGTTAACATTTACAATCGCAGACTTTGAGAAAGCAGATTACCCTCCATGGTATGGGTGGGCCTCATCTAACAGCTGAAGAGCAACTCTGAGGTTTCCCAAAGAAGAAGAAGTTCTGCCTCCTGACTGCCTTTGTACCAGAGACTGCACATCAGCTCTTGCTGGAGTTGCTAGCCTGCCAGCCTGCCCTGCAGATTTCAGACTTGGCAGCCTCCACAGTTGTGTGAGCTGATTCCTTAAAATCTCTCTGTCTCTATCTACCACCCTATACACACACAGACACACACACTTCCTATCCGTCTTTTGGTTCTGTTTCTCTGGAAAACCTTGAATAATATATTCACCTGAAATGAGTTAGAGATGGAGGTGCTCAGACTTCCCAGAGGGGAGAGAGGAGAGACCCCCTCCCAGGTCTGGTGAGCACCCTGTTCCCTCTCCTCCTCTGTTTCCCTGGGGACTTGGCCCATGGAGTCAGTGCCCTCTGCCTCCAGCCTACTTGCCTTTCTCTGTTGCCCCTGCCCTGGGCCTGAGGTCCTGCCCTGCCCACTGGCTCTCTAAGTGAAGGAGTGTCTTTACTATGAGGCCCCACCATGTTTTGGACCCAGGTCCTGGTCAGGCCTTCCGGAAGCCATCTCCTGACCTTGCGGCCAACCGGGCTCTGCCCGTGGTTTTAGCACATGCAGATTTGGCTTGATCCACTCCCGTCTGTTCCTTTGCATTTACCTGTACCATATTTACCAGCTGATTCATAGCTGGTTCTTCCACTGGGTAAAGTCTTGATTCACCTCCTATTTTCCTTGGCCAGCGTCCATGTCTAGTCTCCTAAGGACTTAACTCTCAGGCACCAACTTTTTTTTTTTTTGCGGTACGCGGGCCTCTCACTCTTGTGGCCTCCCCCGTTGCGGAGCACAGGCTCCGGACGCGCAGGCTCAGCGACCATGGCTCACGGGCCCAGCCGCTCCGCGGCATGTGGGATCTTCCCGGACCGGGGCACGAACCCGCGTCCCCTGCATCGGCAGGCGGACTCTCAACCACTGCACCACCAGGGAAGCCCAGGCACCAACTTTTATTGCTGAAATCTATGGGCATTAATTCAGCTTCTTCCAACAGCCAGCTAGAGATCCTCATCTCCTCCTGTAGGTCCTGCTGGACTGCCTGTAAAAGGAGGATGTATGGTTAATTCCCTCTCTCTCTCATTTACCTATTGTAATATTTAGGGAGTTCATTATATACACTATCTTATTTAACCTCTACAAAACCCCTTATTTAATATATAGTAAACCCATTTTATAGATTTGAAAATTGTTACACAGAGAGGTTTTGGAACTTGCTCCAGGCCATACAGTTTGGGAATGGAATTTAACTCCAGGCAATCTGAATCCAAGGCCTGTGCTCTTAGCCAGGGATACATGAAAACTTGCAATTAGGAAAGAGGAGGGAGTGAGGAATAAAAGTAAATGGATTAGAGACATAAAGCAAAACCAGGAATAAGATAAATATTATGAGTAGACTGCAGAAAGTCCTGCACATGTGCTACTGGTGGGCCAAAGATTTGGCTCCCAGTTCCTAGCAGCCGACACACACCCAGGCAGGGGCCTCCCCTGCCTTTCAGCTCACCTGCTGAGCAGGGAGGGTTGGCAGTGCATGGTGTCATCGTGATCGAGCACAGATCACCGACAGCACCCACTTCCCTAAAATCTCTTGTGTGGCTTATCATGCAGGTTTTCCCTCAAACTGAAGAGCCCAGCTCTCTCAGAATCCTACTGCTGCAGTTTGGCAAAATTATTTTGCACCTGGGCTTCCCTGGTGGCACAGTGGTTGAGAATCTGCCTGCTAATGCAGGGCACACGGGTTCGAGCCCCGGTCTGGGAAGATCCCATGTACCGCGGAGGGACTGGGCCCGTGAGCCACAACTACTGAGCCTGCGCGTCTGGAGCCTGTGCTCCACAACAAGAGAGGCCGCGACAGTGAGAGGCCCGCGCACCGCGATGAAGAGTGGCCCCCGCTTGCCACAACTAGAGAAAGCCCTCGCACAGAAACGAAGACCCAACACAGGCAAAAACCAATATAGATAAATACATTAAAAATCATTAAAAAATTATTTTGCACTTGTAGTAAAAATGATATCTAATTCCCACTAAGAAAAAGGATGAGTCTTTCTCTCTTAGAATAATGAATAGTGTTGATATTAGATTGTAAAATCTGAGAAAGCTGCAACTTTAAGACTTAGCTTTTTTTCTCCTTTGTATGTCTAACAGTGCCTAGTCTAGTGTCATTCTACTGCAAGTAATGGATAGACAGTGATTGTATTGAGCAAATGTGAAGAGTAATGGATGCTGAAGAGTGCTCTCATAGCACTTGCTTTTTACAAGAGGAAGGATCACTTCCTGGGAAGACTTTCAAGTATTAAATTGTTCTAGAGCTAATGGAAGGCAGTGTTGTGCAGTGGAAAGAGCAGAGTATCTGTGTGACCTTAAGCAAATCCCTTAGCCTCTCTGATCTCAGACTATAAAAATGGAACATGTCTATCACATGAGACTGAGAGGCCTACAAGAGAGGATGTTCCAGTGTTTGCAGTATGGAGGTGGTTCACAACATCCATTCATTCATTCTTTCATTCCGGACATTTTCATCGGCATCTGCTATAGGCCTACCCAATGCTCAGTGTGTTCTGTCTTGGGACTACAACAGTGACCAGGATAGACAGACACCTCCTCCCCAGTTTCTTCCTTCCCTGAGGATAGTAGTTCCTGCAGCAGACATTTAATAACAGAGATGCCCCAAGATCAAGTTACTGAGGGGAGAGATGGTGGGGTGGAAAGAAGATTGGGGAAACTCTGGGGTACAAGGACTGCATGCAGAGAAATCGCCTTTTCCATGCAGTCCATATGGCCCTGCGTGCCAGCCCAGCTGACCCCAGGGCCCCCAGCTGGCAGTGGCAGAGGCCGGTCTCATCTAACTGCTCCTGTCTCACACTGCCAACCCTCCAGGAGCTTGCCAGGGCCACGTTAATGCTTCTGCTGAGGAATGATTATACCTTCATCACTGTGGTGGAACAGAGTGCCTCCAGTGCTCAAGGCCTGCATTTATAAGAGAAGCGGAGGATGGTTTAATGTTAGCAAAACAGCCCAGTGCACTCGCAACAAAACCTCCGTGCAATCGAAAACGATGTACTAATTACACACAGGCCTCGGCAACGTGCTCTTCTCCCGGCTCTTCAGGGTGTTGTGTTTGCATTTTTCTCACCCTCAAGACCAGCATTTGCATCTCTCCAAGTCTCTCCGGGAACGAGTGTGTGTGTGTGTGTGTGTGTGTGTGTGTGTGTGTGTGTGTGTGTGTGTGTACATACAAACACCATAAACTCAGAGGCTGCAGAATAGGCCCTGAAATATCTTCACAGGAATTATTTCTCTGAATCTACAATAATTCTACAACTCTAGTGTGCGCTAGATTTATCAATATGCAGTTGTTTACGTGACTGTGGTTTTCAAGTCCCAGGCCCCATTCTCACATGCGCTGGCTGTCTGTATAAGACATGTAAGATTGGGCTGTCCTTGAGAGCAGGGTCTGTGTCTCCCCTGTCAGGCTAGAGGCACCCTGAAGGCAGGGGCTACCTCTGCCATCAGATTGGAGGCCCTCTGAGGGCGAGGGCTGCATCTCATCCTTAAGGATCCTCCACTGAGTGCTGGGTCTGAGGCTGTGGGCCCAGACACAGTTCTGACGTCATGGAGGTAGATCGGTGGTTTCCCGGCATGCTCCGTTGAGATGTCAGATTGACAGGTTATCCTCGTCTGCTCCTTTAGCGGCTGAGAGTGGAAGTGTCACCCACACACTTTGGGACATGGGAAAGAAAAATAGAAAAAAGGAGGTACAGCAAGGGGAAAGGGACATGGCATCCTCAGGCCAAACATCAATTCCCTACTCTAGGATGCGTTGCCTCTGGACTCCATGTCAGCCCCGAACTGCTTTTATCCCCCAGGTCACAGCCCAACCCTTTTCTCTCCCCTGGGCTGGATCTAAAAGCACACAGTATCTGGCATCTTTCCCTCGATTCACCCTTAATCCCTCAACTGAGAATAAAAGAAAAACAACCAAAAAACCGTTCCATGGCACAGCTGAGACATTCCTTTTTCAGAATCCTTATGATTTTCATACCCTAAAAGGCTGATGAGGGCAAAGATTGTGTCTTTCTCATTTATTATTTCATCCCCCAGCACTTACCACAATGCCATTCCCTGGTAGGTGCTTGAAATTTTTAATACAAATAAATGAATGTAATTTTCAGGAAGGAATGCAGGTGGATCTCCTCCTTCTGAGACCTAATTCACCCCTAGGAAAGCACCTCAACCCAAAGTCTACACTATCAGCCTGTTGTTGGAGAAAAGCAATGTTCTGGGTCTTGGGGCCAGGGGGCAGTGTTCACCCATTGGTACAGCCAGAGTGTGTGTGTGTGTGTGTGTGTGTGTGTGTGTGTGTGTGTGTGTGTGTGAGTGCTGGTGTGTTGACGCTGATAACTGGACACTAATAAGCTCCGGCTCCAGAGAGAATTCTAGGAGTCCCTCAAAACAACTTAGCTCATCTTCCCACGAGTACCCTGCTTCTTAAATATGCCCAGGAAATGTTATTCTGCATATACGCTACTGAACAACCAGGTTTATTTGAAGATTTAAGGTTTTTTTAATCCAGTAAACTTTATTTATATATAACAACAGTACAAATTGTGTCCTTGGCTTGCAAAATAGGAGTGTTTCATATTTACAATAGGTACACAGTAATATATTAGAATGACAAAAAAAACCCCAGTTTATTGGAACATTTTAAATACGTAATTTTCTTACAGTTTTTATTCCACAACACCTGTAAAAACAACAAAACTGGACAGCTATCATTCTATTTTCTTAAAAAAATATATAATACAGATTCCAGTGTGTCAAGAAGAGTGGGTTTGGGTAGGAGAAGTTGAGGGGAGAGGCAGGTGGGCTCAGGTCCTTAGTCTCGTGGTACAAAGAGCTTGTCCCTCCCTCCCTGACACACTTGGGAACATCTGCTCTGTAGGGGGAACTACGTTCCATTATGTTCTCCACCTGTAATGCCAACGCAGAGAGTACACGAGGCCTGAGTCAGGGCCTTGACTGAAATCCAGACGATGCCTCCCATCTCCTTGAGGTGAGGACAGGAGGCACGGGCTGCACTGCAGAAAGGATAGAGGGGAGAGTCCCTTTAGGGTGAGGGGAATGCGATGGGCATGTCCATGAAAGGCCCAGAATCTCCAGTTTGCTGACAGGGCTGAGGCCCTGGCCCCCAGGTCCTCCCTAATACCAAGGGTGAAACTTTATCTTTTATCCCTGGCATCACGGAGCCCCCAGATGCTAAAACTTCACTCTTGGGGAAACCAGAAGAAAGGAAAGAGACAGGGAAGAGAGACTGGGGTGATGAAGAGGAGGCCGCCATCTTCTCAAAGCGTGTTCCTGAGACAAGGCACCAGAAGGCCCTGAACTTCACCTCCCAAGTCCCCCCAGAGGACCTGCTCCCACAGCCCTGTGTCCACTAAACTCCTCTGCATTTTCTCACCCACAGAGCCCGCATCACTGAGGCTCAGTTCTTTCCTGCCCGCGGCCAGGGCCCAGGAACCTCAGGCAGGACAGCGTGGCTGGGAACAGTGGCCTCCTCGAGGGCAGCTGCCCGCTCAGTATCTACTGGCTGCAGGTTAATGGGGGCAGTGTGGCAACTGGGATGCACCTGGAGACTGATCAGCCAGTGGCTTTCAAACACTCTCAATTTGTGCTGCCCAGACCATTGTAGTCCAGCTCACCCATCCGTTGCTTCTGCTTCATGCTCAGCAGGGCCAGGGGCCTCCACTGCTATTTCTTGTCCTCGTTTGGTAGAAATAAAGGGAGGCCAGGCGCTCAAGCAGCAGGGGAAGTGCCACCAGAAGAGACAGCGGCAGTGGGAATGAGAAGGGCTCTCATGGCTCTCAGGACTGTCCCCAGAACGAGGTAAGGCAGCTGGGTGGGTCGGCTTTCTTCCTTCTTCTGGCTCCCTTTTCTACAAAACTTGTGCCCTCTGCAGGTCTGGGAGGTGAGCTAAGCAGGCTAAGTTGGTGGCAGGAACCAGCAGCCCGAAGAATGTCAGTTTGCTAGAAGAAGGCCCTTCTTGGTCTCGTTTGTTGCTGTTTCTTAGCACCTGGAGCAGGGCCATTGCAAACAGTGTTACGCAGGAATGTTCTCTGAATGAATGGATACAGGAAACCCGCGAGTGAGGTTCCCAGTGGATCCGTGCTTCTAATGACTGAACGTTTCAAGGAGGGGGAGCTCTCTGCCAGTAGTGGATCAGGAATGGTTCTGAGAGATGGGCTGTGGAGAGCTGTAGGAGGGCAAGCATAGAAGCACCTGAGCCCCTGCTGGGCGGTAGGCAGCAGCAGGCCAGCTGGAGGGACTCACTCCACCAAGATGGACAGCTTGTCCATCTCTATCTTGTGTGTGAGCACCCTCTGTCTTGCCAAGCACATTTCTGGGGTGCTTTTCCTTTCCGTTTTCCAGAAGATTGTCTCTTGTGCAGACCAGTGAAACAAAATGGAGCTGGATCAACCTTCGAGAGAGAAGTCCCTCTCTGCCTCCCTCCAAGACGGATGACTTCATGTGGGGGAGGGAACGTGACTTTAATACTTATCCCTTACACAAGGTCAAAATATCTTCACATCACATCGGATAACAGTGGGGACAGAGGCCAATTAACTCCCTCCCCTCCCATCCCACAGGGCATGCACTCTTGGTGACCCAAAGCCAAGCAAGGCTCTCCATCCTTTCACCCTCATGGCCTGACTTGAGTCCAGTCGAGTTTTCCTTTCTCTCAATTCCTTTCTTAGGGACGCCCCTGTGCCACAGCCTTTGCCAGCCCACATTCCCCAGCTCTCTCATGGAATCCTGAGAAATGTGGTCAAGCTTCTCAGGCCAGCTCTGGCGCCTCTCCTCTCCACTGTCCAAGCGGCCATGCCTCCATCATTCTCCCACTCCTCCAAAACCTTCAAGGAAGCATCCCCAGGGGTGGTGAATGGTCACCAAGAGTAGCTGCTGGGAGACACCCGGGTAGATGCCTACAGGTCGCAGTTGAGATGTCTAACTTTTACTTCTTGGTGGGGCAAAGCCCAGGATGCCAGTCTGAGCAGTGGTGTGATCAGAAAACCTTCATTCAGAGCTCGGAAGTAAAAGGAGGGTGGGCTGCACTTTTCTGTAGGCAGCAAAGAGTCCCCTGCTCACGTTCCTCTTGCCGTATCTCCTCGCCTTTCATCTCCATAAAGCATGGGCTCTGAGCTGGTAAGCTTTGGGTATATGAAGGGCAAACACTTTGGCTTAGTGCAGAAGGCCAGTCATTAGTATTTCTTTCAGGCTATTAATAGGGCCCAGAGAAACGTTAACAGAAGTGGATTATCAGAAGAAAGTGGCCTTCACATGGCTGGTTGTGAATTATAATGAAAACAGCGAGTTTCCTGAGTATTCTGCTGAATGCTTTTCTTCTCCCATTTGTCGGCTGCATCCAGGCAAGAAACTGGAGCTGAGGCCAGGACCGGGCAATGTCTGCTGTGTGGTTAGCAGAGTGATGCAAAGCCACACCCCAGCGATGGAAGCCAGCCCTCAGAGCTACCCCTCCCCCGGCCCTTTCCTGGCAATCCAATGTGGTCAGCAGAGCTTTTGGAAATTGGAAGTGTTTGGAGGTAAATCAGGGCACAGAGAAGCCAGGGCCCAGAGTTAATTACAGAGGAAATGACCCTGGTCTGGTATCGCTGGGGGTGGCTGGACCCGATTCCCAGCATTGCAGCCCCTTGTAAAGTAGAAGGTGGGAAGGGTAGGCTGGTCCTCTCCTGCTGCCTCCCTTCCCACCCCTTTGCCTTTCTCTTGTCCTCCTTAACACTCACTCCAACGCTGCCTGCGGAGAAGTTGGAGCTGGCTGCTTGGATTCTTGCCAGGGTGGGAGGCCCGGAAACCCTGGTGGCTGTCCGGTCACTAGGGTCCTGCACCAGCGGAGGTGTCTTCCTCTGGATGCCTCCCACTGCCTTCCATGGGGCCTCAGGACCAGGGTGTGGAACTTTGGTCTCTTTATTTGGAAACTACACTCAGGACGGATGGTCATCCATGGATTTAGGTGTCAGCAGGAGAGAGAGAAGCTGCCCACTTGTCCTTCAAACTCATAAGGACATGAGAGGCAGAAAGAGAGGCCGAAGAAGACATAACATGGGGATGCTACAGTCATCTCTACCGAGGCCAGTGCTCAGACGATCAGGAGCTTCCGCATACGAGCGAAGGGTTGTCTCCCCTCTCTAGGCACGAGAGAATAAAAGACAGAAAGCACAACAATAAATACTGCAGCTTCTCGAACCTATGCTCTTCAAGTATTGCTTGCTGTAAACAGTGTTTGAGTTTTGTTTTCTTTTTAATTGCAAGAAACCACTGGCGGATTGGAGCAGAATCCAAAGCCAAACACCCATATCCCCAGGTCAGCTCTCAAATGGAATCTCCTGGAGGCCTGGCCCACGCGCCTCCAAGGCCTTTCCCCAGGGTGCCTGGTTTATGACAGTGACGGATGTAAGGCAGAGCTGCCCAGCATCCTCAGGGAGGCCAGGCCTCTGGTCTCGGAGAGGCCCACCTCTCCCCCACTTCTGGTAGTAACTTTAGGGAAACCCAAAGGAAAAGTACCAAAATCAGCTCCTCATTTGTTGAGGTTTGGGATTAAATAAAACAAAACAACCAAACAGTAGCAAAATGCATTGGTACTCGACAGACACATACGTCCTCTGGAGATGAGAATACACAGGTGTGCGTATGTAAAGCTGTTTCCAGTCAGCCAGGTGGAGCCGCTCGATGGCTTTGCCACTTGTGCAAAGGCTAGTGAGTCCTTCCCCACCTCTTACGGCTGCCGGGATAATTTCGGGTCTCACTGGCCTCTCTTTTTGCGAAGTGTTTAGTGCCAACTTGTGCTCATTCTTCTCCTCACTTTTTTAAAAAAAACAATTCCAAAGTTAAGGAAACAATCATTTTTCCCTCTGCTTGCTCTCAGCATCTCTCTGTAGGCTTTTTCCAGCATTGGGAACCAGGAGTTATACGAGGAAGGAGGGACAGGGGTAAAAGAAGGAAGGGGGACAGAAATCAGAATTAAACGAAAGTTGGACGGGATGAACAGGGAAGCTTTTTGTTTTGTTTTATTTCTGGTTTTCCTTTTTCTTAAAAAAAAATTAAATAAAGTTCTCATTATTTCCCCAATATACACTGAATGAGTTTTCATGCAAAGCAGCAGTCACAGAGGCAGAACCGCGCTCAGTCGTGCCTCTCAGCTTGAAGAGCCACCTCTTCTGGGTCCTGGCGTCCCTCTCGTCCTCGCCGCGGGGGGGATGGGGTGGATGACACCCCCGGTCTCTCCCTGCAGGAACAGGCTGTGACGGAACTTGGCTGGCGTGGGGAGAGGGGTCCTCCCCTCTCCCCGGGAGGGGTTCTCAGGGGACAGCGAGCGCTGGGGCCTGATCCCCTTCACTTGTCCTTCCTTCTGAGATGCCCAGTGTGACAGCTTTCACGGGTCCCTCTTCCCAGGAACAGGAGGCTCCATCGCTCAGCTCTCAATGGACATGGCGTGTATGAGCTGTTCCACCTTGTATGCCAGCCGCTGTCGCCGGGCCTGCTCGTCTTGCTGGAGTGCCCCAATGAGCTGAGGAAGAAAAGCGAAGTGGGGGGGGCAGACTCAGCATGGAAGAGGCCATTTTCCAGAATCCTATATCCTTCTATCTGCCTTTCCATTCTGCCCTAATGAATATAACCGTAAATAATGTAAATGATTAATTGAATGTATGTATGACATACATATGTCATACATACATGTATGTGTGTGTATGTACACATCTAAAGTATTTAAAATGACATTTAGCCTATAGCAAGTACTACGTGTTAGCTATTATTATTACTACGATCATGTTCAGGTACAGTGCTAACGCATGACTTGTGAATTCTCTGGAGCTGTCCTCTTCAGGATCTAGTCATGTCCACCTGTCCGTCTGAAATGTAACTGACAGCATCTGCCCAACTGCAAAGAAGGGTCTGATTCATTGTTTAAGACTGGGTGAAATTAATCGTACACTTTGAACTGAAAAACAATTACATTATTAAATAAAGGCGTGGTATATTGCATGAACAATGAAGGCAAGACAGTGGAAGGTGTGAGAAAGCGCTGAATGAATCAGGAGAGGATCGGCTGCCTTCTAAAAGCACGGTGATGACTTTTTGACTCCGTGAATGTGTTTTCTGAATTACCCTCCGTTGCTGTTACTAAAGGATGGAGCCCTGCTTTTTGTTTAACCTGCTTTGCCCCCTGGGTGCGTCCTTCCCAGGGCCCTGACTCACTTCTTCGCTGTACTTGCTGACGTAGGAGTAGATCTCATTGAGGGCACTCAGCATGTTGAACTCCACGGCGTGCAGGCGGGACTGCTCGGCGAGGTAGGCGTTCATGTCCTGGTCACTGATGGCGGGGAGCTTGGCGATGTCTGCGTAGTATCTGCCATACAGAGGACAGGCTCCTTGGTGGGGACTCAGCAAATACTGCCTATACCTACCCTGGCCCCAGAACCCTTGAGACCACAGTTGTCCCCAACTGCTCCTGCTTCCCTACTTCTCTTCTGACGAAGCTTCCTCTGGCCTCTTCCCTCAAGCTGAGGTTGGGGCCTGGAGGCTGGTTTTCCCTAAGGTTGGGGCCTGGAGACTGGTTCTCCCTAACGACTAACTTTCCAGGGCAGTTAAAAGCCCAGACTCTGACCAGACTCCTTGTATTCAAATTCCAGCTCTGCTACCTGCTAGCTGTGTGACCTTGGGTAAGTTATTTTGCCTCTCTGTGCTTCAGTTTCCTCCTCAGTAAAATGGGGATGATAATAATACCTACTTTACAACTCTGCTGGATATTTTAGTGAGGTGATACATACAACATCTTTATCACAGTGCTGGGTGCTTAGCATGTGCTCAGTAAATGGTAATTAGAATGCTAATGATCTGACTTGAAGGGTACAAAGCTTCCCTTTCTTCCCCCAGCAGGAACTTTGGACAAGAGAGAAAAAGGTGATCGTGAGGTCCCAAAGGCACCACAAACATGGTTTTGAGTCCTCGGTCAGTGAAGCCCAGAGGAGGGAATGCAGCAGGCATTCAGGGCCACGGGCCTGTCCTGAGGGTGCTACTGACCTTTCCACCCAGCTCTTGTAGCTGGGGATGTCCTTGGCATAGAGCAGCTTGTTGGAAGGGGAGTCCTTGCCCAGCCGGTGCTCTGATGTTGAACAAGAGTCCATGAAGGTCTGGGCCACCACAGAGAGGCAGGCGTCCGTGATGCTGCCCTTGTGGATGTCAAAGACAAACTGGGGGTTCTTGATCACGTTCACCCAGAAGCGCAGAGGGAGGCTGTAGGAAACAGCAGAGCAGAGTCTCAGGGCTGTACCTTGGCCGTGCCCCATGCTGTTCACTAACATTCCTCCCTCCCCCGCAAATGCCAAATTCTCTCTGGAAGGGCAAGAGAATGAAGTCACAGGAAACTGGTCCAGCCAGGGCTGCCAATTTAGGCTAAGCTGTTACTGACGCTGGGAGAAAAGGAGAGGCACTATTGCACCCTAATGGGGTGCTGACCCTGTTCTCTAACAACTGAGAGGTGGGCGTGGGTGGCTTCGTTCCCTCCTGGAGGTCTTTTCCAAAGGCCTCTGTGTCCCCAGGTAAGCCCAAGTACAGAGGGCTGCACAGTTTTCTCAGAGCTTCAAACAAAGCCCCCAGGCTCCCGGAGTCCCTTCCCAATGCCTGTGGCCATTATCCAGAAGGATGCAGTGGCAGCCCCAGCACGGGCTCCGAGTGGGCACAAAGGGCGCCACCTGTGCTCCCCACCCGGCCCGGCCGCCCAGCCGCTTCCCAGGGCTGGCCCGGCCTGGCTGGGCTGAGGAATGGGCTCCCCTGGGGGCAGTTCTTTCACGACTCTCCCCGGGGCCTTCTCGGATCTGGTCAGGGGCAGAGGAAGAAGAGGAGGCCATTGTTGGCACGCTGGGAATGACTCACTAGGACTCCGAGTTTTTCCCACCTCAAGAGGAACTGATCAGTCGTTAGGAGAGTTCTTTCTGCAACTTGGGAATTTATAATCGGAGGAGAATGCTTTTTCTCTGCTCCTTAGGCCATAAGGAGGATAAGTCCATTTACTCCCCTTCAAAACCAGAACAGCTGCTGTTTCTGCTGCCTTTTCCAACTTGGCCCTCTCCTCCAGCTGCCTGCAGGCCCTTAACTCTTTTGGATCCTCTGTGGAATGAGCCCTGTCCCCGGCTTGTCCTTCGGGCCTGAGATGTTTCAGCCATCCAACCTACCTCCCCCGTCTCCTTCAT
The DNA here is from genome assembly GCF_003031525.2 of Neophocaena asiaeorientalis asiaeorientalis. NCBI lineage: Eukaryota > Metazoa > Chordata > Mammalia > Artiodactyla > Phocoenidae > Neophocaena > Neophocaena asiaeorientalis. Next base: position 8,946,955 of record NW_020173731.1, on the reverse strand, counting down.
TTTCTCTTGATTCTCCTGGACCCCAAACTTTCCCAAATGTCTCAGTTCATGCCAAGTCTTGGGAAAGATCAGCTGTGCCCACTCCAAGTCCTTCCATTATGATTTCTGCTTATCTTTCCAAATGTAACGGGATCACTCACTTTCCTTAACCTGGAGGGAGTGGCCTGGGCTGAGAGGTGACTCCTCTCTTCTACCTCCCCTTCCCCCGGCAGCTTTGGAAGCTTCTAATAGTCTTTCCTTGGACATTAGGGACCTGAGGTCTGGCTAAGGGGACTCTCCCCACCACAACTGCAGAGTCTGCTCTCCAGGTTAGAGCATTTGTATGACTTGGGCCTGGCCAGAAACAGAGGGCACAGAGATGGGGATAATCCAGAACATCCTCTCGATTCCCTTGAAATTGCCACTCCCAGCGCTGGACTGAGGATCCGCTTAAGCAAAGGGAACAGCCATGGCCCTGGCCCTGGGAATGCAGATGAATGAAAGGCCTGTCCCAGTGACGTGCACTGGAGGCTCCTCACCCCACGACCACCAGAGCCTCTTCATTTCACTCCACTGTGATCAAAGCTGCAGACTTTGGAGCGCTTGGCAACCACAACACCCCAGAAAAGAAGGAATATATGGGGTTCGGGGTTGGGTTTTTCCAAAGTGTTTTGCTGGTTGCTAGGACTTTTGATTTCCAAATAACAGCCGGGGCCCATCTGTGCCGGCTCTGTTTTCCGAGGAGATGGCTGACTCCAGACAGCTGTGTGGGCTGTCTGCCCAACCCAAATGCCTGGACTCCCTCTCTCCCCTCTCTGTGCTCTTTTCCTGAAGGAAGGCTTTTACTCCGGCTCTTGGCCAGGCCCTTTGTGACCTGAAAGTCGGTCTTCAGCGTGGTCTGTGGTCCAGGTTCAAAACCCAGGAGAGAAACGTCTTGCGTGAAGAGCCCGCAGGAGCTGTTTCTCCCACTGCTGGGTTTGGCTGCGGAGGTTACCTTAGGGGAGACAGTCACGCCTGCAGGACCTCCTGCCTGCTGCTTCCTGAAAGCCATGGCGCCTGGGTAATCACTTGGCCTCAAGGGATCACGTTTGCAATGACAACCTCGTAGTTAGTGGGCTCAAGTCTACAGCAGGTGCAAGCTCTCTCCCAGCACTGGCCAACTTCCCCAGGGTCTAAGTTTAATTCAGGGCTTCCCCATTTCAGGAAGTGCCTTAGGTTCTGCCGTGCTCAGAATGCCCCACAACGCCTGTCTGTGAAGCTCTGCTGCTAGGTCTCAGACGTGGCTCTTTGTGCAGGTTCCTCCAGCTCCCTTTCCTAAGAACCAGAAGTTAGGGAGGACGAGGCACGTCCCGGAGAAGGCTCTGAGCCTGGAAGGGCAGGGCTCTGTCCTGGTGCCAGGCTCTATGCCCAGCAGGGCCCACTTGGCGCCTGGGGACCACATCTGCTCTGCGGAGCATATGTTTGTCCCGGGAGCCTTGGATTACTCAGCCACAGCAGAGAACAGGCTCCGCCCATCTCCCTGGTCCCTGCTAGTTCTCACGCCCCGCAGCTTGCAGCCTCGCCAGGCTGCAGCCCTCCCTGGGCTCCCCAGGGGGTTACCAGTTGCTCTTCCAGGTGTGCCGCACATCTGTGTCGTGGATGCTGTGTCTGTCCGCCTGCTCATCCAGGAAATCGAACATGTACTTGATGGCCAGGGGGAGAGCGCTGCCCCGGTGCACGGTGCTGAACAAGGTCTCAAACAAGTCGTCCACGAACTTCTGCAGCGTGCCCTGGTGGAGGGGTGGTGGGAAAGTATGAGGTGGGGGAGGGGGACGGGCAGCAGGCGGGCAGACCAGATGGTGCCTTGGACCGATCCTGCCTTGGAGATTTGTCTACAACGCCAGGCTGTGCAGAGTGTGGTGGGAGTGGGGGTGGGGGTGGGTGTTAGGGAGGTGGGAGGGACTGAATGGGCTGCAGATTCCTGGCCAGAACCTCCTCCAACCTGCGGCCACATGCCACATTTCTGCTTGTGTCCGTGGCAGGCGGGTGTGGGTGTGGGGAGTCTGACTGAAGACAGTAAATGCTCTGAGCCCAGGCTTCCAACGGGGAATGAAGGGCACAGGCTGGTACGAGAGGGTGTCTAAAGAACAAAATGGAGGGCTGGAGCTTTCCAGCGGGAACAGGGCAGGACTGCAGAGGGTCTCACGGGAAGGTGTGAAGGGCTCACCATGTTAGCGGCCTGGGATAAGCGGTGTCTGGAGTGGGAACTGGGTGAAGGGTCCAGGTCCAAGAACACTGAGACACAGCCCTGATCACAGGGCCTTGGAGGGTACCTGGGGCAGGGACAAGGCTGGGCCTGGGGTCCACAGTTTGCTCGTTCAAAAATCACCTCTGAAGGTCAGGAAAATGTCCAACCTTTTGGTGTCTCTTTGTTGGTCTCTTATTAGCATATTAGGCAAAGCAAAATTTGAGACGCATGGTCTGATGGTGTATTTCTGAGGCACTTCAGGGAGCAAATCTGAGATGCCACTGTATTAGAATTTCAGCCACATTTTTGTGGGGTCAGTGGGGGACAGTCCTGGCAAATACGGGCTGGATGATTGCTATGCATATACAGGCAAACTTTTCTCTGCTAGGGAGGCTAGAACACAGCTTTAGATCATAGCTTCCAGCACTGCTGCTGCCTCGCTTCCATGAGCATCTGGGGTTAGATGAGATGGGATGGGGAAAGGGAAGCCTTCTCTTGGACACCAGAAGGACAGGGCCTTCACGCTTTTCCTCACACTGTGGCCAGAAAGTGGGTAGAAAAGACACTGATGGAGGAAGCTGGCATATCTGTCCATCTAATACCAATAGAAAACCCCAATGATTTCCTAAGGGGTGTAGGGGCCCGAGGTGAGACCGTCGATCCTCTGAGGAGTAATGGCGGTCCTGTAGGGTGAGCCAGGAGGAAAGATGTCATTGTGATTTTTGCCAAAGGGTAGAGAACAGCAGTGGCCTGATCTCCTGGGAAGCCTGCCCCAGACCTGGGCCTGCTTGTCCAAATGCGTTACCTTGAAGGACAGACTCCATGCTGTCCTTCCTATGCTGTGGGCTGGGTGGGGGGTAGGACACACCACTGAAGAGGCCTTCCCCGGGCTGGGCAGGGCAGGAATTACCTTGGTGGCCAACAGCCGGGTCAGGTAGATCTCGGACACCATTTTGCTGCCCCGGTCACCCTCCTTCTGGTCCCCATGGTCGTGATTCTTCACCAGATGCCACACCTTGACCCCACTCTCCAGGTCTGGGGTGATCATGGGGGCCCGAGACCGCAGGCTGTCGGGACTGCCTGTGTACCTGAAGGAGGAGTCTGAGGAGAAGGGGGCAGTGGAGGCCTGTGAGCGACTAATTGTATCATCCTGGCTTGTAGAATCCTTCTAGAATCCCTGCCCACCTGCTGCACTCACTCAGAATAAACCAGTTTCAATTGGAAGGGGACCCTTGGGGTTTCATATTTGGTGGGTTATTTTATCGATCCTTGGTTGGCATGAGAACAGCCTGAAATCTTTTCGTCAAAAGAGGACCTAGAAATTCTGTGAGCTGGAGTGGCCCTTGGGAATTTAGGAGTCCCTCATTCCCGGATGCTTCGAGCAAAGAACAATCAATAGGGAAAATGTCAACCAGATATTCTCATAGAGGCTTTAATAAAAGTCTGGATACTAAGGGCTGTGAGTGGAAATGCTCCCTCTCGGGAGTCGATGAGTTCCTTCTTACTTGGGGCCCAGAAGATAAAATTGTCTGAGCCCCTTTTGGAGCTGCCAGCTTCAGTCCTGAGGGTGTCCTTCAGCTGGACAGCCCAAAGCCTAGTGCTATACAGAACCAGAGGAAACAGAGTCAGAGAGAGTGAAACACCACAACCTCATTGCCCAGAGGGCACTGGGGGCCCTAGCACTCCTCAGGGGTGGAAGGGCTAGGATGGCCAATTGACTGCCCAAATTGGGACATGACTGAGAGCTAAAGGGGGCACTGTTAATAATTCAGTCAGGACGATAAGCATAAACTGGGACTGGGTTATGTGAACCCCCCCATCCAAGAGCCTCCCTGGGTGTGGGCCCTTCAAACTCCTTCATCAGACCTGGGCTATCAAAGGAGAGGTGCCGGGTACCACCTGCTGCCACAGCTCTGAGGAGACAGGCTGCTCCGAGGATGACTGGTCCAGGGAGAAAGGGAAGCCTTTGACTGCAGGCTGGCAGCAGCATGGGGCTCCTGCTGTCAGAAGGGACGGTGAGTAGCCCCTGGGGGCCACAGAAGACAGCACTGGCTGCCCAGGCTACCTTTCTGGTCCTCACCGTATCTGCTGATGGACGTCCGGGAGATGCTGGCAGAGGCAGGGATGTTGTAGGAGGAGGTCTGTTTGGGGACCAGAGCCACCACCGATCTGTCTGATACCTGAGAAGGGTATGAGAGACACAGTTCAGGTGAATGTTGGTATCTTGGGGAATAAGATTGTCAAGTACTTCTAGAAAGCTATGGAATGGGTTTAGGTAGAGCGTAAGGAGATCAGAAATGCTACAAATAACAATTCCTGCTTTTCAATATGGTAGCTACTTGCCACCTGTGGCTATTGGGCTCTTGCAATCCAATCAGTCCAAAGGGAGATGCCCTGTAAGTGTCTGAGCTCAGGTACGCTATAAATATACAATACGCACTGGATTTCAATGACTTAGGATGAATAAAAGTATACAAACTGTCTCATTAATAATGTTTATATTGATTACATATTCAAATGACAATTATTTTAGTTCAGTTGTGTTAAATAAAACATTAACATTACATTCATCCGCTTATTCTTACTTTTTAAACGTGACTAGTAAAGAATGTAAAGTTATACGTGTGGCTTGCATTGTATTTCTATTAGAGGGAGCTAGTGTAGCCCAGCCTGCCTTGAGCTCTGTGAGTTACATACAACTATCCCCATTTTAGAGATGAGGAACTGAAGCATTGAGAAGCTAAACGACACCTTCAAGTTCGCACACCTAACACACGATAGAGCCAAAATTTGTCGCCCGGACTGTCAGGCTCCAGAGCACATGTTCTCCTCATTGCATCCTAATTTGGGATTTTATTTCAAGACACACTGGTCTGAAGCCCATTTTCCCTTTCGGTTCTGATTTCTTTCTGGCCTGGGTCCTATAGTGGCCCAGTCACCTTGAGGGGCTTTACCACAAGGCAGCTGCTCTTGGGGAGTCAGCAAGAAAGAAGGTGTCTTGCCTGTCCCCTGTGAGGTTGCCCAGGCTCAGCACCCAGCCTGCAGGGAAAGGGCTGATAAATGAGGAGCCATATTGAAGACATTTGGGGCCATTTTCATTTAAGGTTACCCTCCATCCAATAAAAACAGAGAATCCCCAGAATTGTGGCGATCCAATTAAACCCCTAATGCAGAGGGAATAAAACAGCTATAATAATGTTATGGGCCATAAAACATTCCTATTAAACTATTTTTTACTTTAACAATTTTTATGAACTTTATAAGTTTGACTTATGGCTGCACCAGTCGTAAAACCATCTTTCTGGGTCTTAAATTGTCAGTCCCTCTCTCCCACCAAAAAAAAAATTAAATGTTGGGAAGTCAAACTATAAGTGAACATTAGCACTAACGAGATTCCCTGATAGCCAGTTTTAGTAGTGGTGTTTAATTTCACCCTCCCTATAAATCCGCGGGAACCCGGGAAGTTTTAAAAAATCTCTTTGTTAATTAAGATTATGCAGATTTTTCTCCTGTAGGGGCTCCAAGGACCTTTGACTCCTGGGAGGGTAACAAGAGGTTGTTGATGCTTTGACTTGATGGCATAAAGCTGCAGGGTCCAGGGCTCTTCACAGTTGTCTGGAAGATGCCAATGCGTAGTTACTTCCCAGTTGGGGTGGCTCCCCAGACTGCAGGCAGCTTGTACCATCAGCACTAGGTCTGTAAAGGAGGGGGGGCTCCCCTGGCGGCGCAGTGGTTGAGAGTCCACCTGCCGATGCAGGGGACACGGGTTCGTGCCCCGGTCCGGGAGGATTCTACATGTCGCAGAGCAGCTGGGCCCGTGAGCCATGGCTGCTGAGCCTGCGTGTCCGTAGCCTCCCGTGCTCCGCAATGAGAGAGGCCACAGCAGTGAGAGGCCCGCGTACCGCAAAAAAAAAAAAAAAGGGGGGAACTCCCCACCTAGGACTTTCAGGAACTCTCTTTGCAATTGAAATGATACACGTAAGCCTGGCAGGAGCAAGGGTTTATTCTCCCAGGGAGAACAGATTATGTTATCATTTATGGCTTGTTGTCACCTAAAGGGAGATTCACAAGGTGACTGGAATGACCACAGTTCAACTGAATTCCAGGTCTCATCACTAAATCTCCCTTGTCCTTAGTCTCCAGTCTTTCTCTTGACCAACAGGTGATGCAAACCCGTGGGCAAGATGCCTGGCTGGGTCTGACCCTGCCTCTGCACTTCGTGGCTACATGACTTCGGGAAAGTCACTTAACTTCTCTGCCCCTCAGTTGTCTCATGTGTCAAAGGGGATAATAATCGAGTCTAGGTTTGTTGTGAGGATTAAAGGCATTAGGACACGTAGAGGCTGGGAGCAGTGGTGCCGGGCGCCCAGTGACACTCAGTAACTGCTGGTATTGCTGTTGCTATTATGGACATCATCATCATCATTGTCTCCCAAAGGGAAGAATAATCCCTCTTGTCCCCTGTCACTCAGGGCTAGCGTGTGGGAAGAGCCTTGCACGAAGTAAAGCTCGGTAAATATTTGAGGAATGAATGAATACATGAATGATAAATGACATCGGGGAATTCAAAGTGCTCTGTAAGATGAGCACTGTTAGAACAGAATATTCCATTCTTCAGATTGGGAGTCATAGGACAGACAGACCAGTAACAAGCATTAGAGCACCAAAGACAGAAGAGCGGCCCCATTCCTGCCCTGGAGAAACTTACAATTTCGGGGCGTAATGCTCATTTCTTTTGCACTTTCTTCTTTGGTTCTAATTGGTTCATTAAAACTGTTCTACTAAGCCCAGTGTGAAGTGGGGCTGGGGGCTGGGGTGGAATCAACAGAGTGATTATAGCTACTATGGAGTGGTATATACATCCTGGTATACCTCACCTGTGGTTTCTCCAACCACCTTCACAATTTGGGGTCATATCTCCATTTACTGATGAGGAGCCCAAGGTTTAGGGAGATTAAAGTCACATCACCAGTGAGTGGGGAAGCAGGGGTTTAAATAGAACTCACAAATCCTTTTCTCTGCCCACTATACCACACTTACTCCATTTAGGGAGGGGGTCCAGGCAGACTGTCAGCATGGGAAATGCAGGCCAGTAAGGGGGATGGAGCCTGGAAGGGAGCATTCTGGGGTTTCCTCAGTGCCCCTCTCTTTCCTCTGTGCCCCAAGAGGCTCCCAGGCAGGTCCTGCTGGCTGTTAGGACCCCCAGCCTCCTGGTCGTTGGCAACTCAGTGCTTAAGAATCCAGCCTGCCAGCCCCTCCGCACCCTCCCCGTGTGAGGCAGGGACAGAGGATCATGTTATTAACCAGGCAATCCCACAGGGTCCTGCTGCCCAAGGCGCTTCCTCTGGTTGGTTTAATTTCCCTCACTGTTGCTCATCTCCAGCTTCTATTTTAGTATGTTTTTCGAATCCCAACCAGCCTACCGGCGCTTAATCTTACAGAGACCCCCAGCTGTGAATGGTTACCATTAGAAGCAAGGGGGGGTGAGAGTAGATACCTCTCGGGATCTTTTGTTCTTTTGCTGAGATTTTTTTTTTTTTTTTTGACTGTTCCATTCAATGTGTCTGCCGGTGTGCTAAACACTCTACCTACTATATTCAATCTATTCCTCACAACTTTATGGGGCAGGGATCACATTAACTCCATTTTACAGATGAGAAGAATGAGGGCTTAAGCAACTTCCCCAGGGACACCAGCTAGCAAGTGGCAGAATATAAGACCCAAGTCCCTGCTTCGTTGCAGGTGAGACGTGTAAGCCGCGTTAGTAAGAAAGCAAAGAGAAAGCAGCGGGAGACTACGCCGCTGTCTGTGAAAGATGCCATTTTTCTGCAGGCGAAGAGCTACACTCTGTACAGGATAGGAATGTCCAGCCCAACCCCACACCAGTTCAGTCAGTTTCTCAGGGTGAGTCTGGACACTCGTGTTTTCGACAGCTTCCCCCAGTGATTCTAATCAGCAGCTGTGGCTGAGAATCACTGCTCTAGACTCAGGCAGGAGGTGGAGAGGGGAGATAAGAGAACCCTTTTAGGGCTTTGAGGGCCTTAGAGCAAACCTTAGAAGGAGGGGGCATTCTGGGAGGGCAGGGGTCCCTGACGCAAAGCCCTGCCCTCACCTGATAGTGCATTAGCGTGTTGAGCCGCTTCCAGTCACCCTCAATCTTGGTGGTGATGTCCTCGTCCTGCAGCACGACCCGGGCAATCCGGCCTTGACGCCACTCTGGGTGGAGGGGTGGTGCAGGAGCAGTGTGAGGGGCGGGGGCCGGGACTGCCCAGTCGTGGGGTCCTCTAGGGGCCTGGCAACCCCGGCTCCCTCAAGCTGGTGCAATGACAGTGTTTCAGGCGTCTGGGTCTCCGGGGGTATCAATGCTGGCAAAAGCATGGGCCTCCCCAGAGGTGGCCACATCTGAGTGGGCAGTGTTTCAGGCATGCATTTCACCTGGTCTCTCACCTGGACGGGACCCAGTCATGCCCCGACGAGGGGCTGTCTGCGGGGCAGGGCTTCCCCCACCCCCCAACCCCTGCCATAGCCCAAATGCCCTCCTGGAAGCTGCCCTCACACTCCAAGGCCAGGTTTCCTACCCAAATCCATGTCAACAGCCCTCGGCCGCTGGGAGTAGGGCACGTTCTTGTAGACGGCATCGAGAATCTTCTCTTTGACCTGCGTGATGGTGTCACAGTTCAACACCTTCACTGGGATCTCCGGACTGTTCTCGTTGTCAGGGTTGACGCAGTTCAGGATCTACAGGTGGCGATGGAAGAGGGACAGGATGCGAGTTGAAGGAGCCATTCGGGGGAGAGGGCGTGAGGCCCTGGAGCCTTCTCTTACCCAGGCGCCCCCTCCTCACAGGAGAAACGGGTGTCCCTCTGTCTGTGTCTCAGTTTCTCTCACCTTCCAGCCATCTGCCAATGACAGCTTGAGTCCTTCTGCCCACCTCTCTTTCTCAGAGGGACAGGACTCTATTTTCTAGCCCCTGATGGCTTAGGGGAGGCTGTCATCCTGGGTGGAGACAGCCTGGGGGATCAGGGGTGCCTCCAGGTGTTTCAAGGGCTGGCCTCCCACTTCCCCGAAGCCTCTATATTAGAGATCAGCAGACTTCTTCCCCGTAATGCTAATTTCCCCACAGCTAATGCTGAGTGATCTAGGGTAAATGCAGGCAATGCAAGCTCTTTAGGCCCACCCAGTGAGATAGGGGAGGAGGGGCCCAGGCCTGTGTGTCCGCCCTCGGGACACTTGGCATGCCCCCTGGACTGGCCCCCAGGCCGGACTCCCAGCCTCGTTATTGACCCCTCAAACTGTCTTTGTGGTGAGAAGGCAGAGCACGGATTAGAGGCAGGAGGTCCGTGCTGTCCCCTGGGCTTCCTGCCTCCTCACCAGGGTCTTGTACTCCATCTGCTGCCGGATGAGCTTGTCCTCACTCAGGGAGTAGCGGGCCTCGCCCGTGATGGCATCGATGGGGCCCTTCTCCATCTGCTGCTTGATGGCGCAGTGCAGCATGAAGAGCGGCTCCCCCGCACACTCCTGTGGGCGGACGCAGGGCGTAGGTGGCGGGGTACCAGCCTCCTTCCCCCCTCTCCTGACCCTATTTCTAGGCCCGCTTGGCTTTGGGGCACCCAGCCAGGTAGGTTTCTGTTCCTAAGGGGTGGTCCCCATGCAGCCCTGATGGCCAGGCTCAGAGGGGCAGCTCCCCATCTTGCTCTCAGCTCCCAGTTCCTGTCTCACTCCCAGTCTCACCTTCAGGAACTTGTGCAGGAGGAAGGCAAACCAATTGGTCAGCATCTTCTCAGCCACGGACTCTGTCCTGGGGAGGCAGAAGGGATAAGGGCAGTCCTTTATGGAGGGGTCTAAGGGTGGGGGTGTGCCTAGCTTGTTGTGTGGACCAGGGTTCAAGAGAACAAGGGCACGAAAGAAGCCAGGGCTGGGGGCCAGGACACTGTGTCCTGTCCCAACGCTACCAGTAATGAGAAGTGAGACCTTGGGCTAGAGGCTTCTTTCTGGACCTCAATTTCCAGCAAAAATGGAGTGGTGCTATGGGTCTGCAGACACAGGGACCAAGAATACCATCCTCTTACCCTCTTCCAGCCTCAGGGTGATGGAGTTTCTATGTCCCTTTGGGATTTCCTGCATGTCTGAATATTTGCATGTCCACAAGGTCCCTGGTATACCTTTCCCTCCAGAGTCAGACTGCCTGGGTTCAAATCCTGACTCTGCTGCGTACTGGCCTGTGTGATCTTGAGTGAGTCATTTCCTCTCTCTGGGTTCAGTTTCCCCATGTCTAAATGGGGATGATAATAGTAATAACCATCATCATCATCTATCCCACAGGGTTGTTGTCAAGGTTGAATGACAACATATACCTGCTCGCTGCTCTGCATATACCTGCTCGCTGTCATCACTGTCCTGCGGGGCCGTGGATCCCAGACCCTCAGGTAAAGAGCAGTGTGTGAAAGTGTTTAGCTGACAGGGGATCTGCCTCTGTAAGCACCGCCCCCTCGTCCTGCCCCACCCCCATCATCCCAGGCTGCAGATCTGGGGACCTGCGAAGGAACGAAGCGGCTGTGACAGACCCTCAGTGAGGGGGATGCCGGAGGGGTATTTTAAGTCGCTGCACGTGGTGCAAATAACACCCTCCGGTTGCTGTAAATCCCAGGCATTTGCCAGGGCTGCTCAGCAATGCGGGCCTGGGAGAGAGTGACAATGGCAGGAGAAATTGTGGCTCTCTCCCTGGCCCCTCCCAGCACCCTCTCCCTGCATTGTGCCTGAGATTAGCTCTAATTTAAATACAACAGTTCTTAATGAGAGTTTCTAATGCTCAGATTGGCAGAATGGGGGCTCTGTACTCATAAAACAAAGCTATTCTTTCTCCCTCCTCACCCCACATGGGGTCTGGAAGCCTGAGATCTTGCAAGGAGAAGGCTGCCGAGAAGGCAGTGAAATGGAGGTGGCACATTCCAAGCCCTGCTGCCAGCTGAGCTCCAAAGCTGTGCTGGGCTCCCCAGGGCCCCCAGAGAGGGTAGGCTCAGGGAAGGATGGCCAAGGTCTCTGACCCTCTTCCCTGCCAGGAAAATGGCAACCGAGGAGGGAGTGGTGGTGGATGCTGGTGATTCAGATCCAGGAAGCCGGGCACTGATGGGAGAGGCCACACCATATCTCCAGCCGGGTGCTGTCCAATAGACCCCCTGCTATGATGGGAACGGCCTCTATCTGTGCTTCCAATATGGCAGCCACTGAGCCCTTGGGAGGCATTTAGCGCAATGGAGGAACTGAATTTTACGTTTTCTTTTAAATTAATGGTCACATGTGCTACTGTGTTGGACAGTGAAACCCAAGATGCATGGGGAGGGAGACTTCAAGACAGGTATTATTAGTGCCATTTTGTTCACGAGGAAACTAAACAGCAGAGTGGCCACATCACTGGCCCAAGATCACACGACTAGCAGGTAGCAGAGCCGGGGTTCAAGCTCAGATGCTCTGAGGCCTGTGCTCCTGCATCACGCTCAGCACCTGCAGACACGGCACAGCCACCCGGACCGAAGGAAGATGAGACTCTGCACTGGGAGCTGCAGGGACACAGGCCTTCCTGGGGAGGGGCGCCTTCTCGTGGGACCCACACTAACCAGCCCTGCCCCCCCCCACCCCGGACGTCCCTGTTTAGATGCCTCCCCGCCCCTGGCGCAGGTCAGACCTCCGGAGAAGCAGCTTGGGGTGGTTCTTGTTCTCCAGGTTCTTATCGATGAGGTCTGAGAGCAGCTGCTTGAGGACGTCGGTAGCGTACTCCAGGCGGCCCTGCAGGCCGGTCATGATGAGCGAGGCCACGTTGCCGCGGTCCCGCATGGAGAAGCTGCGCTGCAGCTCCAGGGTGCGGATGAAGGTCAGCAGGAACACCTTGTTGTTGATGAGCTGGGCGAAGAGCTTCAGGGCCTTCTCCACGTGTTGCTGGCCGTTGCCCTGCACCTGGGATGGGTGTGATGGGCGTGGCTTCAGAGGACCAGCTTCTGGCTCTCCGCGAGGGTGTTGGCTGATGACGATGCCAGCTATAGGACCCTCTCCATGACGCCTGTAACCGCCCCACCCTCGGTGATGTAGGAATAACTGGTCCCTGAGGTCTGCAGTCTGCTCTGACTTCCCCCTGGGTCGAGAGGGTTGGGCTCCAGGTAGAGACCTCAGAGAGGATGCTATTCATCTGATTTTCCCAAGGATGCAACACAATAGGAGATACCGCAGCAGACTAGCTTGGTTTACTAGTCTCCCCTTAATCTCCTCTGTCCTGGTTTATTATCTTTAGTAAAACAAACTGAGAAATGAAAAAACAAGCCTCACAGAATCATAGGTCTTTCCTTAAGCCAGCTTAAATCCATTCGGAAATGAGGCAGAATCTTAGTTAATTAATTCAGTCATTAATTAAAAAATGACAAATAATCAGCTTTCCCCTGGAATCATCCCAAAGAGCCTGGGTGCCCCCCCGGCTGTGATTTTCCTGGTTGGAAATATCCCCGTTATGGTGATGTTTCTACAAGCTATTTCTCCTCCTCACTCCTGACCTTCTTCTGAGCACTGGGGCCCATTGGTATTTCCTAGGAAACCCAGGCCCCACGTCCCTGCTGGGCAGCTGGGCAAGGCAGGTGGGTGTTACCTCCAGCTCACGCAGGACGGGATGGTCCTCAATGCCGGGGAATAGGACTCGCATAGCATAGGTCCGATAGTCCAGGTAGGGGATTCCTGAGCGGTCCAGGTCACTGGTCAGCTCGTTGATGTCTGTCTGGAGCTCGGCAAAAGCTATGAAAGTGCAGTGGAGACAGGGAAGCTCAGGAGGGGAATGCAGGATGGGGAAGGGAAAGGCGGGAGAAGTTTGTGGAGGAGGGAAGGGCCAGGTGTAGAGACAGGGAGGGTTATAGGGGTGCATCTCCAGGGGCGATGACATATCTCCAGGCTGCCTTTCTTAGGTGGTTGGGACTATGGGTGATTTTTATATTATTTCCTCCTCTATGCTTACCTATAATTTTGAATTTTCTTTCTATGTATTATAAGTGTAGTTAAAACAAAGGAAGCCCACGACTTGGGTCGTGCAGGTGATACAGGTGCTAGAAGCAGGTGAGAGACAGTGGTCGGACAGATCAAACAAAGACCAGAATAGGTAGCTTTGCTCCCCTTTTCCAAGCAAGAGAATAAACCAAGATGCAAAAACCTTGGGGGAAAATGAAAATCAAAACCACCATGAGATACCACTTCATACCCATTAGGATGGCTATTATAAAAAAAGTGGAAAATAACATGTGTTGGCCAGGATGTGGAAAAACTGGAACCCTCATATCTTGCTAGAGGGAATGTAAAGTGGTACAGCTGCTCTGGAAACCAATTTTGTGATTCCTCCAAATATTAAACATAGAATTACCAAATGACCCAGCAATTCCTCTCCTACATATATACACCCAAAAGAACTGAAAGCAGGGACTTGAACAGATGCTTGTACCCTCACGTTCACGGCAGCATTATTCATGATACCGAAAGGTGGAAACAACCCAAATGTCCATTGACAGATAAATTGATAAGTAAAATGTGGTTTATATACCCAATGGACTATTATTTAGCCTTAAAAAGGAATGACGTTCTCTCAAATGCTACAACATGGATGAACCTTAAAGACATGATGCTAAATGAAATAAACCAAACACAAAGGGACAAATACTGTGTGATGCCATTTATATGAGTTTCCTAGAGTAGTCAAATTCATAGAGACAGAAAATGGGAGAGGAGGATGAGGGATTATTGTTTCATGAGTACAGAGTTTCAGTTGGGGAAAATGTGGAAGTTCTGGAGATGGATGGTGGTGATGGTCACACGATACCGTGAATGTACTTAATGCCTCTTAATCTCTTTTTAAATAACCAGTTAACTTCTGTGCACAGAAGTGGAGAGAGCATTAGGGTGCAAAGATAAGAAAGTTAAAACGGTAAATGTTATGTTATATATAGTTAACATTCACACTCACACACGAACGAAACTGAGAACACCACCAAACCCAGACTTAGGGAGCCCTGACCACCAGGCCCTTGGCCAAACAGGGGCTTCCCCTTGGTGGCAGACCTGTCTCCTGACGCCCTCCGTGCTCCTCCACAGCCCTGGCGCTGGGAGGAGCCTGGCCCACTTTGCCCTAGCCCAGCTCTTCCCTTTCATCCAGCAGAGGGCTTGTTCTGATCTTGAAGTTTGCAGCAAAAGGAGAAGTCTTTTGATTCCTAATTGAGATGTTTACCCAGGGAGTCTTCCAGGTCCTCAGCCCAAGGGGGCACCAGGTAGCTGCGGTTGCTTGGGAGACAGAAGAAACACTGTCTCCACCACCACAGCCTGGGATGCCCTGCAAGTGGCCTTCAGAGGCTCAGCCTGCAGTACTGGCTGAAGCCACAATGTGGGGGAGGGGATGGGGTGGAAGGGAGGGCATGTGCTCTCACCTTTCCTGCTGCTCCAAGGCAGCCAGGCAAAAGGAGCTGTCACTCCTACGTGGGGAGCCAGAGTCTGAGGCAACAGGGCCCAGGAGGCTCTGACTGTGGGGAGACTGCAGTCCCGGGAAGGAGAGTAGGCTGGGCCAGACTGTGGGATGAGTCAGGGCACAGGGGGACAGAATAATGGGATCAGGTCTGGGGCCTTACTGTGGGCATTTTAAGGGCAAAGGAAGTTTAAGGGAAAACAGAGGTCAAAGTGGAGCAGGGTGGCTTGTGGTAGAAGAGATGGGAGCAAAGATGAGAGCTGTTTTAGGGAGGGGGGTAATAAGGCTGGTGAGGAAAGAGGGTCCCAGAAACGAGGGAGTGCCTCCACTTACCTTCCTTACACTCCAGGGCCACACGGGACTCCAGGTTGTCCATCTGCATTTGGAGCCGCTTGAGAGTGAGGTCATTTTCTCGAGACTTGCGCTTGTAGGCGATGAGCACAATGATGACGATGATGAGCAGTAGGCTGCCGCCTGCCGCGATGCTGACGATGGCTGGCAGGGTCAGCAAGCTATCTGAGATGACACTCACCGAGCCGGGCGAGAATACCATGCCACCCACGTGGACCTGTGCGTGGCACACACACAGTCGCTGTAGAGCCCTGGCATCCAATCCTTCTCGATTCAGAAAGGGCATGAGAGACCACAACCACACAGTGCATTCTGGATACAAAACAACTTCCTGCTTATCATCTGCCTTTCTTTTCTTGTGTTCTTAGCTCCTACCCCTTTTAATACAGGACTTTGTGATGAGGAGATATGGAGGAGGTTGAAGACCCTTTCTTTATGACAGATTATACATGAAAGATGAGGAGGGGAGGAACAATAAGAGGGTTCACTCACCATGACCTTGTGCTGCCCAGTGAGGTTGGGAGGCTCGCAGAGCAGTTGCGTCTCGGACACAGTGACGGTGCATGGGGTCTCTCCAATCAGCACGGTGTAGTTGAGTTTGGCCCCTCCAGAAGCAGGAGGGCAGAGGTTTTTGCCCTGTAGGTAAGAGCAATCTTAATAGGAATAATTGACACATGTGCACAGAAGTTAATTGGTTATTTAAAAAGAGATTAAGACCAGTCCCTCCCATCAGGAAGCTTCCACAATCCTCTTAGATAGCCTCATCCACCAGAGAGCAGACAGCAGAAGCAAGAAGAACTACAATCCTGCAGCCTGTGGAACAAAAACCACATTCACAGAAAAACAGACAAGATGAAAAGGCAGAGGGCTATGTACCAGAAGAAGGAACAAGATAAAACCCCAGAAAAACAACTTAATGAAGTGGAAATAGGCAACCTTCCAGAAAAAGAATTCAGAATAATGATAGTGAGGATGATCCAGGACCTCAGAAAAAGAATGGAGGCAAAGAGCGAGAAGATGGAAGAAATGTTTAACAAAGACCTAGAAGAAATAAAGAACAAACAAACAGAGATGAACAGTACAATAATTGAAATGAAAACTACACTAGAAGGAATGAATAGCAGAATAACTGAGGCAGAAGAACAGATAAGTGACCTGGAAGACAGAATGGTAGAATTCACTGCTGCGGAACAGTGAATGAAAAAGAAATGAAGAAGAATGAAAAGAATGAAGAATGAAAAGAAATGAAGAGAGCCTAAGAGACCTCTGGGAAAACATTAAACGCAACAACATACGCATTATAGCGGCCCCAGAAGGAGAAGAGAGAGAGAAAGGACCCGAGAAAATATTAGAAGAGATTATAGTCAAACACTTCCCTAACATGGGAAACGAAATAGCCACCCAAGTCCAGGAAGCACAGAGAGTCCCATACAGGATATGTGGAGAAAAGGAAACCCTCCTGAACTGTTGGTGGGAGTGTAAATTGATACAGCCACTATGGAGAACAGTATGGAGGTTCCTTAGAGAACCAAAAATAGAATTACCATATGACCCAGCAATCCCACTAGTGGGCATATACCCAGAGGAAACCATAGTTCAAAAAGACACATGCACCCCAGTGTTCACTGCAGCACTATTTACAACAGCCAGGTCATGGAAGCAACCTAAATGCCCATCGACAGACGAATGGATAAAGAAGATGTGGCACATATACACAATGGAATATTACTCAGCCATAAAAAGGAACGAAATTGGGTCATTTGTAGGGACATGGATGGATCTAGAGACTGTCATACAGAGTGAAGTAAGTCAGAAAGAGGAAAAGAAATATCATATATTAACGCATATATGTGGAACCTAGAAAGTGGTACAGATGAACCGGTTTGCCGAGCAGAAATTGAGACACAGAAGTAGAGAAAAAACAGATGGACACCAAGGGGGGAAAGCGGTGGGGTGGTAGTGGTGGTGGTGTGCTGAATTGGGAGATCGGGACTGACATTTATTCATTGATGTGTACAAAATGGATGACTAATAAGAAAAAGAAATTTGATAGTGGAATGGACTTGGAATCTTTCATCACCTTACACGGTTCCTTGAACTTTGTAGGTGTCTAAAATAATATTCAATAATTCTTTGCCAGCTGTTGATCTTAATGAACTAAATAAGGCTTTTGTCTTAGCTTTCTTAATAAGTTATAACACAGAGAAAAGTGCATACGTTTAACTATAAACGTATGACTTATGTGAGTTATGTGAACTCCCACTAGTATTACCACTACTCAGATCAAGAAATAGAATTTTCCCAGGACCTCGGAAGGCTTCTTTATACCATTTCGTCGTCATGACCCCTGCTTTCTGTCCCCAAAGTAACCATTATCTTCACCATAAATTTGTTTTGCACAGTTTTGAATTTTTAAAAAGAAAACATACAAGGTATATCATTTTATGTCTGCCTTGTTTTGCTGAATATTGCTCATGAGTTTTATTTCTGTTGTTGCTTGTAGCAATGCTCACTTATTTTTATTGTCTTCTATATTTTATTATATAAATGCAAAATATATTCTCATGTTGATGAACAAAATAAATAAATAAAAATAAAAAGAGATTAAAGAGGCGGGGTAAGGGCAGCAATGCAAAAACTAATGAGTGACTCCATGGTAAGCTTTTGGAGAGGACTTCTAACAGCCACAATTTGACAGAAAAAGAGAAAACAAGGGGAAGAGAGAATGAAAGGGAGGAAGAGAGTGGTAAAGAGAAAGGAAGGGGGGACCAAACAGTAAACAAGTGAAAGTTTGGGGGAGGATGCAGGGGATAGAAGTGAAAGTGGTAGAGTAACACACACCTGGAAGGATGGTACCAGGGGACCGTGACCTCTTCACATTTGAGGGCAGTTACTGCGGCCACGGATGGGGTCAATAAAGGACATCGTTGCTTCCAGTGCACTGCAGGACTTTTAGGTCCCAAAGCTCACAAGGACACACAGAAATACTCTACAGTGTTCCTTGAGAATCCCAAGTGCAAGATATGTCACTCAATGGGTCGAAATGTATAACCAAGCTCCCTTCACAGGGAGATGACAGCCATGTGAACCCGTGTGCATCGAAGGGAGGCCAGGCCAGGAGAGGGGTGCTCCGGCCACCCCTGCGCGTGGCAGGCAGCCATCCCACCCTCCTACCTTCAGAATGATGGGGGATCCCGGCTTTTGATCCAAGACCCCAGTAGGGCTGAGCAGTTCAAAGGTCGGGTTGGGGTAGTAGATGAACTTGGTGTCGTTGTAAATCAGCAAGGACTGGACATTGTTAAAGACGAATCCAAACTCGTCTGGCCGTTCCACGGTGTCCAGGCCGGGCCGGTAGTCCGTGGTCAGGGAGGGTGCCAGGCAGGTCAGGGTGGTGGTGTTCACAACCTTGCACACCTAAAGGGCCCAAAAGCACGGCGTTCAAACACCCAGTAGGTGATGGTGGGGGGGTCACACTGCCGCCCTCCCACCCTTTGCTTGTTTTGGCCGGTCTCTAATGGGCTTCTTGCTTGAGGAAAAGGGCTGTGAAATTGTTTTTTTCTTTTCTTTTTTGGCAGGGAGGGGATGTTTTAACTTCATTTATTCATTCGCCAACACTGAGTGAGCACCTACTTTGTGCCGGGAACGGCGCCAGTAGTTGGGCCACCTGTGAAACAGTCACAGTCTATGGGGGAGACAGATGATCCAACAAGCATTAGAGTGCAGCCCTGGCAGAGGGCCTGGAGCACAGGAGGGGCGCCAGCACTGTTAAATGCATGGATGCAGGTGAGAAACGTCCGGGTTGGGGAAGTACCAGGCACTCTGCGGAGGTCCGTGTGTGTGCACGAGCCTGTGTTTGTGCGCAAGCGTGCGTGGCCTGAGGCAGGGTGAGGGTGGCTCATGGGAGCTTTCCTTTGGAAGAGATGAATGAAATTTAACCTGAACAATGTGTAGGACTTACCCAGACAGGGGGGATGGTAAGGGATCAAGTCCCTTGCAGAGAGAACAGCGGAAAAGGTCTGGGGATGAGGGAGCATGGATGTTTGCGGAAAAAGTAGGACAGAAGCAGTCTCCCGCACGCGCGCGCGCGCGCGCGCGCGCGCGTGTGTGTGTGTGTGTGTGTGTGTGTGTGAGATGGAAAGAAGGAAGTTGTGTGAGATGAGCACATAGTAGGTGTTCAGTTAATGTTTATTGAAAACACTGATGGATGAAAAGGATCCTTCACCTCCTTAAATGTTCTAGTCAGGATCTCTCTCTTTCCCAACCGAGTGCCCCCTAACTCTCCACGGCGGGTATAACCTTGGTATTGACACTGAGTTCATAATGTCCTTTCTTCCTTGGTGGACCCTCATCTCCCAAATAACATCCTAGCTGAGCTGGCCCCGCGTGGCATGTGTTGTGCCATTCTCTCCTCTGGTGGTTTAGTTTGAGGGCGTCCCAAGGCAGCAGCCAGATTGAAGAAAGCGTTCTAGGACCCACGTGTGATCTGGGAAGAAAACCTGGACCCCTCCCCACCTCCTCCTGTCTCGCGCTGCGCGGCTCAGTTTTGGCTCTGGGAGTCACGGTGTCCCAGCAACAGCCAAGGGCATCTGTGAGAACCCTGCTCAAGTACACGCTGTCCTGGCAGGTCCACACATGTTGCGTGTCTGGCCAACACACACATACCCGGGCTTCATGTTCGGAAAACAAGACCGTGTGTGAAATTGCAAAAAAAGCTGGCACTTGCATAGACATTATGTCAGAGCTCCAAGTCTTAACCCTCCCTTTCCAGAGGGAGTTGAAGAGTTTAAACCAACAGCTCGCTGAGGGCTTCGTGCCGTGTCGGAGGTCAGTACGCATCCCCGCCCTTTTCAGCTCACCCTTCAGAAGCCCCTTGTGAACCTAATGTCCCTTTCACGTTCCAGCTGGGGACACCCTGGCATGAGGAAAATGGTGGTGCGGTCAAACAGAGTTGAGCTGGGAGTCCCCTCCCTGGGTTCCACAGGGCAGACCCCCCAGCCCAAGCACCGCTTCCCTGCCCCACCCCCATCTTCCTCCCTGCTCACTCCAGTGTCCATGGATGGGACCCCTCTGTGAATGAGCAAATCACCCCCAGACAAACGGCCTCCGTTTGCTCTCTGCCCAGCGCTGCATTGGCACTTTGCCAAACATTCCTTTGGGTTTTGTGGCCTTCGCTTTGGCCCTTCTCACCGGGCTGCTTCCAAACCCAAAGGCAGGGGGTAGCCCCCGGGGACTGAGGATGACGTGGAGCCCAGGTAGGGCTTCAGGAGCAACATGGCTCTTTCTCACCACTCCTGAAAGAGAGGGCATCGGGCGGAGTTTACGGGCTTCCCATGCTGGGGCCCGGCTTGGTGGAAACCTGCACACCCAGGCCTTTCCTCCAGGCTGCCTGCCAGCCTGCAGACTCCAGGCAGGTCCCTGTTGGAGCTCAGGGCCCCGAATGCTCGAGAGGCAGGAGCTGGCTCTTAACTCCTTGAAGCACTGAGGTCCTGGTGGGTGGGCTGGGAGAACTGCTGGGGAGATTCCTGCCTGGGGCTGCCAACGTGTCCTGGCGGGCGCACAGGACGCCCAGGACCCAAGCCTTCTCAGAAGGCTGCCAGGTGTGGGGAGGCCTGCCCAGCCCAGTCTTCTCTTCAAATAGCTTCCCGGGGACCAATGCTGCAGCCTTTGGAGGTTAATCTTGTCAGTCATGCACACATCCTCCGAAATTCCCTCTGTACTAGATTAACCACGTCTTTTATTTTCTGTGTTCTGAGGCTTTAACCTCTGGGGCCTTGCTGGTCCTGGAGGGGCTGCCCCTCCCCAGGCTGGCCAACTCCTAGAGACAGCAAACAGATGGAGGCGGCCTGGGGACACTGAGCCTCAGTCTGGAAGTGGGGCGGGGGCACCCCTTTCACTCATGGATCAGGCTCTACGTTGGGATCTGGAGTTGCGTGCTCTTCTAGCCCAAAGAGCTGTGAGCACAATGGGTCACTGGAGGTGTGAAACAGGTGTCTCCACGTCTCTGGCATGATGAAATGTCAAGCCCGCCATCATCTCATGAGGTCTACTTAGAAGAGTCAGATGTTTGGGATCTAGTTTGGTCCTGCCGCCAGCCACCTTCATGATTGGGGGCAAGTCATTACTCCTTTCTGGCCTTAGTTTTCTAAGCTATACAGTGAGAAGTTTGGACCAGATCATCCCTGAGACCTTTCCAGATCTAGCCTTCTGGCAGCCTGTCACTTTCTGTATTTCTCTGTTTCCTAGGGAAGCCTCAAGCATGCTGGGAATGTGTCAGGGATAAGAGGGTAGATCCAATACCATCTCGCCCATCTCCGTCTCCATCTCAGCCTCGTCAATTCCCCAGAAGGTCAAAGCAGTAATTCATATGAAAAATAATGGCCGTAATAGCATCTCCTGGACTATAATTATGAATACAATAACATTTCAGAAAATATTGCCTGAAAAGAGTAAGATGGAGCCGGTAGAACGAACTAAAAAATTTATCACAACATAGCAGACATTCTGCCCTCATGATAGAGAACTTTTTTAACATCACAAAAATCCACAGTGGAAAAAAATTAAATTACATGGGTCTGCACAGAGGAATAAAGGGAAATGTTCAGCTTGATTGTCTTAGCAACCAGGATGGAAACATCTGCATGCAGTGACTAACGTTTATCAGGTGCCAGCCTAGCTGCAGGTTACAAATCTGCGGGGCAAGTCTTAGCATAAGCATTTCTAGCCAGGGAAGGGAGGATCAGAGACGTTTAAACGACTTGATCATGGTTGTAGAGCTAATAGATTGTGGTGTTTTGTTTCCAATTCACAGATGTCTGAATCTGGATCCAGAATTTCTCTCCCCTCTCACCCTACCTCTTATCGGACCTCGAAGTGAACATGGCAGAAAACAGGAGCCCTTATGCACCATATCTTAAGCTCAGAAGCCAGTATGTTTATACACTCATGACATCACCTTCTGACAAGAAATGATTATACTGTAATTATAAAAATCATTGTGAGGCCCAGGTGTTTGGGGCCATGATTCTGGACTCTTCTCTGGTGGTCGAATGTCCCAGTGTCTAACACAGACCTTATCACACTGCAAAACACAGACACAGTCGTGTTTCCTGCAGATCAAGGGGACCCGTGGTTACTCACATTGACAGATTCTTTGCCATTAAACTTGACTCGGATCCTTGGCTCCTGAATGACATCCAGGTTGAAGCCTGTGACGGTCAGGGGTGTGTGGCCACTGGGAACAAGCAGAGTCTGGGTTAGGTGAAAAACCCTCTCAAACCGCTACCGCTTGTCCCCCTAGGATCCTCACAGGAGCTGCACTTTGGCAGAAGGGATTAGGTTGCGCGGCAGCTGGGTGTATCCCCGCCCGCTCTGCCTCACCTGGCGATACTCCACTCGGGCTCAATGCGCTGCACCCGGGGGTCATCTATGTACTCGAACTGCAGGTTGTTGTCTACACGGGCTCGGTCGACACTCACAGAGACAGGGACGGGCCCCAGCCCATTGGATGACGGGGGTGAGACACACACGATCTCATTCATTGATCGCCTACAGGGAGACCGCAGGAGGGTTGTGAGCAAAGGCATGGGCAAGAGGCCCAGCCTCTGGCCTGAGAAGGGGTTTTCCCCGGTTGGGGGGTATGGCCCAGGAATGTTCTTCTGTCCTTTCGTACTCTAGACTGGGGAACATCCCTTAGCAGTGTGTATCAGTGCTTCTTTTTACCTGAGATCCCACTCCAGATGGACCAGGGAGGGAGCCAACTGGAGAGGGGGATTAGAGAAGGTGGGGCAGGGGCAGGGCTCCTTGGGCTTTGGGGGAACTCCTCTTTTCTGGATTTTTCTAGACCATGACTATTTAGCCAGTGCTTAGTGTCTGGTCAGTCAGTTAATAAATTGAGCACCTACTATGCAGAGAAGCAAATATACAGTCCTTGCCCTCAGGCAGTTTACGGTCCAGGGAGGAGATTTACTGGGCAAGTTGGGTTCTCATCCAGGGATCCTTTCAGAATTCTCTCTAGATTCTCTACATCCCCTGGGCTTCATCAGAATATCTGACAAATAGTAGGTGTTCAATTTTTAGCACATAAGAGATGCCCTGAGGATGAGTCTGTGCTTGCAGAGGACAGAGGCCATGCAATCGCCATGTTTCTCAAGTCACCGTGGTGGGGACATAATGAATGCTTGATCCTGGTGGTGACTGAGAGCTCCTGGGAACCTCCCTCATCAGCAGCTCTTATGGTCCTCTCACTTCTAAATATCTGTAGAAGTATTTAGCCCCGGTGATACTCGCGATACAAATTGACTAGTGGTATGTATTCCTTACAGTGACTGGAATGGTGTTTGGGCCCAGGAGATGATGGGGCAGGCACATATGTGAACATGCACAGGAACATGTATGCACAAGCCTCACGTGTACAGTCTCCTAGGGCTCCTTCGAGCCCATCTCACCCATAGAACTCGCAGGTCTGGTTGCCCAGGTAAACAGCCACGCTGCTCCCAGCCCCGAGGTAATGGCCCGTGATGGTCACCATGGTGCCTCCGGACTCTGGCCCTCGGATGGGGCTGAGTGACAACACGGAAGGGTTCTTTGGGAGGAAGCAGAGAAATGATCACAGCTCAGGTTTTACCCAAAGGGAGAAACCCAGGCTAGACTTAAAGACAGAAGGAGGGACTGTGTCCACGCTCAGAGTGAACCCTTTCTAATCCCAAACACTCTTTGCCTACCCTGGAGCTCAGACCCTTTCTAAGAAGAGGCTCCAGGCATATCCAGGGAAGGCAGAAGGGCCGTGTTTTGCAATTAATTAACTCCCCTGGGAGTCTTATGCTCATAACACTGTTGGGAAGGCAGAGATGACACTGACTAATCTATCAATTAGTTTGCAAATTGAGAACAATTTGAAAATGCTTCTCTATCTGGAGCGCATACTGATTTTTTGGGCACAAAATCGATAGGGCTGAATAAAGGATCCCTGCCTGGATTGGGCCACCAAGAGGATCCATTAATGGCCCACGCTTGTGTCCTTCCGTCCCTCCCTAAGCAAGAGAAGGGCACAACAGGTGCAGAGACCTGTCAGTAAATGTTAGATGCGTCTTCCCTGACCTTCACCAGGAGGATGGCCCATCGTTGGCTGGGATTTTCTAGTAAGCTTACTAAATTGTAAAATTAAGCCCGAAACCTAAAAGAAATGTCATCTGGCCTAAAATGCATCAGAAAGAAATTGCTCCTGCCTAGCCGGCAGCGGAGTGGAGTGGAAAGTGCATTTAACTGAGCACCTACACAGGCATGAATTCTAGTCTGCATTAGCCACTCACTAGTGATGGGCCCTGAAGCAAGTTTCTGGATCACTCTGGGCTTTTGTTCCCTCCTCTGTCAAGACAGGAGAGTGGGCTACATGATCTGTAAAGCCCTCCCAGCTCTGACACTCTACAGCTCTCTCCATCCAGTCTTTCTGGGTTTGCTTCTCACACGAGACCCTGTCTGTCCTGCACAGGAGATGGGGTAGGTGGGCTGCAGATATAGGCCATGGTACCCTCCCATCTGAGAGAAGACTGGTACAAGGAAAGGTGGAGATGCTGAGATAAGAAGGCAGAGACTGGAAAACCTAAAACAAGAAGTAAAGTGCTTTAGAGAGAAGAGAATTTTGTGGTCAAATAAATTTTCAATACTCTGAGCAAGGCTGGTTTGACCCCCTCCGCTGGTGTTAACACTTTTCAGTGAAGAACTTGATGCGGCAATGTTGCCTAGGTGTCAGAAAAGGGACTTTGGAGCCCCAGAAGCAGGTTGTTCAGCACGAGAAAATAAAGCCTTTGTGAGTCCACCATCTGTTGCTTGGGCGGGAAGAAGTGTTTCCAGGGCTGAGTGTGTGCATATGTGTGTGTAACCACACAGAGCAGCTCACTCGTACATCCCACTCCCATGGCCCTGCACACAGACCTGCGTTCCTGCAGGACTCCAAATGGCTCCTCTAAACTCCCACTTACAATATCCTTGGCAGAAAACAAAGCGTGTGGATAAATATAGACCTTTATAATTAGGTCCCTCAGATGATCTGTCCTCATTAGGCTGGAATTAGACAGAGATAGCACATTGGTGGGACAAAGGGCAGCCCCTCCCCACCGTGTGTCTAGGATCCACTTTCTAAGAAAGGCCTGATTTTGCTTATTTAGAACTCTGACCTGTGGCTCTCTGGGACGCCAAAGTCTCCAAAGTGCTGTTGGTCATGCACTTGACCCACCCAGGAAAGACAGGCTTTCCCTTTTCTGGTCTCCTACTCCATCTGCGAGAAGCCTAGAGGTGCCGGCCTAGGAGAGGGGTGGGTGGGACTTTCTTGGGAGAAGCCTGGAGCAGAAATGTGCCCTTGCTAGAAGCCTGTAGCTCAGCACTAGACCCAATACTCACCACAAACGTGTACTGTTGATGGGATTTGGTCATGAACTCTGGCTTACACTCGCCAATGCACAGGCGCACGGGCCCAGAGGTGGTCCCCACAAGGGCATGGCCCATCTCACAAACGATCCTGAGGGGAGAGCAAACCTTTCCATGAGAGACTTGGGGAGAGCTGCATCCCTGCCCCAGCTTGCTCACCCCGTCACAGTCACAGTGAATGACTCATCACAGTCTTACAATAGTGCTGGACCAAGACTCAGCTTGCTCAACCATGTGGCTGTGTGACCTTGGGTAAAGTACTTTCCCTCTCTGGGCTTTAGTCTCTCATTGGTACAGTGAGAGGTTGGATGAGCTCAACTCTAAAGCCCTCGAAACGCTATGCTGCCTATTTCTATGAGCAAGCCTGTAGTCCCCGGTGCCTAGTGCAGGGCTTGGCATTGGGTATCAACCCAATATTTGTGGAATAAACCGAATGTTCAACAGAGAGATCTAGGGGCAGTAATTTAGTGCTCCTTCCTGTGTGACAAGCCAACACTGCAACACTCCCGAGAAGAGGGAGTGAGGACTGATTTGCCAAGCTGATTTTTCAATTGTGGTTTGTTTCCTGCAGTGAGGGAACAGATAATCTGGTGAGATAGTGGAGCTCCCAGCTGAATGGGAGGAGTGGCATCCAGTGAAAGCAGGCGAGGGGGTAGGAGGTGGATGAGTTCATTAGGACAGCAATCGACACTGGACTCCCATTTAATCAAGGGCTGAGCTCATGGAGCTGGTGGGCGAGGCGGTGAACCAGCCCTGGGGTTGGAAGTCATGTCTCACATCAACAGGAGAGCTGGAGAAGGATGGGTAGTGATGTGCAGCTTGATATCCCCAGTGAGGGCTTCCCTGGAACCTGAGATAAGTTACAACAAGCACATTTACAGACGGGTTGCCTTAGCCACAGCAGACTCTAGAAAGAGTGGGCAGCTGGAGGATATGGGAGGGACTGAAGAAATCAGATTCTTGGGGGGATCTCTTGCCTGGAATTTTAAGGCATGGGATGGGTGGGAAAGGGCTCCACCAGGCTCAGCAAAAGGGAACCCAGGGGAGAGATGGAAGGCTTTTCTTTCCTTCCCAATGCCATTTAAGAGTTCAGTCTGAGCAGTCTGGTGCCCTTGGTAGGTTGGTTTAGTGGGGAGTCAGAACAACAGACCCCTCCCCACTAATCCCCAGCATTATCCAGGCACGGTGGGGAAGACAACTTCTCTAGGAAGGAAGGTAACTAAACAGAGCTTTCATTTTGATGTAATAAAACTTGCGTTAAACAAATAAATGGCGTGCTCACACACACGGCATGCCACTGATCTCCAGCTCCTTCCTAACAGTTAATCCCAAATAAGTACTTTCACTCCCGGTGAATATTTACTTTACATACAATGACTGTCTTATTACGTTTAGCATATTAGGCTCGACAAGAAAGTACTGAGTGCATGTCAAAGGACGTTCTCCTTTCCCTTTCTCTGTGAATAAATTAATTATGAACCCACAGTAAAGATGATAGTGATGATCAATTAGTATTTTACATGTAAGCGTCTCCTTAAACCTCATTAGCGGAGCATTTGAGAAGCTTAATTTAAGGTACTGCGTGGGGTTATTTCCATGCTGCTACCTGCTTGGAGTAACAACTCTCCCATCCTGCTTCCTGGGCCCCAGCACCTGTTCCCGTTTGGGGTCCCTGTCATCCTGTCACATGGCTCCGGGCTCTCAAGGAGCATCAGAGGATTATCGACTCTCTACTGGGGGTATGGGGTGTGAAGAAGAGGAGGCAGCAGATAAGTCTCTTTCTCTCTCTTCTAATCAGTGCTTTCTTGTCCCTCACTCACCCCCCTTGGCCACTGTGCTGGAGCCACCCTCAAGAAGAAAAGCAGAAGCAAATCATGGCAGGCTTGAAGTCATGGAAAGAGGAAACATAAGAACACGTGAAGGTCATAGGCATATTTGCTCCTCCTGGGGCCTGTCTAGGAGAAGAGAAGGCTAGAATGGCCTGTTCAGCTGTCTGGGGCGTCTTGGCACACTGTCTTTTCTAGAACATTTTCTTGTTCAGGGTTTGTGGCCCAAAAACGAGCTTTGCACGTCAAGCACGTGGGAGAAGAGGGTGGATGGGAGATGGCACTGCCCAAGTGTCCAAGGCTGAATGCCTGCAGTTGGCTCTCAGTGTCCCGCTTGGAAGGGTATGATGCAGGGGCCGAGGCTGCAGGGAGGGCCTAGAGCTGGACCATGGGTTCCCTTCCTTGGCACTGCAGCTGACTCCTTTCCCTGCTGGTGGAATGAGGTTCTACTTCATCCAGTGAGTGGGAGAGGAGAAGCAGTCAGCGGTGGACCGTAGAATGGTCTGGGTTGCTAAGTCTAAGAGCTGGGTGAGAGTCCTGAGGACTCAGACCATGTTGTGGAAGAACTCTAATGGCCTCTAACTCTTCTTCCTTTTTATTCCTGGGACCCAGTGCTCGCAGCGAAGGATGGAGAGGCCTCCTTGAGTGTATTTGTTATTGGCATTTGTTATCTGAGCTCAAGGAGATAGAGGGTTAAAGGAAGAAGCAAGGGCAGCTATAGGGAGTGGAGAGGGTTATATTGAGGAATGAGGGTCAGGCCAAAGCAGATTCTGTACCTCAACAATAAACAAGAGCTACAATTTGTCGAGCTGTGTGTGGCAGGCACTGGCCCATATAGGATCTCGTGTCATCCTCAGGCATCCTACAGCGTGGGTCTTCTCCATTTTTACAGACAAGGAAGCCAAGGCTCAGAGGTGCTAAGTGACTCATCTGTGGCCATAGTGCTGGGAAGTGGCAGAGCCACGATTCAAATCCAGGTCAGCCTGGCTGCAAAGCTCATGCCTTGGACCGTTCCACTCTACTGCCCCTAGAATCAGTGGAATCTTCTGTGTCTCTTGTGGAAGGGACAGGATGGAGATGGT
>NW_020173731.1:8824410-8918564 GCF_003031525.2 Neophocaena asiaeorientalis asiaeorientalis | reverse complement strand
AGGGGGAGGTGGGGTAGACCTGGCTGGGTTCCTAAGGCTCTGAGGAACCTGCGCTCCCTCCCTCCCTGGTTGGAGATGACCACAGGCAGCGGTGTGGCCACCACTTCCTCCTTTAGGCTTTACAGGTCATCAAAGTTCCTGTGGTTTGACTTCTGGGGGCCTCCTGCCTCTTCTCGGTGTCCCTGGTAGCTTTAGGCTCCCTGTGTATTATCAGGAGACAACAGCTGGGGATGCCTAAAGTTTCTCCTTGTAAAATGAGAAGTTAGACTAAATAACTCTCTACTAGTTATTTAGCTTCAACATTGGGTGGCTTGACTCCTCCTGATGGACAGGAACCTCTGGATTCACATTAGTCCCACCGATAAGCTTTCTAATGGTGGGAGTTGCAGATTCCATATTGCTTCTGACATCCTAGGGCCACAGAAGTGATCGTAGAGGTCCATTTCTACATACCCATTTCCAGATGAGACATTTGAGGATCAGGGAGCAAAGAGACTTGCCCAAAATCACATAGCTCATCAATAGCCGAGCTCCTGGCACCCAGCCTGGTGCCCTCGCCTCACACCGCACCACCTCCCATAGATTGGCAAAGATGGTGCCTTTCTCCCCGTGAGTGTGCCTCCTTGGGGTGGGGAGCACAAGCATATAACATCCGTCAGGACATGGCTGACTTCGTAGGTGCAGCAGATGAGAGGGAGGGGGGTCTGAGGACCCAAGCTGAGTCCATCTCATACAGAGCCCCTGTCCCAGGCAGGGCTGAGCTGCAGCCTCAACCTGCATCTCATCACCCAGGAAACGTCCTGTGATGGAATCATCCGGCCCTCCACAGACCTGTAGGGCACTGATTGCAAGAGACTAAGCGGGGGCCCTTTAACCAACATTAACCTAATTGCTGAGTGATAGATGGCATGGCACAAGCATATGGTGAGTCATGACTGTGCCCGCTAATCCTGCCCGTGCCCAGGACTCTGCACTGGGTCCATTTAGCCAAATTCATCTCTCACAGATATCTATAATGATTGTGCCTGTTGCTCACTGCCCAGGATGGAGGCTTTAATGATGTTAACAGATTCTCAATAATGAGCCTGACACGGCTGGAAACCAGGGCTGCGTGCAGGCAAGGTGAGGAATGTGCCCTGCTGCCTCCTGCCTGCCCCGCGCCTGAGGAGATGATGGGGCTGGTTTTCTAGGGTGATCACTGGCCCTGCTAGGGACCCCTGGCAACCATTCACCTCCCCAGGCTCCTTTTGTATCCTCACTTCCAGTTTTTCTTGGAACTTTCTTCCCTAGGGCCCTGGGTGAGTGTATGCATTTGATTTCAAAGATATTGAATAGAACAATGTTTCCTTACGTTCCTATGGCACGTTACGGTCTTCACGTTTTCATCTCACTGAATTCTCTCCCAAAACCCATGCAATAGGAATCATGATTTCCATTGGGCCAATGAAGATTAGAGAGACCAAACAGTTTGCTAAGGCCTCAGGGCTGGCAGGTAAAGGAGGCAGGATTTAGAAGACCCTTGGGTCCCAATTCTCATGAGATTTCCATGTCCAGCTGCCCAAGAATTTATACTTCTCTATTCAAAGCCTTACCCTTCAGTCCCCTGTGAACCCTTTCCTTTGGAGTCCTGTGGCATCTCACCAAGTTGGAGACTTGACCTGTGTCCAGTGGCCCAAGGCAGCTCCTTGAGGCCAAAGGTGCGTCTGGGGTCAGTGTGACTGAGAGTCTAGCTGGGTGTGGCAGGGTGCTGGGCTCTGTAAAGCCATCTGACCTTGACGAGCCCAACAGCTCTCCCCTTCTCTTCTGGCTCAGAAGCGCTACTTATATCATTTCCCCCTTTCCTCTTCCTCATGTCTTTCCTGTAGACCCAGCCAGTCTTCCCTCCATGATTCACTCCTTGAAGGGACAAGGCAGTCAGTGAGGGTTCAGGTCTGCAGGATCTGAATGTCTGCAGGGTCAGGCAGCTCCTTCTTCTCCCCTGCTGGATGTGCCCAAAGTCGGGGAACTCACCCCTCTGACTCCGACCCTGCCCTGGCCACACTGGAATCATGGCCCCTGACCCAGAAGGCCACAGGCTGACGGATAATGGAATTTGCAGGCCACTCTTACCCAGAAGTCCTGCCCCATGGCTGTTAGGGAACGGAAAGAGGCCTGAACCAAAAGTTAGGAGACTTGACCTCCAACTCTGCCATGGCCACTTATGCACTGAGTGAGTGGGGGAAGTCATTTCACTTCCCAAGTCTTTTACTCTCTCCTACTTTGTAAAACCGTGATAGCAATGTCTACCTCCCAGAGTCCTTACCAATTAAAAGCAAGAAAATGGATGAGAAAGAGTAAGTGCTGATGAAAGATGAAGTGTCATTTTTACGGTTGCCAGTGCCACTTTTCTGGTTGTTACTAAAGGCTGGCTCTGGGGAGGCTGCGAGGGGTGGAGCTAAAGGAGAGGAGCCCTGTTCACGGGCATGCTCCCAGTACCCCCTGCAGAGCTGTGTGCCCAGTGGAACCAGGGTGACTTGACCCAACTTTACATGATAAATCATGCAGAAGGATCTGGCTACTCTCCTCCCTTTCTCCATAGGAGGGGAAGCATCACTCCTTCTGCCCTCCCACCCCCAGCATCCCCCTAGCTTCATGCCCACCTCCTGCCCACCAATTTCACAGCAGCCGCCACTGCCAAATGAACACCCCAAATTGGAACATATGTCACTTCTGGAGCCCCGTTCGCCTGTCCACCGCTACATGCCTATTTTCTAATTTCCAGCTGACATTTCCCTTAGTGAAATAAATGAATTTGCTCTGGCGGAGGCCCTGCTCAGATTAAGCTGCTGTCAGAGCCCCTCGAGCCAAACAAATTGTTGCCTGCAGCCCACCGAGCGGGATGCATTCCAATGGGGGCTATGGGGGGAGGGGCGGGGGGAAGCAAGGAGGTGCAGAATGGACTGGCTGGGAAAGTGGCTCAGTTAGCCAGTGGGCAGGAGAAGACCAACAGCACGAGAGCATTGCACCGGGAGCCCTGAGGCCAGAGGAGCCAGGGAATTGGGAATCAAAAAGAGTAGGATATTCTAAGAGTGGAGGTGGGCTAGGAGAGGGCCCTGGGAAGGCTTCAGGGAGTGGGGTCCATGGGACGAGGGACATAGGAGATGGAGGGAGAGGGGAGAGTCCCCCCCACAAGCTCCGGGGTGGGGAAGAGGGTGGGCCAGAGCGGACTGGACTCACTGCTCAGCGATGATATAATCCCCCGGCAGGGGCGTGCAGGGCACCCCAGCCACCTGCACGTGGTGGGCGATCTCGGAGAAGTCCAGGCCCAGGTTCACGCCATGGATGGTCACTCGGGTCCCTCCTTCAGGGGGTCCGGACACCGTCAAAATCTGCGGGAGGGAAATGGGGTGAGCAAAGCTGGTCGGTCACAGGAGTAGGGGCAGTGGCACCCATTCCCTCCCCACCTGGAATCTGGGGGGAACTGGGTGTGTTTTCTCCACTTTTCAACTTATCTAGGATCCCGACATTGTCATGGTGTACCTATTTCATCGGTTCTTAGGACATCCATCCAATGATTCATTCATTCATCCACTTATGAAAAAGAAAGAAATTATAAGAGAGTACTGGCTCGCGCAGGCTCAGCGGGTGCATGGGCCCAGCCGCTCTGCGGCATGTGGGATCTTCCCCGACTGGGGCACGAACCCGCGTCCCCTGCATCGGCAGGCGGACTCTCAACTACTGCGCCACCAGGGAAGCCCTCAAGGCAGTACTTTAATTCACTAGCCTGATTGTGATCAAGTCACAGAATCTCTCCGAACCTCATTTCTTCTTAGTTGGTAGGAAGGATAATCATCTCTAACCAACCTCTCCCTGGAAGCTCCCGAATGGAGGGTGTCTGGGAGCATTCTGTAAACTTGAAAGGGCTTTGTTGTTGTGACCACGCTATGATTTGCCACTCCTGGGGGCTAGCCTCTGTAGAGTTTACAATGATGAATAGAATAGGAAATCTGCCCTCAAGGAACCTAGTGGTCAAGGAGGAGGAGATAAGGGAGCCATAAATAATGCTGATGCAGGGTACACAGTGATAAGGTGAAGGAAGAGCTGTGGGAGCTCAGAGCAGTTCCAGATTAGGGACTGCTGTGGGGGATGACCAAAGATGGAAAGTATATTTGACATTGTTCTGCAAAAAAAAAAAAAATCCTGTGACACGTGCTAGTACCAGAGAAATAGCTTTCTGAGTTTCCAAATTTTGCTGGCTTCCCAGCAGCAAGTATCGTTTATTTATTCATTTCTTAATTCAGTCACCAAATGTCGGCTGCCTGATTTTGTTTTGACCCAACAGGAAAAGGAACTGCGGAATCAGGCAGCTCTAAGGTATAAATTTCTGTCTGGGAATGGATCAGGCTCCAGGAAAAATGCAGCTCTTCAGGATCCAACAGATCCCAGGGAATAAGCTCCTATTTCGAGGTCCATAGTTATCCAAAGCAGGAGGAAATTAGACATGAACCCAACTGAAGGCAGGAGCATGGAATTTCAGAACTGGAAGGAGATACGGGGTGTCTTATTCTAAGATCATCATACAACATGTATACAAGGTTTTAAAAAAGTCCAGGACTCTTTTCACTACACCATTAGAAGGGCAAGAAGGGAGGGAGAGAGGCAAGGAGGGCTGCTCAAGGCCAAGAGTCCACCAGAATCTTCCAGATACGGCCTCTGGGCAGAGATTGGAGGTGAGTACAGGCGAAAATGCTATCGAAGGCTCTGGAGACTCTTCCCCGCTCCTGTCTCCAGCAAAGGGGCACTGCTCTCTTCCAGTAATGTAAGCACCATGAAGGCGGCCGCCAACTTGGCCACGAATGCCCAGGTGATAGCAGACACGGAAGAGATGATGGAGGGGATGAGGCCCCGGGACAGGCCTCCTCCCTCACTGCCCACTGACTCCTGGGCTCTTGTGCATTGGCTGCACAGCCAGGTCAGACTCCCACTCAGACCTCCTGATCTCCCACCCTCTTCTGCAGACCTTAGATGGTACAGCCTCCTTCCCTCCTTCAGGCCCAGGCTGGGAACTATCTTATCCGGGGGCCCATTTCACCCAAGTCACCTTGTCTGTGGCTCTGACTCCCTTCTCTGGGAAGAAAATATCCCACCTTATGAATAAAAATAAACAAGATTCATGAGACGAATCAAGGGAGGGGACGGCGGTTCTCAGAGGCATCTTTGTGCACTGGGCCTTGGCGGGTCGGGGGAGGCAGGACAATTTGGAGAGAAAGGAGCTGGCATGAGGAACCAGTAGCCCCATAGCTTTTCTGTCCCTGAGGGTTCTAAAAACAACTGACACTAGATCTTGGCTGTTACCCTCTCCCCTGGTGCCACTTCCTCAGGTCCCCAGGCCTCTTGGGCTCTGGGAGATGGATATTCGTAATGAGGAACAGGAAAGGGGTGGCCTCCATGCCCCTGCAGGAGAGATTCAGGAGGAAGGAAGTAGCTTTGAGCAAATCTAAGCACCTGGTTCTCCTCTGATCACTTGGAATGAACATCACTGGTCCCCCTCCCCTCCTCCAGCCACCTGGATGCCAGGAACCCACCTACTGAAAACCCTGACAGAACTGTGGTGATCAGCTTGCTCTCTTTCTTCCACTTTTATTTTATTTATTTTTATTTATTTTTTTTTGCGGTACGCGGGCCTCTCACTGTTGTGGCCTCTCCGATTGCGGAGCACAGGCTCCGGACGCGCAGGCTCAGCGGCCACGGCTCACGGGCCCAGCCGCTCCGCGGCATGTGGGATCTTCCCGAACCGGGGCACGAACCCATGTCCCCTGCATCAGCAGGCGGACTCTCAACCACTGCGCCACCAGGGAAGTCCCTCCACTTTTATTTTTAAAAATACATTCTCTTGATCACTGCGGTTAATTACAAGCTTTAAGAAAAACTGAAATGAGATCTTTCTGGAAAGTCTAAAAATATTTCCGTCTTGCAGGTAGCATGCGGGGATTGTACTGGGGATATTCAGTGGAGTTGGCAGGCCCATGGGGCAGCCTCCTCCTGCTGGGAAGTCTCTGCAGTGTCCCCTTCTGACATTCGAGGGTCTGTGGCAGAGACGCAGTCATGGCACTTGGGGGCTGCAGCGTTCATTTGTTAGCACAGAGCTGCCCAGAAACATAAACCAGCTTATACTGTTTAGAGAAGGAGGACTTACAAAAATATTAATATATGCAAGCATTATAATCTTGGCATGAAGACACATGTCAAAGAGATGGGTCCAGCTAACAGCTGGGAGAATTAGCATCCTCATGGGTCACTGGAAAGCGCCTGGGTAATAGTGGGTCCATGTGGATCTTCCCCATACAGCACACACACTGTGCTGTGCTACCAGCACCTGGGGAGGTGGTGAAGGAGTTTGGGGCTCAAAGCACTCAGCAGCCACCATGCCCTGGGGCTTACACGGGACGTAGTTTCCTCTTTCTTGCTTAAGACAAAACTGATGTATAAAAGTCTGGATTTCCAAAACATAGATGAGGTGGTGAGCACTTGATTTGCAAGAGGATTCCCAAGGTCTCCATTACTGATGCCTTCTAAACCTATATCGCTGGCTCAGACCTCTCTCTTGAGCTCCATAGCCATATATCTAATTGCTACTGGACATCTCGACTTCCACACGTATGTCCCTCAGGCACCTCAAATTTCACCATGTCTAGAAACGAACTCTTAATTTTCCCTCCTTCCAGCCCCAACCTGATTATCCTCCCAGATCCTTTCTCAAGGTTAATGGAACCACCGTGCACCCAGCCAGGAATCTTGCAAGCATCCTTGACTGCTTCCTTTCCCTCTCCTACCATGTATAATAAATATAGGGACCATTGGTTCTTACCCCAGGTGTCTTATTTTTTTTTTTAAGATTTAATTAATTAATTAATTTTTTGGTTGCATTGGGTCTTTGTTGCTGTGTGTGGGCTTTCTCTAGTTGTGGTGAACAGGGGCTACTCTTCGTTGCGGTGCTCAGGCTTTTCATTGTGGTGGCTTCTCTTGTTGCGGAGCATGGGCTCTAGGTGCGTGGGCTTCAGTAGTTGTGGCACGCGGGCTCAGTAGTTGTGGCACACGGGCTCAGTAGTTGTGGCATGCGGGCTCAGTAGTTGTGGCTCATGGGCTCTAGAGCGCAGGCTCAGTAGGTGAAGCGCATGGGCTTAGTTGCTCCACAGCACATGGGGAACCCGTGTCCCCGGCATTGGCAGGCGGATTCTTATCCACTGTGCCACGAGGGAAGTCTCCCAGGTGTCTTTTCAATCTGTGCCCCACTCTGGTTCCAGCGTAGGTGATAAGCAGGGCTGCATCACCTCTCACCCACACTAACTGCAAGGGCCTTTCTATTCCTCCATGAGATCTGACTTCTTCACATGGCCAGGTGGGCTTCATTAACACATACCTGCTCTGATTACTAGTCACTTGCTCTAAAGGCCTTCAATGGCTCTGACCACTGTCCCTAATTCCTGGCCTGGTCCTCCACATTCTGATGTTTGTTACTTCTTCAGCCACATCTGCCTGCCGTCTTATACTATATCCACCATGTGCTACCCAGATCCCAGCAGTTCCTATATACACAACACACTTTAAAGATCTGTGCCTTTGCCTGTGTCATTTGTTCTCCCCCAGCTTAAAAATCAGAGAGAGTCAAGGTGGAGGTCTGGGCTCAGCGTGCAAAGGAACAGAGGGAGGAGTCCTGTGTGACACATCCCCTGCCACCTGAGGGCTTCCAGGTGACTGTGAGGATGAGTATCAGGGTCTACCAAAGCCCTGCCTGTGTGGTGGTAAAATCCAAGGCACACTGCTTTCCTCATTTCTCCCCAAGAATTGAGGAGAGCCTCTAGAAGGGAGGCTTGAAGGAAAAGAATTTATCCTCCAGAGAGGGAGTGAATAGGATTCTTCAGTTACCGCTTCGTACCAGGCAGTGCTCTACCCTGAAGACAGCCTCCAAGGCTCTCTCTTCAAAGCAGTGTTAGATTGCAGGGCACCCAGTGTGGCACCCAGAAAACTTGCTTTTCTTGGGGGCCAAGTCTGTCCTCTCCACGTGGGTCTATAAGGAGGCAAGTCGGTGGAGTCCCATACTACTGCTTGCAGAACTCCCAGGAAGGCCTTTCAGCTCTGGAAGGAGTTGTGGGGCCATAGGGGAGGGGAGAGCTAACCTCCCGCAGAGATGGGGGTGAAAGGGCAAGCTGCAGTTACAGACGTTCCCCCACAGACAGAGGGGAAACCAAGATACGGCCAGGATGACAGCCAGATCCTCACGTCTCTGCTTCTAGTTTTAGATGGTCCTCGGGCTGCTGGCTGCTCTGTGGTGTGGAAGGGAGACCTTCTGATGCTTGGGCAGTGTCTGTAGCAGGAAGAGAGTAAGCTCTCGAGTGAGACAGACTTGAATTTGAATTCCAGCTCTGATACTTATGAGCTAGGTGACCTTCAGTCTCAGTGTCCTTATCAGAAAACAGATAACAATGCTTGCCTCACAGGGATGTTGTGAAGGTGAAAGAAGACATTTGGAAAGTCCCTAATATGATGGTGGTTTCGAAGTAGGAAATAGGTCTTGATAATTGGCAGTTTCCTTCCTTGTGTTCCCCCTGCACCTGTTCCTTCCTAGATCACAAAAACATGCGATGGTGGTGTTGGAGGGAGCTTAGAGGTGATGGGGATCTTCCTATTTATCTGGAAGGAGGACACCTGGTCCAGGGAACTCATAACATAGATGGTGGATGGTGGGGTGACCCAGGACAGAGAGAGTCACTCGTGGATTGACTGGAGAAAACCTGAGCTTGGACGGGGAGTGGCCGTGATGCCCAGGGCAGGGTCTCAGCGTTGGTGGCTTCTGGGCTCCGCACAGAAGCATATTCTGAACCAGACATCACCCTTTCACCCAGAATAAATTTGGGAGGACATTGGCTGTGTCTAAAATCATCTTCATTCCTCCCTCCCTCCCTCCCTTCTTGCCACTTCTTTGCCCTCAGCTATTAGCCATTCTGGGATAAGGCGCAGCATTTCCCAGTGAACTCAATGGATTCTTTCAGGAAAGTAATTCTGAATGAGACGGCCATGCAAACAAATGGTTTGACAGTTTGGGGTGTGTGTGAGTGTGTAGTAGGGGTGTGGAGAGAGGGGGAAGGGAGCTGAAAACCTGTGAAATCAGCTGGGAAGATCTTTCGATATGGTCGAATTTCAGCCCCATGTTTTTCAGCACATACTGTGGACCTGAAATCTATTTACATTCTCCTCTGTGGACCTCAGAAGGGAGAGCCAGAAGTAGGGGATGAGGGAGAGAAGAGCCCAGAAGCAGCTGCTGAGTTGGGGTGCAGGGGGTGTCTGAGGGTCTCCCCTAGGCTCTGTGCTGACTCTCTCTGT
Organism: Neophocaena asiaeorientalis asiaeorientalis; assembly: GCF_003031525.2. Lineage (NCBI taxonomy): Eukaryota > Metazoa > Chordata > Mammalia > Artiodactyla > Phocoenidae > Neophocaena > Neophocaena asiaeorientalis. The sequence goes on along the minus strand of NW_020173731.1, from coordinate 8,909,204 downwards.
GTGCTCCCCCTTGCCCCCTCCCAGACCTCCGGTTCCCCTCTCTCATGTACTATGCAGGCTCCCAGGGGGAGATGGGGGTCCCCATGGCTATAGTGGGTAACGCCCATGTGCATTTGACCTGTGGTTCCCTCTGCTGGTCAAGCATGACGCTGACAAATGCTTACCCTTCCTGCAAGGGAATATTTAGTAGCCCCTTTGCCTACACCCCAAGACAGCAACAGCCACCGGACTGTAATTGCGTCTTTTCTCAAGAAGGCACTAATTATGTGGGGATAGGGACCTTGCTTTCTCTTAGTAACCTGATACATAGCACACTGCCTGGGACACAGCAGCTGTCAAGAAATATCTCCAGTTCTCTATTCCTGGGAAAAGCTGGTCTCAAGAGGATTCTAGTACAAACTGTGTTCTTGAATGACCACTGTAAGAATGGAGATGCCTACGTGTCACTTGGGAGTGATGCAGTATTTTCACATCGGAAGCATTAAGAAGTTCTTCCTGCAATCTCTCTTATTTTAATTTAAGCCAGTTTCTGCTGTGATTCCTCATCGAATGGAGGACTCAACAGCTGCCTCCTCATCAAACCTCTTTCAGATACTGAAGACAGCAATTAAGTCGCCTCTGGTCTGCGCTTCTGCAATTCTGTTAGCCTTTTGTTGGAAGCTCTTGTTTTCCAGGTCCTTTGATCATTTCAGATGCTTTCCTTTGGACCCTTGGTTATCCATGCATCCTCTGAGAGTGTAGGGACCCCAAGCAGGCTTGTGGCTTGAGCAAAGTTCTGCGGATTTGCAGCAAACGAGGTCTGAGCCAACCATTTCACTTAGCGCATCCCACACGCCCTCAGCCAGGCTGGCCCTGGGCAAATCCCAGAGGGAGGGAAAGCCCTTATCTTTCCCAAGTGCTTTTTTTCACTACCTGGAGTTCCTTCCCCCATTTTAGTCACCTTACACTCTACTATTGTCTCTTCCCTAATGAACCCTTTATTTGCATTTAATGGGACATTAAGTTGTTATTACCTTAAGAGTATTGGCTTTTTAACTGGTTGTAGAATTAAAAGTTTGTCTATTCGCAGGATTCAGAAGGGAAATGTGGGAAACACATTAGCACAGAGGGCTCAGTCCAGCAGCCCCTAAGCCCTGTCCCAGAAGCAGTCACAGACTGCACCCGGGTAGAGGTGGCTGGTCCCAGTCCAGGCCACGTCCCTGATCTGGTCACTTTAAGCTCGGGTGAATAGGCCAGTAGGATGTGGGATGAGGCTGGCACGTGCTGATGGGAGGGAACTAACCAGGAGACTCTTATCTCCTGCTGGGTCCTCTCAAAGACGCCTGGAGCCCCTGATTTGGGGAGCCGCTTCCCCATCTCCTCAGACCTCACCTGTCAGCAGCAGCACAGCCCAACTGAGCCTGACTCACGCCTGAGCATCCCAGCCAAACCTGTATTCCTGCCAGACTGTGTCATGTTTGTTTTCCACCGTGGGTGCCTTGACCTGGAAAACAGCCGCCGTGATGCTGCACTCGTCCTGATTCTTGCAGCCGCTAATTGAACAGTTCGGAGGGAACTGTGCCACAAAGCCGTCCAAGGGCGAGAGCAGATGCAGTGATTAATTACAGCTGGGGAGCTCCGAAGGGCTGCACCAGGGAGCAGAGTGGGAGGTGCTGGAGGCCCAGGGGCTTGGCAGCCTTGGGAGTGCCATTCCTGAATTCAGACAGAGCCTTGGAGAGATGGAGTTGGGGCCTCCTACAGGGTAGATGTTTAAGGGGTCAAAGGAGAACCCCTTCATGGTAGGAGCCTCATGAAGCCCGGCTCCCATCCTAGAGACCCTGTCTTCCTCTGCTTATATCTCCTGCCTGATGGATGTGATGGCAGAGAAGACAGAAACGGGCACTGGCTCCAGGTTACTGAAGAATCTGATAATGATGCCTACCATTTTCTTTTCATTTATTAAGTACTTATCACGAGCCAGGTATTGTGCCAAGGGCCTTATATATTTTGTCTCATTTAGGGCTCACAACAAACAAAATGAGAATAGTAGTATTCTCATTTTACAGATGGGGAATAGTGTCCCTGAGACGTTAAGTAACTTGCTCAACGTTACACTGTGAGTGGTCTATCTAACCCGTGCCTCAAGCCTCCATACCACAATGCCTGAGTTACTGTCCTTCTGCCTGGGACAGCCCCGAGATCATCAGCCATGAGAACTCATGCTCCAGCCTGCCTGTGGGCCCCTCTGCGTAGGTCCCGCAGCCCCGCTCCCATGTCTAAGGTCATGCTTGCTGCTTTCCAAGGAGCCCTGGAGTTGGCTTTGCTGGGACCACCATCTCTCCGAACTTCTCAGCTTCCACCCTCCCTCCTCTCTGGCCCTGCCCCTGTGAATGCCCACACTCCCCTTGGCCTTGCCGCTGGGTCATCTCTCCCTGTGCATTCCAGTCTCCCCAAATGATGCTCGGGGTGGGGATTATGGCTTGCTTCCCATCTCTGCAGCAGGCTTGATGAAGAGCTTGGTGCCTGCACCATTTCCTCCTCCAGCCCTGTGGATTGAGAGTTCTATTTGTCTAAATGAGCCCAGGAAAGAGATAAAGGATGCTCTATGGGCCAAACATGGGAGTTCTAGAGTCAAGTAGCTGAAGGTTAACTCCTAGTTCTAAAACTCACTAGCAGTGTGACATTAAGAAAGGTATCACACTTCATAGTGCCTTGGTTTCCTCGTCTGTAAAGTGGGACTAATGATAATAGCTTCCACCTCATAAAAGTTGTTGTAAAGTCTAAATGAGATAATATACATGAGGTGCTAAGTTAGCAGTGCTAGGTGCCAGGTAAGCATTCAGTGAACGTTATCTATCATTTTTTCTAATTACTATTTTATGATTAAGAAATCTGGACAGAAGCCAGGTCAGCTGAGGTCAAGAGGAAAAGTGGCTTCATTTTTATAAGGATCCCAGGCGGGTGGAGCCTCTGGGTATTGCTCTTGGTGGGGCTCCGGGCAGGGGCAGAGAGCCGACCTGCGGAGGGGAAGTGCCGGGTGTGGAGGTTGCCCAGCATGGTTTTGGCTGCCTCTCGGACGGGCCTGTGCAGCTCTTGCCATGTCTCCAGCCGGCTGTCAGCACCCTAGGCTGTGTTCTTAAGAGGAGATGGGAGAGACTGACGTTAGATCCTCCCAGAGCAGCCAAGGGAGGGGGGGTCCCAGAGTAGTCGCCCCAGGGTGAGGTATCCCCAACTGATGGTCACGCTTTGTCTGAAAAGCTCCTGTGTCTGAGACTGGGATCGAGAGGGCTCTGCCCTGAGCATCCCCCTAATCGGGACAGGCCAGCGAGGACAATTGTGGGTATGTAGACAGCTAATCCTCCCCTGACTAATCCAGTTACTCCTTTCCTGTTGCTTAGAGTTTTCCTGACTTTAGAGCAGTGATGCCAACTTTGTGCCTGCAAATTTTGATCTCAGCCTGGCTCCCAAAGGCACCTGGATGCTGGATCCAAGATGGCAAACTGTCACATTCTTTTCCAACTCGGTGTGTGTGTGGGTGTGTGTGTGGGTGTGAGCGCGCAAGCACATGTGCACGAGAGCAAGTATGAACACACTCTTCACGGCAGGCTAGAGCCCAGTTGACGAGCCCTGCAGGAATCTACAGCATCGGCGACACCAGCTCTCCTACCCGGCATGAATCCTTGCTGGCTCTGTCTTAGCTGATAGCACATTCAAAACCTAATTGTTATCTCAGCAGAGTAACTCCATTATTCATCCTGACACCATCCCCCGTTAGCTGTTTGTTGCAGTGATGTTATATTAATGAGCCCTGCAAATAAATGAACGGGAGATCAGAGGGCCGACTTGTTTCTCAGGAAAGCTGGCTGACTTATTATTTATTTGTTGGGAACTTCGCAGTGAGTCGCTCTGGCCCTGGGCAGGTGGCTCCCGGCTTTTCCTGCCGAGATTCGGTGCAGTCTTATGGATAAATACTTGTAAGCGTCCGGCTTTCCAAACAGTTTCACAAATCCATTTGCATCTGAGAGGATCCAGGAAAAGAATCTACTTGAAAATATTTGGTATACACACTACTATATATAAAATAGATAACTAATAAGGACCTACTGCATAGCACAGGGAACTCTACTCAGTACTCTGTAATGGCCCGTATGGGAAAAGAATCTAAAAAAAGGAGCGGATGTATGTATTGTTGTACACCTGAGATTAACACAATGTTGTAAATCAACTCTACCCCAGTAAAAATTAAAAAAAAAAAAATTGGGGCAAACAAGAGCAAGGGATCATCTCAAACTACCATCGCATCAACGATTATTTATGCTTGATTTTGGAGGGCAGTGTTGGCGGTTTTCTACAATTGGTTTTCTTTCCCGGTTACATGTAATTAAGAGAATGTTAAACGGAATCAGTATTCCCTAAACATGGACAAGTGAGGTGTGGGGGAAGTTACTGAAGTTAAATTTATACAGTAAAAGCTACAAGGTGGTCCTAGGTCCCAGTACTCCTAGGACCTGGCAACGTGTGCTCTTACTGCACATTGCGTTAGGGGACGTCAGAAACACACAGGAGCGTTTCTTGGTAGCCAAAGGGTGTAGGTTCCTGGTCACTCCCTGAGGACCCCTACACTGAGTATTCGTCCCTTGCATCCCAAGACTGGCTTTGCCTTTACTGCACCCTGATCTCCGTTCTCACCTGCAGGCATGAACCACCTGGGCCTCATCCTCTGGGCTCTCCCTTCAGGCTGAGATGCTTGTGAGAGTAACTTTCACTGTAACCATCGCCCCATTGATAGACACACCCGGAAACCAACCAAACCGAGTCTGATAGCTTTAAGAAACACATGTAATTAAAGTAACACATCCCCTGGACAGGCAAGAAGTGATTGCCCTAAGCTCAAAAGTACCCCCAAATGCTCTTCCATTTTTCTCCCCCACTCATAGGAATAAGTGTGGACTTAATTATCTTTAGGAAGACAGGTGATGGTTATTTTCGGACTTGAAAGAGTAGCCAATGTTCTCAGTTTGTCTGGCACCTCCTGAGACCTTCCAAGGGGATTCAGATCCTGGGCACAGATGTTCTGGGGGTGGGGTGAGGTGGGAAAGTGTATAGCCAGGGAGTACTTCTCCATCTGTCTGACCAAGAGAAGCAGCACCAAGTGGTGGAGCAAGTCTGTATTCTGGAGTCAGAAGGGTCTGGTTCTGAACTTGTTTTGTCACCAACCAGATGTGCAACTTTGGGCAAATTACTTACTCCCCTAAGCACCGTTTCCCCAGCTCTAATAGCCATCTTGCAGGATTGCAGGGAGGAGTAGGTATGTGGAATACATGGGTTCTGACACAGAGTAGTGTCTTGTTAAAGAAAAGCTGTTATTATTAAGGCTCCCAGAACTAAGAATATGGCTTTTCTGTTCATGTCCTTGGCCTGAGGTTGGTGTCCTTATCAGGTGTGGAGGCCTTGGTCCCTGTTACAGTTAGAAGACAGCTGCGAAGGGTGTAGATTAGAAATCTCTGTCCGAGGCCCTTTGGAAGAAACAGAGCCGCCTGCAGGGCAATCAAGTTCCAGCCTCTTCCAGATGGCCAATGTTCAGGGATAGGCTGGTTGTATCCCCCTGCCGCCCCACTCAGGACTAATCTATCCACGTGATAACTTCCAATCTTAGCACAGTGCAGGGCATAGAGCAGTCACTCATTACATGAATATTTAATGGATGAATCAATTCCTTAGAACCATGGCATCGCCTCCTTTTGCTCAGAATGTTCTGTTGTGGGTTGAATTTTATCCCCCACAAATTCATATATTGAATCCCTAACTCCCATTACCTCAGAATACGACCTTATTTGCAGATAGGGTCCTTATAGAGATAATCAAGTTAAAATGAGGTCATTAGTGTGACTGGCATTCTTATTTAAAAAAATTAATTGGCGACAGACATGCACACAGGGAGAACACCATGTGGACACGAAGGCTTAGACTGGGGAGCTGCTTCCACAAGCCAAGGAACACCGAAGATTGCCCTAAACCACCAGAAGCCAAGAGAAAGGCATGGAACAGATTCTCCTCACAGCCCTCAGAATGAACCAACCCTCTGATACCTGGATGTTAGACGTCTGGCCCTCAGAACTGTGAGAAAGTAAGTTTCTGTTGTTTACGCCCTCCGTGGTGCTTTGTAACTGCAAACCTAGCAGACCAATACACTCACTTTGAGTGGAGACCTCTTTCGCGCGAGCTCCAAAGCCCCTTGGTCCTTTCTAAATTTCTTTTCCCAAGAACATGTTTGATCTCTTTCCCCTTTCTGCTGGATGCTGCCCACTCACAGTTTCTTGGGAATTGTTTTCTCTGGGTTTTCCTTTCTCTCTAGGGGATGGCTCCTAACATCCCCCACTTTGATGTCACAGCAGGTCCTGAAGCACATGCTGGGAAGGACAGAAACATGGCTTCCTGGCATCTCACAGGCTTTCCAAACCTCTGCACGTTGTCTCCTGAACTGGGGGTTGAACAGGTGACAAGTGCACAGACACCCGGGATGACAGCTGGAATGGGAGCAGCCTGGGATGCCTCCCACAGGGGACAGCATCATTATCACACCAAGGGCTGGCTGAGAAGCAGCAGACGGTGAATCCTGAGGGGGTCCTAACCTGAAGTTGATGCAAACTGGGAAATTCAATCTGCTGTAAGACTTGTCCTACATGGAGCTGCCATAAGAGATGGGTCTCTAGGGGAGGAATTGGTTGCTATGGAGACAGCTGGGTTAGCAGGGGTTAAGAAAGAACACAGCTGTTCATCCAACTGAGCTTGAGCTCACTCCTTTTCCTAAAGCAGAATTCCTTTGAGGTCATCTCATTGATTTCCCTGCCCCTGGGCAGGACAGCACCATTCCAGTCCCTACTGGTTTCCAGCACTGGACATTCCGCTGCTCCCAGTAGCTGTCATGGGCCATCAGAGAATCCTCCTCTTCTCCCTCAGGAAAGATCTTTGTAGTCAATGGCTTCTGTTTGCACGTGGGCATGCACTGAGCGGGCTACACATTTTGCAGATAAGAAAGGGCCAGAGACAAGAGGGAGGTATGTATAAAAGGGCACAGAGCTCATAGAATTCCCTGTCCCCAGGCAGGACAGCACCATTCCAGAAAAATAAGATCTATGCCAACATCAAGGAATTAACCAAGAAAACTGAGGTAAAGAAAATGAGTTGATTCTTCTTAAAAGTTACTTTGAACAAATTATACATTTTTGGTAACAAATGCCATAGAAATGAGGTTGTCTTCTTCTCAGCGCATCCCACGGAGAGGTGCCTGAGGTTGATTCTTCCCGTAACTGGTGGTTAACTTTGATCACTCAGTTAAGAAACCTTAACCCTTTAACCACTGTCTACCAGGTTTCTTCACTGTAAAGGGTATATGAAAGTATACTGAACTATTTTTCTTGTTGTAATTAATACATATCTTGTGGGGAGATAGCTTGAGGCTATATAAATATCCTATTTCTCATCATACTTTCACTTGCTAATTTTAGCTTTCATTGGCCATTCTTGCCTGAAACAATTATTACTGTGAATTTTGCCAAATGGTGATTTTCTATTTCCCTAAGTCCTTCTACACTTATGAGCTGGAGTTCTAGTATAAAGAGGAGCTTCCTCTCTCCCGCATTAGTTATTAACTTATTATATCAATAAGGACCATAGATTCTTGTATTATTCTCTTGAGTATAGTCCATTAGTATCATAATTTATTTTCTTGCTTACATTGCCCCAGATTTGGCCACTAGGGCCAAATCAAGTTGGCTCCTGTGTCCTTTGGACATGCACCCTACAGTTTTTCTGGTGTTCCTTGACAAAACTATATAACCTGAATTTAATCATGAGGAAACATCAGACAAATCCCTGAGGGACGTTCTACAAAGTAATGGTCCCGTGCTCTTCCACAGTATCAAGGTCATGAAAGACAAAGACTGAGGATTATAGCACTGAGCAGCCGTGACAATGGAATGCCACATGTGATCCTGGATTGGAGCCTGGACCAGAAAAAGGACATCAGTGAGATGACTGGCAAATGTGAATAAGACATGTATATTAGATGGCTTTATTCTATCACTGTTAATTTCCTGATTTTGATCATTGTACTGTGGTTATGTAAGATGTTAATTTTGGAGAATCTGGGTGAAGGGTATATGAAAGTTCTTTGTACTACTTTTGTACCTTTTTACAAGTCTGAAATTATTTCAAACATGAAAAGTTAAAAAAGTGAAAAATGACTTTTATAAGGAGAGGAGGATAGATTGGGGGTGGGAGGTGCAGGATGAAAGTGAATAAAACATCCCAGCCCTGTCTCCTCCAGCTCACATGTGCTGTCCAGAATGCTGTCCCCTGAGTGTCTGGAGACACGGTGTGGGTCTCTCTCCCAAGATACTCTTTCTTTCTCCACAGCCTCTACTTGAAAAACACCAAGAGGAGACCCAACTGCTCAGGGCCTCCAACTCCTGCTGCTATGTTCCCTGGGAAAATCAATTACAGCCTAATTACCTCAGGGGGTTAATTAGCATCGTGTAGCCCGGGTGTCCTCTGCGAACAGAGCAGCCTGTCAGTCCTCGGTCAGCGAGCAGGAGTGGCGGAGGCAGAGGTTTCTCAGGGAGAAGCCTGCCTCCTGGCTGGGCTGGGGCCCCTGCCAGTCAGAGAGGAGACAGGGCTGGGGCAGCAGCCGGTTGCTGGAAGTGAGAGGGGCTGATGGAAGCAAGTCCTTGCCTAAACGCCCCTGTACCAGAGGTGCAGAGGCAGCAGCAAGAAGAATTACAGAACAGAGCAAGTTCTCAAGGCAGCCGTTGCTGGAAATCGCTAGAATCAGGGAGAAGGCATGGAGCCCTGAGCTGCTCAGGGAGCTAGCTGTCTGAGGGCAGGGAAAGGGACAGTGCATCTGCTCAGGGAAGAGGTAGAAAAGGAGCAGCCCCTTCTGCTTTTTTTTTTTTTTTTTTTAATTTTTTGGCCAAACTGCATGGCTTGTGGGATCTTAGTTCCCTGACTAGGGATCGAACCAGTGAAAGCCCAAGTCTTAACCACTGAACCACCAGGGAATTACCCCCTCCTATTTCCTTAAACGTGCAAATAACAGTGGTACTTGCCCTGGCCGATATTCCTAGTCACCATAAGGAACATGCAATTCGTTTCAAAGCACAGGTGACCGTCGGTGAATAGCGAGCACCGGAGGGTGGTGAGCACATATTGCAACCGAAGTTAAATACAACTATTCCTCTCCCCAGCCATTCAGACTCCAAGCAGCTGCATGTTCATTCACATTACCTATTCATCTTCCTTTGCAATTGACTATTCAGGAAACATTTTTTCCAGGGTCGCTAATTACCTATTTCTTTCCATTAAAATGCACAAACAAATTGGGACCGAGGGTAAACCCCGGGAACTGGCACGGGTGGCTAATGCAGTGCCTGCCTTCACTTTCTTCCTCCGTTTTCAGCTTTGCAACTCTGAGCTAACTGCAGCTCCCGAAAGCGCATTTCTGCTGAGAAAAGCTAAACCTGTTTTCTGAAACGTTCACCCGCCATGCAGCTGATTCCTCGTCCCCACCTGGCTCAGCCAGCCTGGCAGGGAGGCTGCACTGGCTATGCCTTCTCGGTGCCCACTGACGGGCACGCACATTCGTGCACGGGCGTGAGGACACACTTCCACATGCTTGGCATTTACGCCTGGACACAGGCCATCGAGACACCCGTGAGAGGCTTTACACACCCTCACATTAAACTCACTCTATGCCAAGAATTCTTCCGTAAAGGCTCAACTCCCACTGCCCTGGGGTCAGCTCCCAGCCATCCCATCCCACTCTGGGAAACTGGGGGACTCACCTCGGTGATTTGGGGGTTGGAGCACTTAACATTGTGGCTGGACCAGTCAAGCCAGGGGCTGGAGGGGCTGCTACAGTGCTGCTGGAGGGTGCACCTGCGCTCACCGCTGCACCAGCCACACTCGAACTTCCGGTCGGCCTTGAGGCAGAGGCCACAGCTCTCCCGCTGGGCTGCACACTTGTAGAGGTGGACTGCAAAGAGAGGGGGGGCAGTCACAGATGGGGTTGGAGAGGACGCCTCACAATTTACCCCCTTCTTGCAGGCGTGATAGAAACCGCCCCCCATCCATGGATAACGCCCATGATCATCATTATCCTTGCAAGAATAATTGATGGGAAATTAATAATAAATTGAGCCTCTTAGCAGTCATTTAAAGGCACTACAAGAAAATATTATCTAAGAGTTCTGGCTCTAGATTAAATTGGATCAGGGCTTTAATTGTGGCTTCACCACTTCCTAGCAATGTGACAAAGAATTCAACTTCTTTCAACGTTCAGTACCTACTCTATAACATGGTGATAATCATTGTTTTTTGTGAGGTTTGAATGAGATGTTGTATATTCAGTGCTTAGCACAGTGCCTGTAACATAACTGATGTTCTGTACATGCTTATTATCTTTTCTTTGAACTCAAACTACATTCTTACACTGCTGCTTCTCTTTCTGCCACATACGGCCCTCGCTGAAAGAGGTAAGGACTGATTTCCCCATTTCGGGCAAAAAAGAAGCTCAAAGAGAGATGTAATGACTCTTGGAGTTTACTAAGGTTAGTGCCCCAAGCTGGGATTCTGCAGATACAACTCGCTGTGCTGCTAGCACGCAGGTCCTGAGAGGAGAGAGGCACACAGGGGACTGGGTGGGTCTGGGAGAGGCATCAGCTGGGGCTTCAAGAAAGGCCACATGCCTGGCAGAGTGGAGGCAGAGCTGAGAAGGAAAGATGGTTGATGCCATCTTGTTCATGGCCCTGTGGATGGAGCGGATATCCCCAGAGAGGGCAAACTGGCTACTTAACAGGTCACTTCTGGAGTCCGCAAATGCTTTTGCTTTTGTCTCCTACCCACTTAGAAGCCCTAGACAGGCCAGTCGGCAGAACTGTTTTGTGAGCCCGAGGCTTGGTAGTTGTCTGCTGGAGTTTTGAATTCAGAGTCCCAAGTAGAATTCTTCAGAAGCAGAATACTTAGAAAGTCATTTTTCAACTCTTCTGGTCAAGCAGACGTAAGCTCTCAGGCCTGGGTGGCACGCCTCTGGAGCTCAGGTACATGCCCCAGGGTAGAGGTATTTTTTTATTCTTCCATGCGTCCCCATTCTACTCCTCTGCTCTGCCAAGCATTCCTCAGTCTCAGCTGCAGGGGCTATACTGCAACATCCTCATGCCTATGGATTCTTATGGTAGAGGGCAGGAAATGGGAATCTTAAAATGAACAAATCCACATTATGCATTTATTAATATGCAAATGGTCCACATCTAATTTCTCATTTGATCCTCATGGTGACCCTGAGAGGTGGGCATCCTTTCCCCCATTTCCCAGATAATGAACTTGGGACATTGAGAGGAGCAGTAATTAGTCTGAGTTCACATAGCTATTGGTGAAAGAGCCAGGATTCGAATCCCAGTTTGTTGGATTCTAGAATCCGCGTCCTTAAGCACTGTGGCCTCCTCCACCCAACACAGCGCATACTCTCCAGGAACAGCTGGGATCTGGGTGGGAGGTGAATGTGAGATCGCCATGGCCTGTGCATTCAAGGAGCTGCTTAAAAGTTGTCAGGCGCCACAAGGGAGGGTTCCGATGCCACAGCTTGGATGTGGCTGTTTTTTCTCTAAGCTCCAGGTGCAAAGGCAACCTCTGGGAACTAAGCCCAGATCCTCAGCAGGGGAAATGTCTATCTCTTAGCACTGAGAAAATTTGGCCTGGGTACGAGGGGAAATAGAAAAAGTCTGCCAGCCTAAGTAGCACTGATTTTCATGGCAGCATCCGGGACAGGGACCGTAGCATCTGGAAGAGATGCTGAAGCACTTCCAGGTCCTCCTGTGGCCTCAGTCCCTCTTTCTGTGCCCATTGGGTGACCCTCGGGCTGAAGGACAGGCTTGTGACAACCCTAGCCACTTGAAATGTGGTGGAATGTGGCTCATGGTGGGGGGCGGTGATAGGGTTCTACGGGAAGGAGGTTTCACATCCCACAATAGCTGGAGCCACTGGGAGGGAGGACAGTGATGTGGTTAAGCATGTGAACTCCAGAATTAGACTGTTTTGGTTCAAATCCTGGCTCTTACTATTTGACTCTTGGTTCATTTTTTTTCTTTTTTCAACTTCATTGAGATGCAACTGACAAAAAAATTGTACAATATTTGAAGTGTATACTGTGATGATTTGACATACATACAAAAAGTGAAAAGATTCCTCCCATCTAGTTAATTAACACATCCATCACCCCCATATCTATATCTATATGTGTGTGTGTATATGTATATATATATATATATATACGTATATATGTGTTAAGAACATTTAAGTTCTACTCTCTTAGCAAGTTTCAATTATGTAATACAGTGTTACCAACTACAGCCACCATGTTATACATTAGATCCTCAGACCTTATTCATCTTATAGCTGGAAGTTTGTACGCTGTTACCAACCTCTCCCTATTTCTCCAACCCCCTCAAACCCCTGGCAACCATTTTTCTACTCTGTTTCTGTGAGTTGGACGTTTTTTTTCAGGTTCCACATATAAGTTATACTACACAGTCTTTGTCTTAAAAACATGGGATGCTTTGTGAGTTTGCAGCATCTTTGTGCAGGGGTCATGACCTCTGCATCCTTCCAATTTTAGTGTATATGTTGCCAAAGTGAACAGTCTTGGTACATCTCTTAACTTCTTTGGGTCTCAGTTTCCTTATCTATAAAATGAGGATAATACTGGTACATACCCTTCAGAGTTGTTGTGATGATTAGGAAAATAATCTCAAATAAACCACTTAGTGAGTGCCTAGCCAGAGTGCTCATCAAACTGGAGTCACTTCTGTCATTCTTGAGATCTGGGAGGAATGCTGTACTAGGGGCAGCCTGCCTGCACCCAGGAGGACCTCCACATGGGTGTGTAGGACATGAATGAGGTGGCCTCATGGTACACCCCCTCCTGCATCAGCCCAGCTACTTCCTGAGCTTCCTTGCAACAGCTGTGCCCTCGAGTCAGCCAGCTGGTCCCTCCCATCAACCTCAGGACCAGGGGAGCTGCCTTTCAAACCTTCCTTGTGCAGTGACTGGGACCAAGGACAGGGGAACCAGAACCTGATTGTAAATAATATCTCCATTTCCAGGAAAACTGGCAGGACATTCCTGCCTGCTGCTCTCCTGGTCAGGTTCCACAGACACTTCAAAGTCTCCGGGAGCCAAAGGAAAACGTGATGAACCGGCAGCCACCCGGCGGATGCTCTGGTTGTAATAAAACAGGGTTCCCAACAGGACTGCTTTGATGGCGCCAAATGTTGCTTTAGGATCCTCTGAAGAATTACGCTGACAGAGGGAGTGTATTATTCATGGCACAGCAGCTGGCCGGCTCTGATCCTTCCAGCCCCAGTTTTTCCCAGGGTCACGGAAAGATTAAAACTCTACCTGGGGGCTTCCCTGGTGGCGCAGTGGTTGAGAGTCCGCCTGCCGATGCAGGGGATGCGGGTTTGTGCCCCGGTCTGGGAAGATTCCACATGCTGCGGAGCGGCTGGTCCGGTGAGCCATGGCCGCTGAGCCTGTGTGTCCGGAGCCTGTGCTCCGCAACGGGAGAGGCTACAACAGTGAGAGGCCCGCGTACTGCAAAAAAAACAAACAAAAAAAACTCTACCTGGAAGTAGCTGCTTACCTTTCAGGTCCTGAGGGTTGTCAATGATGAAATTGCCATTCCACACCACGGCAAAGTCCACGGCCAGGTTGCTCATGTCCATCCCGTCGTACTGGTACTGTGGGGAGAGGGGCAGAGGTACACGCACATGAGGCTTTCTATCACGGGGGGCGGGGGGACAGGGATGCTGCTGCTATCTCAGGGGACCAGAAAAGAAACCAGGGACTCTGGTTCCCTCTGGGCTGAGAGAGGACCAGAGGGAGAAACAGGAACCCCATGCACCGTTCACATTATCCCTATGGTGTCTTCCCCCCGACTGCTAGTCACTAATGCCAACAGGATCCAGCTCAAACCCCTTAGTTGGCATTCAATACCCCCTATAATCCCATCCAAGCTTAGTTCTCCAACCTTCTCTTCCACTTCTCCTCCAGAATCTTTGAAGCACCTGTCTCCAAGCACACCCACCCAAGCCCCTCTCTGTATGTGTTCAGTTCACGTCTCCTAAGAATTCTTCCCTCCCCCGACAGCCTCCACCCTTCACCACCTTTACTCTCCTAGTCTAGCTCAGACTCACCTTCCCCAGGTGTCTTCTCTGCCATTCCTCCCAGCCCTCCCCAACCTCTCCATCCCCTGGTGTTTCTGTCTTTAACCAGGCACTTCCCGGGAGCTGCTTTGCATCTTTTCACATGGAAGTCTAGTCTCTTTAGAAAGTCCACATGCCGCTCTGTAAATCCCACAGAGCCCTGAGCACAGCATGTGTGTAACACGCAGCGGTGCCTCGGTCGGTTGGCCAGGCCCTGTGGTGGCCCTTTCTTTCTGCACGTGAGCTTTACTTTGGTCAACAGTTCACTAGGGAAAGTGCCCAGAGCTTTCTGCGCACAGATCTGATCAGCTCTGCCATTTAAGGCCCCCAAGCTGTAGCTGGGAGTGGACTTTCTCCCATGCTGATCCCACAGAGGACTCTCAAGCCCTCAGACACATCAGAAACAGCCCCACTGGTGGCCCAGCCCCTGAGACTCTGTGGGAATCCCCTCTGTGGGGACTGCCCAGCCCGGCCACTTAGCTCCCAGGGCCCGTCACTCGGGCCCTTCCTGCCACCTTCCTCCCTTTGTTGTGCTCCATTGCTTTCTCATCTCCCACCTTCCCCGGGTGCTTGGCGGCCTTCTACCAGATTACAAATTTCATCAAGTGCCCATGACCGGGAATCTGACAGCTCCCTGATAAGAGGCCCAGATTCTCTTTATCTCTCCCGGGCGAATTACCTTCCCTCAGCACCTCTGTCACCTTTGTCACATCCCCCCCATCTCCCAGCTGACCCCCCAGGGAGACAGGGAGCTGGCAGATGAAAAGATCTTCTCTGGGCTAGTAGTATAATTAAACACCTCGTGCTTTCTGTCTGGCATTCGGGATTGGTTTAACCCTTGCTGCTCCTGGAGTTCACGGCTTCCTCCTCCTCCCTTCCCCCCTCCCCTCGTGCCACTCTACTTCCACTTGCGCTGATCTCTTCTGTAGCTCTCCTCCCGCGTGGTGCCCTGCCCTCCAGCGGATCCACTCCCTGAATGCGGACAGGATTTGGGGTCAAGGTGACTGGCGTTGGCTGAAGTTTCACCAAAGGCCAAGAAGTACTCTTTCTACTCAGAAAGGGCACAAAGCTCTCAGCTTATGCCAGGAGACTCCTCTGTCACTGGAGACGTGGGTCAGCCTGTGGACCTGGAGGGTTCTGGAAGCCGGGGCATGTCAGGCTGAGGCCGTGGCTCAGGTGTGAGAGAAAGCCCTGCCCTGGTGCTCTTACCGAGCTGTTCTGGCACTGGACGCTGGAGCTGTTGAAGCGCAGGGCGGGAACCCGGTGGACGGCCCCCTGTATGTTGAGGACGCACTCATAGCCTCGCTGGCCGGACTGAGGCTGGGGCAGGTTTCGAGCCTTGAGGGTGATTGGTTTTACTTCCCTGACGGGTATCAGGATCTCCTCCGTGGGCACCAGCTGCGGACAGTCCTGGGGAACAAGCAGAGAACCTCCGTCTGGTCTGTCCTGGCTCATACCTCCCTGCTCCCCAAGCCCGGGTGGTGGACAGGCCTTCCATGCCAGGTCATAGCCTCTTGCATCCAGGCGGGCTGCCCACAAGGATGTACCTCAATTAAGGGGCACATGGAGTCAGCAGGGAATATTAAATCTATTTCTTAGCTCCCGGGCCTCGATATCATCATCTCCATCCCACAAGTTGTCCTGTATCTGCTGTGTGTGTTACAATTTAGGAATTAATTTTTAAGCCCCGCGTGGCAGGTTGTGGATTTTATCTCCTGAGACACAGGATAAAAGATGCTCCACGTGTCCCTGTCCCCAGCCTGGACCCCCCACCTCTGGGTTTCATCTGTCCCCCAGCTCCTCTTGCACTGTGCATGCCCAAGGTGATCTGTTATCGGCAGCCTCAGCTTCCCAGCGCCGATTGAGTGGCCTTTCCAGGAGGTGGCTCAAGCCCTCCCAGCAACGCTCTCTAAACACTCGCTCTGGCTTTTTATCTCACTTCATTACCAAGCCTTGCATGAAGACCATATCGCTTTGGGAAACAAAAGAGAAAAAATAAAGTCTTGGTGTGGAGGGGTTGTGGGAAGGACCATGAGAGGGGGAGGAAGTGAGGAGGAGAGTGGTGTTCCTTAGTTCTTCTAGAGGCTGCTTCTCCACCAGAGGTCAAATGACCACTTCTTGACAGTTCCACCCCCTGCCCATTTTCTCCCTTTCCAGGAAGACACTGCCCAGTGGCCTCTGGCAATGAGAACACACAGCCTCCTCCATGTGCAATCATTTCCTGTCTTCGGGGATCAACTGGGCAACATCTTGAAGGCACCCCTTTCCCTGTCCCCTTCCCCTCCGTGGTGGTGCCGGTTCTCAGAGGGAGCCTTTGGGAAGGTGTGTGTGTGTGTGGGGGGGGGGGTGTTGGTACGTTGCTACCCTGCAGAGGGCGCTACTGGCATTTACTGCCGGGTGTGGGGCAGGATGCTGAACTTCCTCAAGGTGTGGGACAGTCTGGAACAATAAATGGTCCTTCTCCTAATGCCAGAGGCATCCCTGGTAAGAAGCCTTTGGTGCCACAGGAATGTGAAACAATGGACTGCCTTAGCCGCGGGCTTCTCGCTCAGTGTGGGCTTAGGCAGAGGCCACAGGAGCAAGCCCTTCCCTTCATGATTTGGCCCCGGCCTCCTTACCCTGTGTTTCTTGGGCATCGTGGTCCAGCCATACCACGGAGGAATTTAAGGTTAGTCCTGAGGGACCACCTCTCTCACTTATCAAACTCTGATCCTTTGAAGATGCTTTTCTCTCCACCAGAAACACTCCCCTTCCACCCCCCGAATCTTCCTCCTGGCCCCTGACTCAGCCCTCTTTAGCTGATTACCTCTTTTCTTTTTTTTTCTTTTGCGCGGGCCTCTCACTGTTGTGGCCCCTCCCGTTGCGGAGCACAGGCTCCGGACGCGCAGGCTCAGCGGCCATGGCTCACAGGCCCAGCCGCTCCGCGGCATGTGGGATCTTCCCGGACCGGGGCACGAACCCGCGTCCCCTGCATCGGCAGGTGGACTCCCAACCACTGCGCCACCAGGGAAGCCCTGATTACCTCTTAATTAGCCTTCAAACTCAACGCTGCAGCTCCTACTTTGTAAAGCCAACCCTGACCCTTTCCCTGCACTGGCCCTCAGGATGGGTTACGGATACTCTCCCCGATCGCATTTAGCCCTCAGAATTGCAGTTTCTCATTGACTTGTCTTCCTTATTGGTCTGCGAGCCTTGAGGATTAGGCTGCATCTTATTTGCCTCCGTATCCCCAGGCTTTATCCAAATTCCTGACATGTAGTCGTTGCTCGTGGGAGGGTAAATGGAAAATAAGAAAATAAAGCAACAGACAAAACGATCTCAAACTTTCTATTTGGCTCCAACTTCCTAGATTTTTTTAGAGATGAGGTAAAGTCCTGCCTTCTGCACATCTAGAGACTTGAGCAGGAGTTTGATTCCCGAAGCTGGGCTCGGAAATGGTCATTGTTTCTGGAGTCACAGGATTACTAAATTGGAACATCTACATCTATTAAGGAATCCTGAGGATTTATGAAAAGCTGGGTCCAGGAGAAGTTTCCCACAGAAACCTATCTAGGAGGGTCAGGCGGAACCTCACGGGTCACGGTGCCATCCCTCAGTGACTGCATGTGAGGATATCAAGCAGGTGAGTTTTCCACAGGAGACAGGAGCATAAGGCAACCCCAGAACAGATGGGTCCCTGTTTAGAAGTCAGTCACTCAAGCTGCCAACTCATAAACTTGCTCTTTACTGCACTTTTACTTTCAATCCCCACGGGCACTCATGACAGTCTTTCATATATTTCTAGCCAAGAAAAAAAAAAAAAATGAACACCACTTTAGGGAAACCCAGGCTTCCCTTTGAAAAGGAGATACTATTTCCTGTTAGTGGCTAAAAAACTCCCATTGAGTCTAAAAAATTAGAATTTAAATTTAGACTAGAAATAAGGCTGAGGTATAATGAGTGTGTGTCTGTGTGTGTGTGCATGTGTGTATGTATACCTGTGAGAGAGAGGGAGAGAATAGATATTCAGAATCAGAACTAGTTGATAGGGATCTGGGGATTAACGGGAAAAGTTTTGGCAGGAGCCTGCGGGACGGCGGCGGTGGCGCGGAGGGCAGCCAGGACAGCGTTGCGTGCTGTTTTGGGGTATGCACGTGGTACTCACTCAGTGGCTTCTGTTCACCGACAGATGAGGACAGATGCACCAAGGAGGGGACACAGGTTCGAGCCATGGTCCGGGAAGATGTCACATGCCGCAGAGCAACAAAGCCTGTGTGCCACGGCTGCTGGGCTTGTGCTCTAGAGCCCGAGAGCCACAACTACTGAGCCCGCACGCCTAGAGCCCGTGTTCTGCAACAGGGGGGTGGGGGTGGGGGCCACCGCAGTGAGAGGCCCGCGCACCGCAACGAAGAGTAGCCCCTGCTTGCCGCAACTAGAGAAAGCCCGCGCGCAGCAACGAAGACCCAACGCAACCAAAAATAAATACATAAAATAAACAAATTTGTTTAAAAAAACTATTAAGAAAAATATTGTTAAGGACCTCAAGAACTTTTGTTTACTGTATTAGAAATTAAAACTGAGGCAGTTTTAAAAATTAAAAAAAAAAGAACTAGTTGATATATTGTAAAGGGTGACCAGTTGTTTTTTCATCTCTAATGAGCTCAGAGAACAAATTCAAATTTCATGAGCAGAGTCTTAAAGACGTACTTTTGGGAGTACAATGTCTTAGGTTAGTAAACAAGATTGTAGAATCCTTTTAATCATGACAAAAAATACATGTCTGCATGTGTATATACACAAATACACACCCACCACACACCCTCATCCTTTGGGCTGTGCTGTCTGGTCCAGCCTGGAAGTTGGAGAATCATAAGGAGACTTTATGAGTACTTTTATGAGTTTTTTAAAGAGATTCTACAATTTTAGAAAAAATTCCCATGGTCAGACTTTCGGACTTTTGGGGACTAAATTGAAGGATGATGATTAGGGGCTTTCCAAACGCCTAAACAGTCTTCCAAGATTGCCCCAGGAGAAAAGGATGTCTTAGGCTTTGTTTGTTTTTTGTCTGTTTCTCTCAGGCCAGATGGAATAGCATCCTTCCTTCCCTTCTTAAGGGCAAAGGGAAGACACGGCTGGTGCCCAGGTACACTCTCTTCTCCCTAGGAAATACAGGGATATACAGACTCTTTGGGTTGTGAGATTGTTCTGGTGAATATCTTGAGGGAGCAGCGAGTCTTAGGTGGAATGGCAGTGGTGAGGGCTGAAGGCAGGTGCAGGAGAGCCGGCAGCCTGAACATTGCCAAGCTGTTGGAACTTCGATACCTCTGGGGCTTTAGGAAGGTGATGGGTTTCATTAGATACAATAAGGCCACTTCCAAGCTGTTTGCTTCTGTGAGCACACACACATGCATGCACACAGTTCCTGTCCTAAGAACAAGAGAACAAATAATCATGGTAGGCTTCTTCTGCAGTATGTGAAGACTGTTGTGTGCATTGTTAGAATCTCCATTGCTTCCGCAGACCCGCCCAGTCTCCTGAATGACCTCGGTAGGTCATTTTACTCTGCCTTCTGCCTCTAGGCTAACTGGCAGCAGGACGGCCCTCCTTGGCAGCAATCTGAGTTTCTATCGAGATGAGCAGATGTCCTGTTGGGGAACATCTCAGGGGAGGGGTGAGCTGCGGAGGAGGAGACACGACGGGAGGGAGGGCAGGACCCTGGCACAGCAGCCCTGTGTATGGACCTTTGGGCCACGTGATCCACCCTGTTTAGCTGTGCTTCTCCAGCTTTGAGCGCTGGGGACCCTTCAGCCCTCAGAAACGACTTCTCCCATGTGGAAATGACATTATCTTCACCAGCTGGACTTCAAAGAGACAGAGCAGCCAGCATCCTGGGAAGCTAATCGGATTTATTTGGTTCTATCTTTCCTCTGGGACAGGGCGTAAAGAAGATATGTGTATCTACATCTCACAAGGCCTGGCTTAGCCATGGAGGGAGATGAGCTTCTAAAGCTGAAAGCCATACATACTCCTGCGTACACCCACTTGCTAACACCGTGTCACAGCTTGATCCGGTCCAGGGAGGCCCAGATTTCTGGGACCCCTTCAGAGATCTGCTGTGCTCTGAGTGGGGGAAAGGTTTGGCTCGTTACCTTAAAAGAGCTCAAGAGACGGTTCAATTGAAATTCAGCTTCCTCATCTATAAAATGGGGCCTGTGATACCTGACAACCCTAGACCGCAGGCAAGAGGGACATGAAGGTCTGTTGTAAGTGGTGATAAACTGGGTTAACCATGTTGACATTACTACTGCATACTTCTCGTCTGTGTACGTGAACACAGGATCGGAGGACTTCAACATCCTTAGAACCAGCTTGGGAACATTGAATCATGACTTCTGCATTTATGTGAGGATCGTAGGAAAATGGTTTAAACTTATCAACTTATTCATCTATAATAGAATCCTCTTCATAGAGTAGTTAAAATTAAATGAGATAAAAATGTGCATGTATAATGTTGTATATATAATAAGCACTCAAAAAATGTTAGCTACTAATACTTTTATTTTGAATTGCATTCACTCTAGCACAGTGGTTCTTGGTTATCGGGACTGAGTGTGGGATTGGACCATCAGCCCTCTGGAAAGAAGTAGGCAGATTCACCTCATGTCCCGGTTGCCTTTGTATCTGGAAGTAGCACTACTGACCTGTATTCCATGGGCAATTTCTGCATCTGTGGGGATGGATTTGTGAGGGTCCCTCATGACCAACGGTGCAGGGCTAGGTTGAGGTTAGACCCACAAGTGTGGCTGCGACCATGGAAATAGACAAGCGGACGAGTTCTGATTTTCTGGAGAAAGCATCCTGTACTCTGCCTTTTTGGATGCCTGAGTTCTCTGTAGCCTTGGGCAAAACCCCCAGTTTTTAGCATCTTGGTTACTACATCTGTCAAATATGAATTATGTGAAACTGAAGGTCTGTTGTGAGAATCAACTGAGATGCCATATGTCAGTGGTTCTCAATCTTCAGCCTAATCTGGGATGAGGCCCAAGAATTTGAATTTCTAACAAGTTCCCAAGCGATGCTGATGCCACTGGTCCCCCATCCCCCACCCTCCTGTCACACGTGAGAGAAATGCAAATGTGTGATACATTAATGTTACTATACACATCAATGGAGCTAATCAGTTATACATTGTTTCTAGGAAGAAGACAGATGTAAAATTTTGATTCAAAGTTGGGGGGCCCTTACTGGAAGTGGAAAAGAGATATTCTAGGAGCCCCAAAGAGGCACCTAAGGGATTTCCAGTCCCCAGAAGAACCTGAGGACATAGGCAGGACTCTTAACTGAGTAAGGGGAACCTCACTCGAGCCGGCCATGTGCACCTTTGCTGTTCCCCACATTTTCAGGAACGGGGCTCCCCCCCAAAGCAGAGCTTTGGACAGGACAGAGTGGGGTCTGGGAGCTGTTTGCTGAGAAAGGACACGGGAGTGGCTGTGGCCCTGGCAACCTCCTCGGAAGTTGCGCCCTATTTCCTTTCCTGAGTAAACTCAGGAGCCCCAGAGCACCCTCACCCACACCCAGTCTCTGGGGCCCTGCTGGCTAGTGCATGTCAGCAGGGCGAGGGGGAGGTGACGGAGACAAAGGCATCTCTCTCACCTCAAGGAACAGACGTTAAGGGAGGAAATGAAAAAGGAGATGGGAAGCCTCTGATTTTCCCCGCAGGGCTCTTTCAGTATTAATTTAATCCTGACTTGGGATGGCAACAGCTTCTCCCAGGCCCAGTCCTCTGGAATTCTTGAGTCACCCGTGGCTGAGAGGGAGCTGTGTTCCGGTGACTTCTAAAGGGCGAGAGGGAGGCGGCATGATTTCAATTAGCCTCTGGGCCTCAGCCCTTCGGCCTCCACACGGGGCAGAGTTACTGGTCTCGCTCCGGTCTGACACCTCTCCTGCCCTCACTCCAGCTGCCCGTTGGGTCCTGTCAGGCTTGGCTTCGGGTTTCTCTTTGCCCGGGGGAGCCCGGCAGCCAGATGAAAGTGAAGCACACCATACCCTCTCCCACCATACCCTCGGCTCATGCATGGGTCCTTTCCTCTGGGTAAGAAGATTGGCCTGCAAGCAGAATCCCAGGGCTGGGGTTAATTTCCGGTGCCCACTAAGACCAGGGTGGCGCTTTCTGGTCAGCTACATCGAAGCATACAGACGGGCCAGAGGAAAAGCCTTCCTTGAAAGGTTTTCAGGGCACTAGGTAACTGGTTCCATCCTGCTGAGGCATCTGTGGTTGGGTCTGCCTTAAATACCGCCTGTGGGCACCATCTGTGTGTCTCTCATTCAAGACAGGCAAACTCCATTTTGTCTGGCTGAATGTAACACATATTGTTTCGGGAGCTCAAAAGAATTCATGGTCACGTGTGTGTGTGTGTGCGTGTGCGTGTGTGTGTGTGTCTGGGAAACCTTTCAAGGTCTACTTTCTTCTTAAATTAAAAATTTTTTTAAATGTAGCTTTACTGAGGTATAATTGACAAATAAAATTATAAGGTATTTAAATTGTACATCATGCTGACATGTATATCAAGGCTTACTTTCTCGTGTTTATGCATGGAAGCAACCAGTACTTCTACCCAGATTAGGAGACAGAAAAGACTCTATTTCTTGAAATCTTAGACAAGTAGCTCCAAGGAACACTTCCTATTAATGGCATTTGGGTAAAGTGGTCATTGGTTCCTCTATGCTTTCATGCATGCATGCTGCAGACTTTCACTGAAAAAGGCACTGAGGATTTAAAGATAATATGTAACCCTTGCCTTTAAGGAGCCTGTAGCCTAGTGCAAGAGGGAGACATATAAAGGCCGTAGCAGTATTTGCAAAATGCCACACTGTCACTTATTTACATTTGCAGATTTTCTAAAAGGTGGAACGAGAGGTGAATGTACATTTATACATATGTGCATTTGTGGGAATACATAAGGTCTCCATAGTTGTTCAAACTCACCTACTGGTCACTCTGGGGCATGAAAAACATTAGACACTGACCCAGCAGGCTTCGTTGTCCTAAGGCCTGCTATGAATTTGTAAGAAAGTCAACCTCAAGGAAATATCATTGGGTGTGATATTCATTGGAAAGAGAAGAAATCTGATATTGCCCTGTGTTGATGACAAAAGTGGGTCTGGCCTTAGGGATGGCACTTCAACTACACAAGAAAATGGGACTTTTAGCAAGGCCTGGTTCTTTTCACCAGCTGACTGCCTCTCTCTTCTGTAAGGCCACCCACACAGTCATACACCAGAGTCAAAGAATCACTGAATTTTAGACTAGGAAGGGAGGTTGGCATGAAAGAGTGGCTAAGAGTGAATGCTCTATTGAACTAGACGATGTCTGCAGCCAAGCAAAGGGCTTAGACTCAGAGAACAAACGCCATTCACTACACTCTTCTAGACCATGGGGCCTGTTCGGTTGGATATATTTCCTCTAAACTTTCAGTCTCAACCCTCAGGTCCCCTCAAGCTTTTGAATGCACACAATCTTAGGAGTCTAGCTAATTTGGCACACTTCTCCTTCTCTGGGGTATTTGCTGCCACTTTTTTTAGCTCTATAATACCAGGGCTTTCTAACATCTCTGGGAGGAAGACCAACATGGACCACGGCAAGGAGATGGCCACGCCGTTGGACGGACCATCTGAAAAAGGAGGACCACTCAGATTCACTGGGGCTGCTGTTGTGCCAGGGTGAGCTATGCTTACCTCTGAAATGTTGATCCGGCCCTCCTGGAAGGAGCAGGTGGTGGGGTCATGAGTACAGAGGTTTCGGTATTTGCACCAATGGCAGCGGAAGGCGCTGTTGACGCAAGACAGGCACCTGCAAGGATAGAGACAGTAAGAGGCAAAGAGAAGGCAGCAGACAGGGAAGGTAAGGGTGCCTGGTAGCCCATGTGTCATGATGGAAGTCTGTTATCCTAGTCTCACTCTCGGAGGGGTAGATTGGTGGGGCATCCCCAGCCCTGGGAATGGTGGCTTATCCCTCTAAGGTGTTCACGGGACCAGAAAATTGAGAGAAAAATGTGTTCAGAGCGGGAATAATGTAACTTAGAAACCAGTGGTGTGCTAGAGCTGGTCTGTATCAGCTCATGATAGCCAATTATTCATATTTTCAGGAATTTTACAAGCGGTTGGCATCATGATAGCAGCTGGAAATTAGCCATGGAGGGAGTATTTATGCCATAGAAATTGGAAAATGCCATATAATAAGTTTTCCCCCTGATTTCTGATGGTTAAATATTTGGCAGCATACCACCACTTATAAGACAGAATCGCGGGGGTGGGATGAATTGGGAGATTGGGGTTGACATATATACACTAATATGTATAAAACAGATAACTAAC
Organism: Neophocaena asiaeorientalis asiaeorientalis; assembly: GCF_003031525.2. NCBI lineage: Eukaryota > Metazoa > Chordata > Mammalia > Artiodactyla > Phocoenidae > Neophocaena > Neophocaena asiaeorientalis. The sequence goes on along the minus strand of NW_020173731.1, from coordinate 8,884,617 downwards.
AAGAACCTGCTGTATAAAAAAATAAAAAAAATAAAGACAGAATCGCCCAAAGAGCGCAGGGATAGAAATTGGGCAGATCTGGTTGCAGTTTTGCCTCTGCCACTGCCACTGAGGTCACCCTGAGTAAGCACTTTACCTTCTGACTCAGAATTTCTTCATCTGTCTGTACTAAGACTTTCCTGTCCACTCCATGGGGTGTTTCGTGTCAAACGAGATAACGTATAGGACGTGATTTGGAAAAGTATTAACAATGCTAAATGTATTATTTTTAAGTGCTTAAATCACCTGTTATTTCAAGCTCTTAAATCACATTGGAGTGTTAATGATTGGTTCATACCACCTGTGTTTCTGAGTTTTGGGGGAGTAAACGGTATTAAATGATAACTTTGTCCCACTCTCCAGGTAGCCAGGCATAGATAGCAACAGGCTATGTGTGTGGCTTCTGCCTTTCTCCCCAGGGTGAGTGAGCACTTCTTTCTCTCTGGTTTCCCCTGGAGGCTGTGTGTATTATCTAGGTTCTCTGTGTGTGATCAGACCACTGTCAGGCAAACGGGTTTTGCAGGTAGGGTTGTTCTTCCTGCTTCTTGCCAGATCCTCTAGTCTAGCCTCTCACAACTAGACCAACCTGGAAGGGATACGGCCAGGTCTGCAATCTGGCGCCACCTGGTGGGAGCTCTGATGACATTTGGGCGGATGGGACTTGATCCAGGGGTCACTGGCTAATACTCCACAGTGGATTGGGTGCGTTAGCCCATCTACACTTCTTCTCCATGCCAAATATTTTTATCCCCTTCTAGATATGCCCCTAGTTATTTTGTTCCTGAACCTAGCCCAGATGGATCGCTTCTTGCTAACATCTTATGATTCAGCAAGTAAATCATGAAAATGGACCAAAGATGATGAGATCAGGGTTTTAGAACAGGTTCTTCCATTGGCTAATTTTGTGACCTTCGTTGCAGCCCTTATACCCTATGGGCCTCAGTGTACCATAGTAAAAGGAAAGAATTGAACTTGACTCTGTGATTTTTAACTGTGAATGCCAGGAGTAAAGAAGGATAAGATAGTGTTTTGCAATAAAATGGAATCTTTAGTGTCAAGGATACCTGCTTTGTTTTTCTGCTAACACTTGTTGCCTGTGACAGCATCTCCATTGCCATGGCAATATGGTTGAAAGTGGTGACATCACACTGAGTTGCCATGGAGATGTGGATGCTCTCACAAACAATGTATTCCTTCACTGCTGTGTTGTGGGAAGTTCACTTTCCAAGATGCTTGCATTTCCCAACAAAATGGGATTGGAATGCAGTGGGTAAGGGGCAATTTTATTCATTTCAGCTTCAGCCACATACTGCCCTGCCTTGCCTCCTCCCAGGCCATTTTTACCACTTGTTCTGTCTTTCTCAGCACATCTATTGATTTGGCCAAATGGGGCTCAGGTACGTCTCTTTCCTTAGCTACTGTGGAGACCCTAGAACTCTAGAAGATGATTTTAATCATGAAAAATCAAGACCAGAAAAGAGGAGACTAAGGAGGCTCATTTGCCTATTTTGATGGCTAAATTCCTTTAGGGCTTAGCTGCAAACAGACCCTCTCCCCACATGGGCTGCTGGGCCCATCGTGCGCACAGCCTAGACCCTCAGACTTGATACTGCTGGGGTCCTCAGGTTGTTCCCGCCCTGGGCAGTGGGAGGGATGGGTCCATAGCATATTCTCAGGTACTGCTCCTTCTGGCATGGAGCCGATGCTTGATCTCTCTCCTTGTTGATTGACCAGGGTCACATGGCCCTTATGTGGCCCTATTATAGAGACGTGTTTCCCTCTTTCTAAATCTAAATCTAAACGGTGCATGAGTTTCCAGATGGTATGGAAGGAGCCTCAGTTTCACTTCGAGAGAGGAACCAGCAGAAACTAAGTATGGGTCTCTCTCTCCTCCATTCCTGGTCCTGCTTTTTACTTATGAAATGCTCCCAGCTTCCTGCGCAGCTGTTGGATCTCACAGCCAAGGGCACTCAATTGGTAGGCATTCTGCTGCTGGAAATGGCTGGTGAGGTCAGCTGGGCTGCACTTAAGCCCCTCTGAGCGCTGGTGGTTGGGCCTGGTTTTCCCCTCCTCCTCGAAAAGTTGAAGGCTCAGTTTGGACCATGGTATAGTTTAAAGCTTCCTCTCCCTCTCCCAGCCTGAGTCCTTTATTTGAGTGCTGGGTGAGGCTATTTCCTCATCTCTGAGTCCCTTCTTCATGTGGTCATGGATGATGTGTCCAAGCTCCACTGGTTGTCAGTCTCCATGTTCAAATCCACCACCAATTGGTATAAAATGGAGAACTTTTCTTCTGGGTCCTGAGACATGACCTTTGTTTTTACTTCAAACCCTCTTTTAACTCTTAGTTTGAGAGTTGAGGGTAGGGTGTGTTGCAAGGGAGACCGAATGAGATCAGAGGCTGTGGAGAGTGAAGCCATTCGGTTTAATATCACTGAATAAATGGAATATAACTGAAAAGTAACAGTTATGGAGAGCTTACTCTCTTCCAGACAATGTGCCGGGTCCAACTGGGAGACTGTGAGGTGAATACAATATGATTCTTGTTCTAAGGGAACTTAGAAAAACCCCACACTCATAACCAGACCCAGGGCAAGACTCCTCTGGCCTGGCCTTGCCGTTACCTGCTTGCTCACTAATTTCTCCCAACCTCATCTCTATAGAAGGACGTTGGTCTACGGGATCCTCTGGCTTTGATACTGAACAAGTACTAGTGCTGAGAGGGGTGTGCTTACAGTTGGTGGGCGCTGCAGTTGTAGAACTTGAACTCGGTGCCGACGAATATCTTTCCTGTCTCCTTGGATCTCAGCTGCAGCTCTAGCCCAAACCAGTCTGGAAAAAGGAAAAAAAAAAGGAGAGGGTTACAAATCTGGGGCACAGTGGAGAGACTGAGGGTAAATCATTCAGCTACTCCAGGGCTCCCCTGGGGCACCGATGGTAGATGGAACGTTCTTGAATCTTCTTCCAACAGACTCCCTTTCATCCTGCTGATGACCAGCCCATCACTGAGACCCAGATGCCCCCAGCCCCTCTCTTAGGGAGGAGGTAATGGATCAGATCCCACAGAGTCCCCTGTTTGGTCAAATATGTACAGTTACTGTCAGAAATATCAGGTCACCGATATAGAATAAAAATTAAAAAAAAAAAAGAAATATCAGAACGAAATTGGGTCATTTGTAGAGATGTGGATGGATCTAGAGACTGTCATACAGAGTGAAGTAAGTCAGAAAGAGGAAAACAAATATCGTATATTAACGCATATATGTGGAACCTAGAAAAACGGTACAGATGAACCGGTTTGCAGGGCAGAAATTGAGACACAGATGTAGAGAACAAACGTATGGACACCAAGCGAGGGGAAAGTGGCGGGGGTGGTGGTGGTGGTGGTGTGCTGAATTGGGAGATTGGGATTGACATGTATACACTGATGTGTATAAAATTGATGACTAATAAGAACCTGCTGTATAAAAAATAAATAAAATTCAAAAATTCAAAAAAAAAAAAAAGAAATATCAGGTCAAAAGCCCTAAAAGCCCCCAGTTCTATGGAGAGAACCCGCTGAAAACCACTGGCTGAAACCACTGACATTCCTCGAACGGAAGGGAAGTCTGGAAAAAATCTTTATGCACTGTGCAGGCTTAACCCAAATGGGAGCAAGGGATTTCCCTCTTCCTGAATTTTGCTTTGGGGCATGACAGTTTGCTTTCAGACTCAAACAAGTTTATAAGCCCTATTGGTATCTGGCATAAGGAGACCTAGTCAGGCAACTGTCAGTCAGTCTGTGCTGGTACTTGCCACCCTGTTCCCTGGGCCCTCTTCTCTTGGCCACCCTGGTAGGGCAGCCCCTAGCATATGACTCTCATGGCAGACACTTCTTACCTTGATCCAGAGGGATGACAGGGACAACCTTGGGTCCTGGTGAGATGCAGATGACCTGGCTCCCAGATACCTGTCCCTCTACCTCTGTCAGGTTCCCAAAGGCACAGGAGATGCCCGCAGACAGATCGGGAGCATCACTCACAACCAGGCTGAGCTGTGGGAGGAGCAAAGGGATAATGCTGGAGGAAGAGCCCTTGGGGCTCGGGAGACCTGGGCTCCAGGCCTGGCCCTGCCATTGCCCACTTGCTCACTCATCCCCACTGGCCTCATCGATAAAGAGGATGTTGTTTCCAGGTGATCTTCTAGCTTTGACACTGAACAATTACAGTAGCACTGCGAGGGGTGTGCAGGGCCAATGGTCTTTATTATTAATACTATTAACTTTTCAGTCTTGTCCAGCAGCAGAAAGCACTGGGGGGAGGGGAAGGGAAGGATGCTAGGGGGAAAGGTCCCAAAACCCAGCTCATTTTGACATGAAATCATGCAAACTTGAAAGCAAGTCATGAGCTGAGCCCTTCACAAATAAGCCTTAGCCCTGGATCATGGGAGAACACGTATCACCAGTCTGCAGGTTTATAAGGAGTTTACCGGGCTGGCGAAAGACAGCTGGCGCCTCAGCCTGGCTGTCATTTAGGGTCTGCTTGCCAAGGTGGTGGGTTTCCTAGAGTTTCTATTCTCTGTTCCTCTCTGGCTCTCTGCCCCCTGACAGCTCCCCTAGAGTAGGGCAGTCACCTCACAAGAAGTTTAGGGGATCAGATGAAGGCAGGAAGTGAACACTAATGGCTCAGATGATGCCTGCTGTTTCTTAGGGTCCCAGTGATCTAGGTCAGTGGTTTGCAGGCCTTTCAAGTTTGAACACTCTCCTTTGAATGGTAAAAATATCACAGAGTGTCAGAAGAATCTGTTGATTGAGAAATCGTTTAATGGTAAAATGCTGCTCTGAATTCAGTGTACTTGGAAATGGGGCTGTACTAAGTGACCACAATATAGTATCTAAGTGGTATTTGAAACAACAGGTGAGAAATGTGACTCCCAGTGGGGAGTGCCCATGAGGGTCCAAGGTGACAACACCCTGCGGCCTGCAAGTGGCGAGTCCTAACGGAGGGAGGTCTCCCTTTGTCATCCCACCTGGCAGGGATTTCTTAGTCACAGTGGCTATCACCTAGCCTTTCTATACATTCGTTTGCTGCTGAATCTCTGCCCCAGTTTCGTTTCCATGGGGCTGAGAGACTTAGGTACAAACTCTGCTGTTTGTTCCCTCAGCTCCATGGGAGCCAAAACCTCCCGGTGGGGATGAATGAACGCAAGTCTTGGAAGGTTCATTAACTAATTAACATTTGTGAATGCTCATATAACCTCCAGAATGAAATAATCCTGCAGGGCCTGAGGACACGAAGTATTTGGGCTTGCAACTCGACAGGTGGTTAAGGACCATTGTATTCTCTTTAATATTTTAAGCACATACTGTGAATTAAGTCTCAGTCTCTCTGTGTCTGCCTGTCTGTCTGTGTCTCTCATATACAAGCACAAAGGCAACTCCAGGTTTCTGTGAGACATTGTATCAAGTGGACGATTGAAATACACCATATACCAACGAATGGCATTGGATCGCATTATGTTGTAGCTGTTTGTTACTAAATGCAAAATCTAGATTTACAAAACAGATCAATAGGTAATGAATCTGCGAGGGGCATGGCGAATGACTAGGCCCTTTACAATAAGAGTTACCATAGTTTTCCTACAAAGATCAAGTTTCCTTGGAGCATTTAAAGTGTGAGCCATTTACATTGTGCAAATGTTAAAGGAACACACCCACACTTGTGCGGGTCCCACACCCCACGCCTCCACCCTTCCGGATGAGTTTACTCACCAGCCGGCTGTGCTCAGACACTGAGATGCTGCTGGGATGCACCTCGAGGCTCATGCACTGGCTGATGCTGGCAGCAAATCGATTAGGTTCCCAGGCCCGCTGACACTTGTCCCTGCGGGAGCACCTGCCACAAACACAGATCCACAAGCGGTCAGGCCTCTGAGATCCATCTGTTGGAGGCTCCAGGGTCCCCTGAAGGTAAGTGAGAAGGCTTTGCTGCTCTGAGGCCTGTGTCCGTCTTCTCATGACAACATTCACTTATCCCAGAGGGCCTGGTGACTCCCAGATGGTCTCTATTGCAGTTAAAGTCAGACTAAGAGAAGTGGGATCGACCGCCAACACAAGAGATGCGGTTTAGACATAAAGAATAGCTCTAGAGGGATGGCACCTTTACGGGAAACTCAGTGAGTGAGGGAGGGAAGGTTGGGGACGTGAGAAGTAGCAAGAAAGAGGCTAAAAATGTGAACCCTGGAGCCATGATGCCTGGGCTCTAACCCCAGATCTACAGCCTACTAGCTGTGGCCCCTTGGACAAGTTCCTTAATCTCTCCACGCCTCAGTTCCCTCAACTGCAGAATGCCGAGGCCAATGATAATACACTACCTCATAGGCTTGCTGTAAGCATTAAATGAGCTAGTGTTTAGAAAATGGCCTGTTCTTAGCCCTTCTAAGAACAATGTTAATGATGATGATTCTGAATATTATTATTCTCCTCCAGGGATATTTAAAAACCTGGACAGGGTCTTAGCTGTGTGGGACAGCATGCATGTGATCTTGTGGCTGGATTCATAGCTCTTTGAAGGCAGGGACCATGTTTTATGCATTGAGCTATTCTACCGGTCCATGGTATATTTTCAATAAATGTTTGTGGTGGGAAAGAGAGAGACAGACAGGGAGTCGCAGGCAGGGTTGCCCCTGGCAGAAGGCATGTGTGGCCGCTTCTCCTCACATCTTCATCTCTGGTTCTTGGCTTCTCCGCCTACAGCAGCAGGTGGGCACTGTGACGCCTGCACACAGGGGCGTCTGGTGGCCACTTAAGTCACATGGGGACACGCTCCAGGGCTGGTGCTTCTCCAACCAAAGAGCCACTGGGGACACTCCAAGATTCCACAACCAGGCTGAGATTCCCACCCGAGCTCCCCCCAAAGTCCCTCCCCCCTCTTCCTTTCCAGGCACATAATGGATCTAAATATGAATGCTGTCAAAGAAAAGAATTATTGAGGTTTAAGTGAATCCTTAAGATAGCTCTAAAGTGAGCTCTTGACTGGAGCCTTTATCTCATTGACTCACTGAAATGGCTCTTTTTTTATCATACTATTTATGGCAACAGCCCTAACAGAGAGAGATAAATAGCCTCTGAGACAATAACGCACTTGCAGGAGCAAGGCATACAGAAGACACAGGAAGGCTTCAAATCCCCCCCGGACCCAGAGGCTCCTGAGCAATTTCTCTCAGGCCTCCGCCTCCATTAAAATCCAGTGTGTGGGCCTGGCAGCTGGGGTCGTCCATCCACTCATTCCTGTTACCCAGGCAGGCGGATGGCGACAGGTGGGAGGACACTGCCGGAGGGGCTGGTGAAGATGAGAGGGACCAGAAGAAGAGAAACCTCTGGGTATAACCAGGAGGAAACTTGCTCCCCATGTGCTCTTGGCAAACAGAGCTGCTGGAAGGAGAGGTGTGCCCTGGCAGGTGATGACAGGGAAGGAGCTCAGACGGCAGAGGAAATCTGAGACTATCTTCATGTGGTCCAGTCATTCTAGGAGCCCCAGCTGACCTGGCCCAGGAGGATGATGGGGTGGTCTGGGGCCTCCGGGAGACTTGGACACTGAGGCTAGATTGGCAGGGAGAGCAGGGAGTGGGTAGTATGGCCGGATCTACCCACCACCGCACAGTGAGAGGGCAGGTAGCCCAAGACAAGGCCTGAAGCTGGGAGCGGCTGTCAGATTCTGTGGAGAAAGAAATCCCCTTGAGGTGAGAGAGCCTTCTGGCTGTCAGGCCAGCCTCACTGAAGGGAACCCAACTGCAGCCACCTTTGCCATTCTGGGGGCATAGTGGGAGCAGCGGCAGTTTCTTTACCACCGGTCTGACCTAAATGGAGACTCACTGTCCGGGTTCTGGTGAGAGCATTTCTGGCAAGACTTTTGGAGGAGGCCCTTACCTCCAAATCTAAGCAGGGAACTCAGTATCTGTGGGCTCCAATCCAGTCCGGATTTTGCATCTGTGAGGTGCCCGCTTCCCTCCCTCCCTCCATAGCCCTCCCAACACCTGCTGCAGAGGCTGGAAGCCAAGAGCTATTGTGCAGGACCCTGAACTCTGGCCCTCCGCCTCCGCCTCCACCCTAAACTCTGCACATTTTATGGGGATGCTTTGCCGGCTGGCACGGAGCCAAGGAGTTTCCAACTCCACTGTGGAACAGAATTCCTGGCCAGCTCCTGCCTTTGGAGTTTTCACCCTCTTCTCTCCCTCTGGGGCACTTCGAATCAGGAAGTTTAAGTGCAATTTTGCATTTCTATTGAGCTGGTATTCAATGGCAGGGGATGTATCTGAATAGGGATGTGAGGCCAGTTGGAGTGAGATGCAGACTTCTTGGAATCCGGAATTAATGAGGCCAGAAGGGTCCTCCCAAGGCTTCTGTGTCCATAACAATTATTTTGACTTGTGTAGCTTATCCTGAGCTTCCTTATTGCCAAAGCATTTATTATTTCATTTAATCCTCACAGCTCACCTGCGAGGTAGGCATTACCCCTATTTAGCGATGGGGAAATGGAGGCCCACAGTTGTCAGTGGACCATCCTCGGTCACACAGCAGCTAACTGGAGTCCAAGCTTCCCAACTCTAGTGCAAACTCCAGGAAGGAGACACCTCGTTCAGGCTACACTGAGGAAGTTCTTGGGAAACCTAGAGATTCTACAACTTCCCTTGTGAGCTCTTCCAACACCACTACCCTTCCCTGTAGAAAAGGTACAGACTTCAGAGCTGGCCGGGGGGGAGGGGGTGGGGGATCAGATTTTGGAGGTGAAATGAAAAACAGAGAGGCAGAGGCACTGCACTTAGAAAGAAGGCCCACCCATGGCCTCTCTTCCTCTTCCTATTCTCAGCACTCCAACCACGATGAGAATTACTGCTCAGAAGAGGGAAATTCCTCTCTCACTACGAACTGATGTCACATCCCTCATCAACACTCCCAGGAAAGTACCTGGTTTTCTGCATTCCAGGCTTTTTTCCAGAATGTGCCAAACTTACATGTTGTGCAGGGCACACCAGCCACAGTGAGGGTCCCCCGAGCTCAGGCACTCCCCACAAGTCGTGTACTGTTCACAGGATTCCACAGGGACCCTGGTGATCTGGCCAAGAGGGAAAAGAGAGCAGGTTAGATTGGGGAGTGACGCCTCGCAGAGGTGTGTTCAGACTCAACTACACCTAACCACACTTGCACTGTCACCACCCCTAAGGGGTGACAGTGGGTGTGTGTGTGTGTGAATCAGCGGCCTCAGTGTTCTCATCTGTTTGCCCCGCACGAGTCAGGTACAGCTAACAGGCCCCAGGCTTCTTGCCTTTGCTGGAGGTGGAAGCAAATCCTCCAGTTTCTCTTTGCCTGCACTAAAGTCCTCCAGAGAGCTGGGCCTGCTCCTGGCAAAGGCTGAAAATGGTTAACTCTGTTGAAAGGCTATTGAGTGCCACCAACTCGTCTCTGAAGAGCTTTCAGCTGGGCTTGGGCTGAGACATCCTGCCTGCACAGGAGACATTTAAAAAGGGAGAGAAGGAGAAACTTTTCCTATCAAATAATATTCATCTAATGGCATGGTCTTTTTACATCCAACCAAACATACCACCTGGATCCAATTATCCCATTCTCTGATGCCTGCATTCAGTTTCTCTAGTAAATCTCCCATCCTTTGAAAAGTCTGGCTAAATGGGAACAGAGATGAGCTGCCTGTCTTGCTGGGGAAAGTGGGAATGTACAGATGAAGCCCCTGCCCCCCAGAGGATGTGGCCTCCTCCTGGCTTCCAGGTGGGGCCCTGAGGGGACACGGGCCGGGGCCTGTTTGGTCATTACTCACCCTTACCTGCTTAGCGGGTGTGACATTAAGGCCAGGCAAAGGGTCAGAAGATTGAAGTCTTGCATTTGGTATGTCCTAGGTATCTGTTGCTGGCTGGGGCTGGAGGCTGCTGGGCTGGGAATGGAATCTCATTTGTTAGGGCAGAGAGGTCCCCCACCTACTGGATGTGCGAACCCAAGTGGAAACACAGCCTGCGGTCCAGCGGCACAGTGGTCTGCCTCTAGCAGGGGGACAAAGGATCTGATGGAGATGCCTTCACAGCGTGCTCCTGAGAGGCTCGGGATGGAGTCTAACACTGCTCACCGGTAACTGTTTATCAGATGTCACTATGAGAGGCTCCGGTGCTGTGTGACAGAGAAACAGCAGCGAACAGGACACAGATCCTGCCCCCCCGGAAGAGCACGCAGCCCAGTAGGAGTTGATAATTACAAACCGAGACCTGCTCTACACTGTGCTCAGCATCCACTGCAGGCAATAGGCATGTGCCCTGGGGGCCTTGGCAGCTTAAAGGAGGGCGGTCCGGCACAACCTGTCTGGAGGAAGGGACCAGCTGAGTAAGGGTGAACCAGGGTAACAGTGGGCCCAATGCAGATGCCTGGAAGGGCATTCCTAGCTGAGAGATTATCACGAACAAAAGTAATCATGGGGCTTCCCTGGTGGCGCAGTGGTTGAGAGTCCGCCTGCCGATGCAGGGGACACGCGTTTGTGCCCCGGTCCGGGAAGATCCCACATGCCGCGGAGCAGCTGGGCCCGTGAGCCACGGACACTGATCCTGCGCGTCCGGAGCCTGTGCTCCACAATGGGAGAGGCCACAACAGTGAGAGGCCCGTGTACCGCCAAAAAAAAAAAAATGTAATCATGGCTAAGTTCAGCCTAACTCAAGTGTGGAGTGTATACTGGATGGGCAGGCTGAGAGATGAGGCTGGTGGCATGGAACCGGGGGCCAGACAACGAAAGGTCTTGGGTACCAGCCCCAGGAACCTTCCTTCTCTCTGTTGGGTGCCCCCCACACCCGCTCATTCTCCCCACATCATAAACACTTAACATTCTGAATTACAAAGCTTTTCTCTGAGTGACGTGATCAACTTTAAGCATCCCTAACTTCCCTTTAATAATAAAAATACAAAATGCAGAAAGCATAAATATAAAATCTTGCAATTCAGTGAAAAAATTGATATTCTAAATGGAAGTTGGGGGAGTAGCTGATTTGAAATAGTTCATGTGGAATAGGTCCGAGGGTTGAATTGACTCTATGTCCAATATGACCTGACAGGGTGATGTCATAGCTAAAGGGGCTAATTCGATCATGGGCTGCATTAATGGACATGGTGTCAGGATGGAGATGACCTGAGTTCCCAGCCCAGGTCTTTGCAACCTGCTCTAAGAGGAGGGTTGCTCAACCAGAGAAACTTTCCAGACGGTGGTCACGATGGGGTGGGACCCAGGTGCGGCATCTGAGGTACAGCTGATAGACCTGTATGTTTATTTAGGTCAAAGAAGTTGAATGTCAAGGTGGTCGTGGAAGCTATCTGCCACTGTTTGAAGGGGGGCAGTGTGGCTGCAATAAGACTCATGGGTGAAAAGTTCCAGGAAAGCTCGACAGAAGAAAGTCAAGGTTGTCCACCAGTGCAACAGACCTGGCTTCCAGCAGGGACTCCCTTCCGTGGGACATGTAAGCAGAGTCAAGGTGACATGTGTCCGGGAGGCTGTGGAAGGAATTTCTGCCCCCAGAGGAAGGCTGCCCTAGTCCTTCTAACTCTGACATATAGGATTCTATTGCCCACAGTTTGCCTAACTCCTTCCTGAGACTGTTCATTTCTGTCCTGAATGACTTGGACAGTTCAAAGATCCAGCCATGCCACTAGCCACTGATAGCACCCCACTTTAAGGAGCAACCATTGACCCCTGACTCACGTCCTGTGATTCCTACCAGAAGCACCTTTCCGGCAGGTGCCTGCCAGACGCTTTCCCAGCATGCCTCTCCCGGGCCTGGGACTCTCGGCCCTTCAGGATATCTGTGACCCTAGCCACCTGGGGGGCTTCCGCCAGCCCCCTCCAACCCGCCCTCGGAGGGCTGAGAGCCGCAGCCCAGTGCCCGGCCTCCCTTTCTTGGGTTTCGGGCTCCGTGTGAGTGATGTCTGCATCTGGCTGGAAATTAAAACAACTGTCTGCATTGCATTCGGCCCGTCTGTCAAAACACAGCCCAGCTCTCAGCAGCTGGGGAAGGGGGCCCTGAATGGGAGCAGTGTCTCCAGCAACAAAGCCCACTTTCATGCCAAGTGCCGCAGAGATAGTGAGAAGCCTGTTCTTCTCCAAACGTGAAACCAACAGCACAACTATTTTTCCTGTTTCCTGGGCCCTCCTGGTGGGAATTTTTTTTAAAATACACTGAGTTGAAGAGTAAAGTGAAACAGGAAACTTATAAGGGGGGTGGTTCCTAAAATTTGAATTATTCTCTTCTCAAAGACCTCATAGCCATATGCAAACCAGAGGAAAGAAATGTCACAGGGACTGGAAGGAGGTCCTCAAAGTCAGGTGTTTCCATGGGTGCTCTGTCTTTCCTATAATCATGTGTTTCTGTATTCATTCATCAACCCGTATCCATAGATCATGTCCTACAGGAAGACCAGTGCTGGGCACTTTAGGGGAATAAAATCAACAGCAACATTAAAACACAGCCATCACCTTCAAGTTGCAAACAGACTAGCAATAAAAACAAGAAAAGTGATGTGTGTTCTAAGAGACATATTGAAAGAGGGCTGAGGCAATTCAGAGCAAAGAAGATACTACTTCTATGTCTACACCGTCCAATGTATGGGCCCGTGTGGTCACCAGCATCCGGAATGGGGTTAGTTCGAATTCTAGTCCTTAGAGATGTGCTCTAAGGACACCGGATGTTGATGGTTGAGCACGGAAAACAAGAATGTAAAATAGCACAGTAATAATTTTTTATTGACACATATTGAAAAGATAAAAATTTAGTAAATATTGAGTTAAATAAGATCTACTATTAATTTCCACTGTCTCTTCTTACTCTTTAAAATATGGCTGCTGGAAAAGTTAAAATTACACGCGTAGCTGTGTGGACAGCACTTTGTCATCATGGGAGAGCACTGCTCTAGATAGGAGTCCCAAGAAGGCTTTGTAAGGGATGTGGCCCGGGTCTGGGTCTTCAAGGGTGAATAACATTTATACAGATGAAAAGCGTCCCAGGTGGAAAGAACCACATGAGCAAACACAGGAAAGCAGTTTCTTCAGAAAACGTTGCATGAGGGTGAAGAGTGATGGGTATAAATCTGGAAAGGTAGTTTTGGGTTAACTTGGGAAGGACGGAGAAGGCCACAGAGCTGGAATACATGATGTCTGTAAGCTCTCCAGCCTGTCACTCCTTGGCCAAAAGAATGTCCTCCATGAAGAGGTGGGCCGAGTTTTCAAACCAACATCCTTGGCATTACCTGTGAGCTTAAGGGGCATAAAAATCCAGAGTCCACTGGGTTAGAACCTCTGGGATGGGGCGGGGCCTGAGAAATGGTTCCAACAAGCTCTCCAGGTGATTTTTTTTTTTTTAAAGAAGATGTTGGGGGTAGGAGTTTATTAGTTAATTTATTAGTTTATTTTTGCTGTATTGGGTCTTTGTTTCTGTGCGAGGGCTTTTTCTAGTTGTGGCAAGCGGGGGCCACTCTTCATGGCGGTGCGCGGGCCTCTCACTATCGCGGCCTCTCTTGCTGCGGAGCATAGGCTCCAGATGTGCACAGGCTCAGTAGTTGTGGCTCATGGGCCCAGTTGCTCCGTGGCATGTGGGATCCTCCCAGACCAGGGCTCGAACCCATGTCCCCTGAATTAGCAGGCAGATTCTCAACCACTGCGCCACCAGGGAAGCCCCTCTCCAGGTGATTCTTAAGAGAACCACTGGTAAATGTGACTTCATGTCTTGGGAAATCTTTTTAAGTGTCAGGCCCTGGGGCCATAAAGAAATAGAATCAAACTCTGCCTAGGGACTACCAAAGGAACTAGTGGAAGGAATTAGACTGACTCAGGAGGAGGAGAGATGGAGGTTAGCCTGGGGACTGCTTTATAGCCAGGGAGAAATTGGTTCTAATATCTCTGAGTCTGTGGAGGCCCTGAAAGACCAAGTTCAAACTTCTGGGGTCACTTCACTCTGCACCAGGCGAAGGCGGGCACTTGCTCTAGGACGTGGTGGGTGGGGGAGGATGGGGAGGGGATGGGCATCGTCCCTAGTTTTCAAACCAACATCCTTGGCATTACCTGTGAGCTTAAGGGGCATAAAAATCCAGAGTCCACTGGGTTAGAACCTCTGGGATGGGGCGGGGCCTGAGAAATGGTTCCAACAAGCTCTCCAGGTGATTTTTTTTTTTTTAAAGAAGATGTTGGGGGTAGGAGTTTATTAGTTAATTTATTAGTTTATTTTTGCTGTATTGGGTCTTTGTTTCTGTGCGAGGGCTTTTTCTAGTTGTGGCAAGCGGGGGCCACTCTTCATGGCGGTGCGCGGGCCTCTCACTATCGCGGCCTCTCTTGCTGCGGAGCATAGGCTCCAGACGTGCACAGGCTCAGTAGTTGTGGCTCATGGGCCCAGTTGCTCCGTGGCATGTGGGATCCTCCCAGACCAGGGCTCGAACCCATGTCCCCTGAATTAGCAGGCAGATTCTCAACCACTGCGCCACCAGGGAAGCCCCTCTCCAGGTGATTCTTAAGAGAACCACTGGTAAATGTGACTTCATGTCTTGGGAAATCTTTTTAAGTGTCAGGCCCTGGGGCCATAAAGAAATAGAATCAAACTCTGCCTAGGGACTACCAAAGGAACTAGTGGAAGGAATTAGACTGACTCAGGAGGAGGAGAGATGGAGGTTAGCCTGGGGACTGCTTTATAGCCAGGGAGAAATTGGTTCTAATATCTCTGAGTCTGTGGAGGCCCTGAAAGACCAAGTTCAAACTTCTGGGGTCACTTCACTCTGCACCAGGCGAAGGCGGGCACTTGCTCTAGGACGTGGTGGGTGGGGGAGGATGGGGAGGGGATGGGCATCGTCCCGGGAAGCTGGAGAAGGCAAGGGAGCTTCTCCTGGAGAGTGTCTACCGTGTCAGGCGGCTTTGTCAGGGCTGACTCAGAGTTTAATGGGACACTCAAGTGACACTTTAATTGGTGTTTGTTTATTATGATTGCGCTTCAATTATGCCTGAGGCTCCCCACCCCCTCTGGTCCGAGTGCTGGGATCTGAGGGTGGCTGCGTCGGCAGAGGAACGTGGTGGTGAGGCGCCTCCGATGGCGGATGCCCCTCTCCCACCTGCCTCCACCGCCTTCTCCCCAGGACCAGGGGACCGCTCCACACTGGATTCCCCCCGCACGCTTGGCATTCTTCTCCTCTTGATCTTATGTCTTGTAATTACACCTCTAATGAATATAACTGTCCGATTAAGTCATTTACTGAAGAAACACTCTTCATGAAAGGTGACTCGTACTGTGTTCTTGTCTCCTCTGACCCCAAGGCCCCTCATCTCCAGTGCCTCCCTTGGCCTCAGTCTGTGGGGTTGACGTACGTGGGAAAGGGCTCAGCAGGGGTGCAGAGTTCGGAGTGGTTCTCTCCCCGACCTGACTCCCTCCCCTTTAAGCACACTGGTCAGCCCACAGGGTGCAGCGCCCCGCACAGCAAGGGATGTGATATCAGATTATCATTGGCTGTGGGGACGAATCACCAAGGGAACTGCTGGAACCATCCTCCTTCCTGAAGATGTTGAGGGACAGGGCACACCCATAGGGCTTGGACTACCCAGGGTGAGGCCCAGAAGGCCTCTGTGGCCCTGGTAGTTACTATCAGCCCGGAGAGTCACTACCATCAGGTGCAAACCCATCACTCTTCAGAGACGAGTTCCCCGGTGGTGGACCGAGGGAGGAGCCCTTTGGTGCGTAAACCTGGGGAAGGAGAATCAAGGTTGTATCTCTGCCACCCTGTGCGGACTCGTAGAAGGAGCCACCTTGGTTCTGAGAATCTGGGGGCAACTATCGGAGAAGCAGCTGAGTTGAAAGCAGAACAACACAGAGGATTCTGACCATGGGCTGTGCCTGGGTGCCATGCGGTCCTTCAGTATTTACAGAGCATTTATGTTGTGTTAAGCTCTCCATTAGGCATCCGGTGACATTCTCTGTCCCCCTGGGGCCCATGGTTTGGCTGAGGACAAAGGAAACAGGATCATCTTAATACAGGAGAACAGAGGCCGCAATAGAGGTATAATCAAGGGACGGTCGTGGCTCAAAGGCCAGAGCTTGGAGGTTCTCCTCAGGGAGCTTTGGCATGGGCACTCTGTTCTAGAGGCTGAAGGATTCCTTTGCAGTCATGCACGAGAGAGAGGGAGAGAGGGAAGGAATAACGGAAAGCTGTTCCCCAGGCTGGTAGGGCCCCTTGGGGACAAAGCATTTAATCCCCTGCTTCTTTGGAATCTGCTCCCCCCTGCCAGATGGTACACCTGTCCCCACATGTGTCCCCTGCCTCCTGACAGAAGGAAAGAAACAGTGGCCTTCTCAGTGGCTGAGAGCCAGGTGGCAGGGGGTGGGAAGTGACGCAGCCTGGGTGGAAGCATGCAGTTGGCCTGAGCTACAGCCTCCTGGTCCCCAGGGCCCGGAGCGTAGTGCATGGCAGCTGAAACGCAACTGGCTCCCCACAGCTCTCTCCTTTCTTTTGTATCTTCTCTTGGTGGTCCCTCCCTGCCAGCCCAGCCTCTCTCCCCTTGGAGTTTGTAGGGTCTTACACCCAGTTTCTCCTCTTTTTCCCAAACCAGATCTGTTTTCAAGAAGCAATCTGATGCTCATTTGCATTCACAGCTGAGGGCAGACTGACGGGAAGCCCCACCAGGGCTGGTGTGCGAGATGAGCTCCGCGGCACAATCACAACAGATGCTGGTGCCCAGAGAGGGTTTTAGCACTTTCTGAGTGCTTTCACACCCCTTATCTCATTTGATCTGCACAGCTCCCTGGGGAGGAAGGGAGGTTAGGGACCCATTTGTTCCACCAGGAAATAGAGGCACCCAAAGGGCTGGCTTAACCCTGGGCTCTGTCTCACAGTGAGTGGAGGTGGCCAGCTGCAGCGCGTCCTCCGTGGCCCGTGGTGGTGACATGTCATAAAGGATCTTTCTGAGGAAAGGAGGGACAGGGGGTTCAGGGGTTAGTTCCAGGAGATGGAGCTAGGGCCAGAGCAGGATTCAGGAGGCGGGAAGCAACCAGAGGGCAGGTGAGGCTTTGGTTTCTCTGACTCCACTGCTCCTAGGAGCTGGCCAGCGCCCAGCAGTTGTTACCTGTTCCCATGGGTGGTGGGAGGAGTCTCTCTCTCTCTCTTTTTTTTTTTTTGCGATACGCGGGCCTCTCACTGTTGTGGCCTCTCCCGTTGCGGAGCACAGGCTCCGGACGCACAGGCTCAGCGGCCACGGCTCACGGGCCCAGCCGCTCCGCGGCATGTGGGATCTTCCCAGACCGGGGCACGAACCCGTGTCCCCTGCATCGGCAGGCGGACTCTCAACCACTGTGCCACCAAGGAAGCCCTGGGAGGGGTCTCTCTTCACCACTTACCCCAAGTCTTGTCAGCCCTGTGGCGAACAGGTACAACCAGCACTGGGAGGTCTGAGAGCTTAGGGTTCTGCCTTCCCTGTACACCTGCTGGGGCCAGGGTTCACAGTCCTCCCAGGGAGAGGAACGTGGGCAGATGGTCAGGGAGGCCAGGCCAAGGCCCCAGCCCTGGTCAGTTTCTCTCAGGCACCCAAGCCAAAGTGGACCCTTCGGGAACAGGCCAGGCTCCCCTGGCTCTAGACATGCCTCACACTGTGGCCCCTTTGAGTCAGCAAGACTCCACAGAATAATACCTGCATCCTGTCTCCTATCCTTTACAGGCAAAGAGCTGACTGTCAACTGGATGCCTGAAACAGCATCTTAATCTAATTCTCCCCCGCTGGGTGTGCTTGGGGGCAGAAGTGAGATCGCCTCCTTGGATCTGCTCCCCAGGGATAGGGGGAGAAGCGAGGGGGACTGAGGCCTCCTGCCTGGCACCACCTTCCTCTGAGCTGGGAAGTTGACTGAGCTTGTCCAAGGGAATGAAGCAGCAGGAACCGTTTATCCTGCACCTACTGCACGCCAGGCACTTTCCCTGTGTCACATCACCTAATCCTTACATCAGCCTTGCAGGCGAGGGATTAGGCCCACCTCACTTATTAGAAAACTGAGTCTTGGGTTAAACAAACTGCCCAAGTTGCATGCCTTGTAGGTGGTGGAAGCAGAACTGGAGTCCAGGTTCATCCGACTCCCAGGTTGAGGTGGAGCGGTAGAGGCACAGGCAGCGGTAAGGAAAGGCCCCTCTCCTGGGGCTGCCCCCAAGGGTGGGCTGTCAGGGTCCCCTGGCTTTCTCCTGGACGTCAGGGCCCAGCGCTGTAATTACGCTTCCTTCCTGACCACTGCCTGCCTCTTTCTCACTTTTCTCTGGTTGCTGACAGCGATTCAGCTGGTGCATCTGGAGCCAGACAACACAAGGGGTGATGTGAGAGAGTGAGGGAGAAGATGGGTTGGTGGGGGTGAGGATGCCCTGCTGGATTTTTTTAAAACCTGCCAGGACCATAACAGTAATGGACGTGACTCTGAATGGGCTCCACAGTCTCCATCCTGAGCCTGCTCGGAATGTCAGGGCCCTCAGTCGGCACAGAGCGGGGGCAGTGGAGGTGGCAGGGGCCTCCTGTCCTGGTCTTGCTAGCTGTTCGCTGCGAGGCCCTGGGCAAGCTGCTTAACCTCTTCAAGCCTCCGTTCTTTATTTTTAAAATGGAGATAGCAATTCCCGTCTCACCTGTCCCGCCTGTTCATCAGGGACCAGGGCACCTCTGAGCTCCTATTTTCATCTTCAGTTCTCCCTATGAATCAACTCCCCAGTAATTAATGCGAAGGACTCAGTATTGTTTGTTGCCAGGGTTAGGTCCAGTTCTTTAAAAATCAATAGTCATGTGTGAGATCACCTTAAATCTTCATAAAGTAAACACCAACCCAGTCCCGCTGCCCCTCCTGGGGGCTGTGAAAGTCACATGATCAATATCATTAAGAAGAAGAAGACACCAACACCCCCCACCCCACCCTCGCCCTGCCCCACCCGGCCCCATCCCCAGAAAACCAGCTGTAGGTTCTGGAGCCTGTGATTGCAACCAAAGCAACATGCAACCTTCTAACCAAAAGCTGACCCTGGGGCCTTCTCCTAAGAACCTCTGACTATCTGGAGACCCTAGGGCAGAGTGACTGCTCAAAGAGAAAATCTATTTTTAATGACTTGGGGGAGAAGAGTGGAGTGGCTGAGTAATTTGGAGTAATTAAAGCTATCTATCACTCCGAGTGGGAGCCAAAATTGGTTGAACTTTTCAATGATATTTTTTCCTTCTCATTCATAAAGCCCAGCAGAAGGTCATGCAGGAGTCAAAGGGGAAAGGATGATGGGGAAAGAAATTTCTGGCCCCAAAGAGTGGAATTCATCCTACTGATGAGCACTTGGGTAATGATGGCTCCTCCTGTAACCTTTTGGTAGAGGCCATGTTTACTTTGTCCTCGTTAAGAAGCTGGACTTTGGGCTTCCCTGGTGGCGCAGTGGTTTGAGAGTCCACCTGCCGATGCAGGGGACACGGGTTCATGCCCCGGTCTGGGAAGATCCCACATGCCGCGGAGCTGCTGGGCCCGTGAGCCATGGCCGCTGAGCCTGCGCGTCCGGAGCCTGTGCTCCGCAACGGGAGAGGCCACAACAGTGAGAGGCCCGCGTACCGCAAAAAAAAAAAAAAAAGACGCTGGACTTTGAAGGAGACAGTCCTCAGTTTCAAATCCAGCTGCTATGATTATCGATTGTATGACATTAATAAATGGTCCTTATTGTCCTTCTTGCACCTCAGTTTCCTCCTCTGTGAAATGCTGACAATAATGGTATTAACTTCACCAGGTTGTTTTGAGGTTTAAGTGACATCTGTACACAAAGAGCCTCGCATGCAGTTGGTGCTTAATAGTGGTAGTTATCATGCTCAATCTCTCTGTGCAGACCCACTGAAGGCGGCAGTGTGTGCGTGGGAAGCTGCAGAGGGCCCTCACCCAGACTCTGCACTCCTGTGTAGGCTGACCTTGAGTAAGCTACCTCGCCTCTTTGGGCTGAGACTGCTGATCTATCTATCATATGGGGAGAATTAGGTCTACACAGCCACGCAAACTGTTGTCTTTATTCACGACATAATCCCTACTGGAGGCTGAAGAACACTGAAATTCAGGATCCTTGGCTGGAAAAAGTCAAATTGAGCTTAGTCTCCTAAGAAGGTGGAACTTGGGCAAGGAGGAAGTACAAAGAGGGAAGAAAGCAAATGGGCAAAGCAGATATTCCAAATACCATACCATACTTTCTCAGACAGGACTCCTGGGCCAGAAAGGGCCCTCTCTAATGCTGTTTCTTGGAAGGTTCTACAAAGAAGCAGAGAGGCTGATACGATGTTGTCTCCATGACAACCATGGATTTATTCAGTTAAGGAAAGCAGGTGGGGTAGGAAATAGGGGACGAGAGGATTTGGGAAATACAGGGTCTATGAAATAGCTAAATCAGATCTCTCACCTGGAAACCAGATGCCTGGGTTTAGCCAGGGCCCACAAAGCTCCCTACAGGGCCAATATCAACTTGTCTGCCCCAGAGGGGAAAAGTGGTGATGGCAAAGGGATGGAGTAACGAAGCAGGGATGCCCCTTTACCTGTCCATTCCCATTCGTTCATTCACACTTCTATTCCTCCAGACTTTTCCAGTGGGGCCCCTGGATGCAGAGAGCCCAAGGGTAGCCTTACCACATGGAGCTTGATTTATCTGAGAGCTGGCATCTGCCTAATACGTCCTGGTTTCTGGGCCCCACCCCTTCAAATTCTGGCTCCCCTGCCTTCCAGTCACCAGGAGAGCCAGACAAGAGGGTGTGGCCCTCCGGTTAATCCCGAATCCTCTTTGAAGCATGTATGGCTCTAAAGCATGTAAGCTCTAAAAGGTGATGTTTGGGGAGGGAATCACCAGGGCCCGAGAAGAGGCTGGTCGGAGATCTGGGGTAAGAACACCTTTGCTGTTGCCTCGGTAGGGGATGGGGCTACCTTCAGTGTTGTTTGAGAAGAGGACTCAGGGAGTCGTCTAGGAGGGAAAGTGGGGCCTTCAGGACACCACTGCTCCTCAAGGAGGCCCTAACGAGTTCCCTTTAGCAGAGTTCCTGGTATCGTCTCCACACCAGGCTCCAGTTCCTGCCTCCCAGTGCCCAGCTGCACTTCCGCCTCTGATGTTGCCACTCAGGGTTATTGATGGGAGCTGGTAAGGCCTTGGGGACTCCTTGTGTGCTGATTTTCCATCCTTGATACCTTCTGTGGAATTCTGGGGTATTGAAGGGACCCCAGGTTGAAGTTCCCAGGTCATCTTGATGTAGCGAGAGCAAAATCCTACCAGATGGTGAAAGCTGGAATGGGATCTGGTCAAAAGCTCAAGTGCCCTGGCCCCTCTTCAGTCTACCCCTGTCAACAGCTGTGCACATAAGAAAGCTCTACCCACAGGCGCTGGATCTGAGACGGGCCTCCCCCTCTCTGCCTAAGCTATCGTACAATTCTGAGTAGACAGGAAGCCATTGGACCCTCGTGCTATGAATATTGGTCTCCAGTGGACCCATGGCGTGCATCTTCTCCATCATTTCTCAACTTGCCTTTCTAACCATCTGAGATGAGGCCATCTTGTCCTCCCTGACACATCAAATCTGAAAATACTCTCTCTGGTTTTTCTTAGTATGCTAAGTGACTAGCTCCCCAGGGAAGGACGGAGCAGTTTCTTGTCACTCACAGCTTCCTGGGACATATTAATAGGTGGGTAGATGAGTGTGCATGTGTGTGTAAGAGACAGAGAGAGAGGTGGAGGAGATGAGTGTAAGTTAAATCTCTGCCTAAGGAAAATAGTCTCCTACCCTTATATTAAAATTTTTAAATTCCCTTTCTGTATAGAGCTCACTTATTCATTCATGCCATTCGTTCATTTAACCTTGGCAAGGTGGTATGAGGCAGGGAGGGTCCCATGCTTTGCTGAATCCCGGGCCTTGGTGCTGCTTTGGGAACTGGTAGAGACTGGCCAATCGAATAAAGACCATTCCACCAAGGCAGCGATGACTAGAGAGCCACAGTGCTCTGCCCCCTGGGGACTAGCCAGTACAGGTTGATTGGCATGGCCTCAGGCATCTACGTTCATGTAGACTTGCTTTATAACCGGGTGGACCTGCACGTGGTGGAAATACACTTGGTACTTATAATTTGTTCATTTGTCTATCCATTCATTTACTCATACATTAGCCCATCCGGCTACGGATCCGTCCTTCATTCGTCTACTCATTTATTCAACACACCAGGTATCAAGTCCTGTGCTGTGGTATAGCAAATCCGAGTTAGTCATGGCCCTCCAGTGCCCTCCAGAAGCATCCCCTCTGGTGGGGAAGCTAGAAAGTGAAAGATGTCACATAAGAGTTTCAACGGGGAATGGTCACTTCGGGCTGAAGGGACCAGGAAGGTCATCATGTGTAGCAGGCCTTGAAAACTTGGCGATATTTTGAGAGGCAGGAATGGAGGAAGGGCATTCTGTGAGGAGAGAAAAGCATGAACGGAGAACGAACATGAGAATGTCCAAGAAGAAGCCCAGGAATGGGCATGTATCAGGACGAGATGGCTGGTCAGAAAAGCGATTCGGGGGTAAGTCACAGAGGACCAGGGTGGTGGAAACAGAAGAGAAAGGAGGAAGAGGAGAAGTTTTGCATTTCTTCTCTCATGATGTGTCCTAGGTCTGTCCCTGCCATGGCATGCCTGCTGCCTCCCTCCGCTGGCCCCAGCTGCAGGCCCCCATCCTCACAGCGGGCTGGTGGCTGATGGCCCATTGGTCTCCTTCTTCTTCTCTCACCACACTACATGTGTTCTGCACACCCTCATTTTTTCTTTTCTTCAAAAAGGTGTAGTCGTTGAGGGCATGGGCCCTAGAATCAAGCTGTCTAGGTCCAAATCCCAGCCCCTTTGCTTATTAGCTGTGTGACCTTTGGCACGTTACTCAGCTCTGAGCCCCATTGGTTGATTTGCAAAATGGTGATAATTATAGCACATACCTCTATAAGACTTGCTATCTGCAGATGAGGAAGAAACGGAGGCACAGAGAGTCTTAGTGAATTTGTTGATAGTCACATAGCCAGTAAGCTGTAGAGCTGGGATTCAAACCTAGGCAGGCTGGCTGCAGAACTCCTCACTAAATTACCTCTTAGGCACAATGGGTGGCATGGGTTAGAAAACACTTAGCCCAGTGCCTGAGCTGTCAGTTATTATTAATACATTAGGGACTGGCTATGTATTCTATGTAGGCAGGAAGTTCCAAGATGAACAGACATGGCCCTGATCCTGAAGTACTCATAGTATTGTCAGGAAGACAGATGGACCCCCAGATCATAACAAAGCAGCACTATGACCGAGACGTGGTAAAACTACAAGAGCAAAGAAGAAGGGCAAATCAAGGAAGGCTTCCCAGAGGCAGTGTTTTGTAATGAAGGCCTCAGCTAAAAAACAATCAAAAACGAATACCTTCCCCTACAAAAAACAAAATTCAAAAACAACACGAAAAAAAATGCTTCTTGGATGAAGTTTATAATCCAAATACCCCAGCCCAATGTTTCAGTATTTTAACCTCTACTCCCCACCCAGGCTGAGCTTCCCACTCTGGACTCTTCTGTCAGCATGAATCCCACCCCTAGCCGGCTGGCCTCCTCTCCTGCTCAGCGTGGTCCTGCCTCCTTAACTTTCTTTGCGCATGCATTCCTGCTATCAGAATGTCCTTCCCTCCCCTACATGTGCAAATGACTGCCCCACACAGCCTTCTTCCATCAACCTCTGTGACCCCTCTCTCTGAATCTAGACTCTGACCTCCTGCCCAACTGGCAAGACGCAAACATACTGGTTAAGCTCTTCTGAGGTCTCTCTCTTTTTAGGTTATTCATAGGGCTCTGCTTTTTATTTCTTCATATGGGATATCCCTGTATGTTCCAACTCCAGTTTCCTACATAAAATATGTCTGTAAATACCTGCTGAGAAGCTAATCACACTTACTCAGTGATGCAGGTTTTATTTTAAGCTCCTTAAGTAAATGTACTAAGAGCTATGCAAAGACTCTCTAGGTGTGGCTGAGACTGCTGGCATTCTGCTGGGATCCATTAGGTGATGTGAAGGCTTTTTGTGGTTTGTTTAAATAGACGACGTTTCTAAACCAGCAGAGGTGCATGGTGTCACGGAAAGGACACGGCTGCTACTGTCAGAAGAACTTGGCTCAGCCACACTAGGTACTCAGCTGTGCTGGGTAAGCCATTTAACCTCTCTGAGCCTCACTTTCCACATCTGTAAATATTAGCGGATGTCAAAATTAAAGCATCCACCAAGGCACCGAGATATAATGAATGCAGCTTGCTAAAGTACGGTGGCCGACTGTCATGCAAGATTTCAGAGTAGATTCTTAAGATCCAAGTTCATGATTCTTCTACCCTTTATTCTATATCCCCTGACCCAGATCAATGCAATGAAAGGGTCGAAGGAATGACGAAAGGATTTTGTGAGATGTTTGGAGGAGGACCTTGGGATGCTGTGACCTAGCCACCCTTCAGTAGGACCACTTAGAAAGCTTGATGCATCCTCTGGACTGTAGGGGTCAGAGTGGATGGGAAAAGCCAGGAGGCAGGAAATCCAGAGGGTAAGGTGGCGAGCTCTTAGGAGGCAGAGTGAAGGCAGGACCGCGGGAGGTCACTGAGCTCCCTGGTGATGGTGGCAGGCCAAGGATGTGCAAGGGCTGCCTTGCATCACATCTAGATGTGGACACCTCAGGAAGGAGAGCTGGCCTGGCAGTATTTTACTACTTGTCCAAGAGGACCCCTGGAGGTGGGGCTGAGTCACTAGTGTGAGCATCTTCACGTGAAGGGAACTGCTGGCTAATGGAGGCAGAGGGGAGAGTGGCAGGATAAGAGGAAGTACTGCCCGCCTGATGGGAGCAGAAGCCAAAGCAGCTCGGCAGAGAGGTGTCCACAGGCCCAGGGAGGACTCAGCCCCGAAAAGGTCAGAAACGCCAGCCTGCTCGGAGAGCGTGAGGTTGCCTTGAGACAATTCCAGTTCAAGAGAGAAGGACCTCCCTGACCCTTCCCCTCCTCCTCTTCTAAAGGGGTAACAACAGCTCGAGGGCGGGAAGGTAAGTGACAGAAAGGGAAGAAACACGCCTCCCCACCTCTCATCCCCGAAAGTGGGGAGTGTGTGCTGGCCCAGGCTGGGGGTCGGGGAGAGAAATATCTGGGCATCAATCAAGGCCAGAGTTTTTCTTCTGGTCTGGAACTGGGCATTATGCTTCTGAATGGAGACTGTGCTTGAGACGTGAAGGACTTTTTATTATCCAAGAGTGAGCTGATGAGCTATGCAGCCTGCCCCAGACGTAAGTAAAGCGATGGTGGGAGACAGAATAAAGCTGCGATTTGATTCTATCTCGGCATACTGATTGGGCGTGAGAATGCTAACAATTGCCGTTCCTAACTCATTTGTCGTCATGCGGATCATGTGAAGTGAGAGCCACAGACGTGCATTGTTCAGGATCAAGTTTATCGCACAAACGCTGGGGAATTATTGGTGTTATTTCCGGGGATAGACTGATAACTTATGGATAACTTATGATTTTTTTTTAAAGAAAACTCTGCAGCTCAACTCTCAGATGACTCAGCAGACCATTCTCTCTGAAATTCTGGTGTCCTTGAACAGGGTGAACTGGTGTGAGGTCTCTTTTTTTTCTCTGCCTGCCTCTTTTTTTCTTTTTTGAATTTTACTTATTTTTTTGAGGTCTCTTTTTTAACTCAAGTGGCTTAAGGGTCAGAAGAATTTGTGGACAGCCACAATGGGAAGGCTCTCAACCCGTTTGCCTCTGCCCTCCTGGAGATGCAAGCGCGATCGTTAAATAAGGCATCCGAAGCTGGTCTAAGGAAGACAGGGATGTGGTGAGGAACCGGCTCTTGGTTAGAAGCCCTTTGGGTGCTCCGGCCTCCCCGCCCCTAGTGCCCAGCCCTGTCTGAGCCATCAGTGCAGATTGCAGCTTTGCAGCCGCCCCTTGCCTGAAGGGTGGTGGCAGGGACTGTTCAAATCTTTACCTTCCTCACTTCTTTCTGTTCGTGGCCTCCTTCAGTGGCGGCCTCTAATGTAACCAATGTCACAGAGCCTCTGGAGATACAAAGGAGTGGAGGGGGAGGTAGGGAGATGGAACAGAGACAAAAGATTCTTTTCCTTTTTTAAAAAAAAAAAAAAACAGGTGCTTAAGAAATTAATTACAGCAAGTAATCACCGAGTTGTCTGAGTCTCTATTTTATTTGGTGCATGCAGGGTCTGGTGGAAAAAGGGAATTTTAAATAATTTTGGAGTTATAACTGATGTAATTAGGTGCTCAGTGAACACTTAGCATCGAGTTGTGCTTATTACTGTTTTAATCAGAACACTGGAGGAAGATCATTAATAATACAATGGCTTGATTCCCTGGAACTCTAATTAGACCTGGACTTTTAACCACCTGAGCGTAATCTGGCTCCGTCTGGATACGCACCACGGGTGATGCATTATCGTTTCAGGGCATGTGGGGATGGAGCATCAATACTGCTATTTGGTGACTTCCTGAATGCTCTATTTTGGAGTGTGAGGGTGGGTTGAGGGAGTATCAATGCTGAAAGGTGGAGATGGAAGTGGAGGGGGTCAGCCAGGGACCCGGGGTTGGAGGTCTTGAGGAAAAAAAGGCAACTTTTCCCACTGTTGCAGGCTAGACACGCCTCACACATTTTTCTGCAGAGGCACAACCAAACCATGCCATAGACCCAGCTAAAGGCCATTTCCTGGGATGCTCTGCCTCCATGCGGGCCTGTCCCTCATCCAAACCAAACATGCATCTGAAGGGGTACAGCTTTAGTCCTTGCCAAGCCACTGCCCATCAGAAGCCTAATCGATGATTTACTAAGTGATAATTAAAGGTTAATCTGGTGAAGGGCTGGGCCCACTTCTTCATTTTCCTGTCCAGTACTTTGGGTCACCCTAGACAGAAACCGGGAGATAAGGCTGAGTTTTTCCAGAACTTTCTAATCCTTAGGAACATTTTGCAGGTAACTAGGACCAGAGCGGGAGGGAGGCTGAGTAGATGGGTTCTGTCCCCTGAGATGCCCGGCTGAGCTGGTGTTTTGGGAGACGGGTCGATGCCCTGACTCATGGCTCTGAACAAGAACTTTGGTTTCTCTGCTCCTTCAGCTGGTGGCTCAGTGTGTCAACAACACTAACTTGGCCCCCAGTGGGACCGAGTCCTTGGATAGATGTCACAGGGGTGGCCGAAAGCAAATGGAATGCAAGTATGCTCTCCACCCTCCTAAAGCTTGGTAACTAGTTGGAAGGACGTAACAAAGATGTGAAAAAAAGATTTAGGACTCTAAAAGGCAGATACTGAGAAGTGAAAATTAAGCCGGAGTCAGATGAGGGCATGTGGAGCTAAGTGGTGACCGGGGTGTGGTGGGATTACTCAGAGGGGTCAAGGTCTTCTGAAGGAGGGCTGTGGGGGCCAGGTTCATCTGCCGAGAAGTGGGGAAGGAAGGCAGCACTCCCTGTGTCCCTCAATAAGCACTCCTCCGGCTGCTACTGGGGGCCTTGAGACAACAGGACTGGCTCCCTGGCCACCTCTAGCCAATAAGAGTCCTTTTGTGCAATTTGGGAAAGGTGCCCCCTCTAGGTGCATGGCTTGGTAAGATGAGTGAAAACCTGGTTTCAGCCTCACTTGGCCTCAGCCAGATGCCTTTGTACAGTACACAACCTGAACCATCATATCTGGCGGCCCTGATGCCCAAACTCTCTAGGGAAATAGGTAGCTGAAATGTGCAGTGTGGGTCAACCAGAATTTTACCAGATGACCCAGAGACAAAATATTTTTAGGTGCTAAGCATTGTACCTCTTATAAGCCCTTTGGGGGGGTCCAGAGAAGGTGGGTGTCAAGTGTGAGTTGAAGAGCAGAGAAGGCTCCACGGAGGAGGTGGGACTTGAGGAGGGGGAGAGTATAGTGTCCTGGGCAGGAAAACATCACAAGCCAAACCAGAGGGAATGAGCTTTGGTGTGTACTCTGGGGAGAGCAAAGGACACAAAAAAGGGTGTCGCTTTTAGATGTCTTTTCTTACTGGTTCCTTGGGAGTAGACTTTTTACATACGAATTAAACAAAGTAAAACAACTCTAGGCCTCCCTCACAAAGAATAGTCCAGTGGAAGAATTTTTCTATAAACCAACTGAGTGGGGAGGAAGGGAGATTTCCATTACTGGGGAGCTCTAAGCAGGAGTTCAAGGTCCCTGATGAGTGACAGGCTGGACTCAAGACTCCCCTCCAACTCCAAGCTTGTCTTAGGGGAGACAGCCTGACAGGCCGTGACGGGGGAGGGGAGAACGGCCCCTGTGCCTTGGAAACCAATGGTTAGGCCTCAACTCAAGAATGTGTGTGATTCTGAAAAAATAGGATACAGTGAATGATAGCCCCCTGACATACACATACCCCCTCACTCCACAAACGCATACTCTCATGCAAACACACTCATGAACACAAACACACATTCATACCATCCACTCACATTCCACACCAACACACTGACAGCATACACACTTCACACGTACTCCCATCACATGCTCACACACATATTCACGTCACATACACTCATGACACACCATGCTTGCCGCCCCCTCCCACCCCCGGCTGCACGCAACTGCGAGAAGAAAAGAGCCATCGGGATCTGTCTCCCTCCAGCTTGTAGTGAAGAAGGATTAGGGCTGTCCCAAATTAAACAGAGGAGTTAAAAATGAAAGACTTCTAAACAGGATTAGAGCCTTAATGAAAACCATAAAGAATGGAAGCGCCACATAGATATCACCCATAAATGGCCGTAAGTATCAGACCAACAGATGAGATCGTAGATACTGCAGTTTTGAACCCCGTCGAATGACTTCTATTATAATTCATCAATAGATAACCAAGCCCAGACTCATATTTAAGGTCTTCTCATGCTTTGGAGAATTAGGCTCTGAGGCCAGACAGGCCTGGATTTGAATTCTGGTTTTGCCCCTTGGTAAGCTTGGGTACGTCACTCTGCTTGCTTGAATCTTAGTTTCTTCACCTATAAAATGTGGATAATTATCCCCTTAATGGGGATGTTGTGCAGATTAAATTAAGTCCTGGACAGCTGTAATAATTTATCATCACACAAATAATTTATTTTTATAGTTACGATTAATTTTCACTGTTATCTCTTGTTCCCTCCCTTTCAGTTTCCCGGGGTCAAGGAAAGCCCATTGGCTGGTGGGATCAGTAGGGAGACAAGGAAAAAGAAGAGGGGAAACAGAAGGAATAGGCAAGAGCAGGAGACCAAGGCAGCAGAAGAGCAGGGAGAAGAAGGGAAGGAAGAAAAAGCAAGAAAGACAGCAGACCCCGCAGATGCCACCCACCGGCATCCATGGTGGGGCATCCAGGCCTTCTTGGGTGGTGGTGACCAGGGAGTATGGGGTATGGGGGAGCCACCAATTATGGCCCAGCCTTCCTATGATTTTTCTTTAAGTAACAGCTTTATTAAGATAAAATCCACATACCGTAAAATTCACCCACGTAAAGTGTACAAGTCAATGGTTTTCAGTAATATTCAGAGTTGTACCACCATGACCACAATCAATTTTAGTACATTTTCCTCACCCCTCGAAAGAAACCCTGTATCCATTAGCATCAGCCTCCGTTCTGCCTGCCCCCGGACCTCTCCAGCCCTAGGGAACCACCTATCAGTTCTTTGTCTCTATGGATTTGCTATGCTGGACATTTCATATAAATGGGAGCAAAGAGTATGTGGCTTTTTGTGGCTGGCCTCTTTCACTAGTATTATGCTTTCAAGGTTTGTCCATGTTGTAGCATGTAGCACTTGATAACTTCCTAAATTTCTCAATTCAAAGCCAAGAAGGCGGAAGAGCAGAGCTTCATAGATACACACATAAGCAAGTGTCATATTGGAAACTGTCCAACCGTTTGCCCCATGAAATCTCACTGAATCAAGATTAGTCACTAGTTACAGACTTAGAGATCAGGCAGTTGGGAGTTTTTATTTTTACAGTTGAGGAGACCAAAGGGTGGGGAAATGATACCTTTTTTTGAATGCATGTTTTTTTGCACACTCCATACCCTTATTACAAAGAAAGGAAAACAATAGAGGCTCCAAATGTAAGAGTCTCTTGTCTGTGGTTTTATGATTTAGATTTAATGTTAAGAGACAAATGAGAGACTCTTGGTATTCTGTCCATATGTCTCTCTCTTACCTCTCAAAAGTGACAATTCCCAACTCTATTCTTACAATGTAAAAGAATGACTCTCCTCTAATGGTGATCTGTCACTGTTTATGTTTCAAGTAATTTTATATGTTAAGAATGTAGCCTTAGGATGCAGGAAAGCGACACCTCTGGGCCAAAGGCATCCCTGAAGCAGGAGGGGCTTAGAAGTTGGATTGAGAGGACGAGGCTATTCACTGGACTCAGAAAATGTCAAACACCTTTGTTCTATAACTAATGTGTCCCTGAGGGGTGTGTGCTGAGAGATACAGGGCATCTATTGTATCCAGTTGACCCCAGAGACAGGAAATATTTAAAGACTGAATTGTGTGTGCAGCTACGGTCTCTGTACTGATGCTTCTCATCATTACACCACGACCACTAGATGTTAGTCTAGGGCCACAGGTAAAGAAACTGAACTGACACGCAAAATAGAACCAGACATACCACGGACTAATATCTACCCTCCTTCAGGAAAACACAACAAAAGAGGGTTGTGTGAGGCCTTCTTTCTTTCCTATAAATTCCAATATTGATTTAGCTTGAGTTACAGGGAGAGGAAGTTGTTCACAGCCAGGCCAAGATAGAGGTACAAACTACAGTGTCGTTAGGTGCCGGACGTGGTGGTTGTGTCAGCGGCCACAGCGTAGTAGGGAAGAACTCAGATAATGAGGAGTGGCTGTGAAGTTCAGGTTCAATTACTGGTCACTTCCTATCTGGGCTATTCAGTGACCAGTATCACTGGTGACCTCAGTGGACACTGTGAGAGTCGCAAAACCAAATTCTATTTTAGAACTACACTCACTTGAAAACGGAACAAGAACTATACCAAATGGCCTGTTGTGTCGGGGCCTATTTCATGAAATAAAATGATACTGTGTTGCTACTCTAAAAAGGTCAAGCATTGTTTATTAACAATGCTCAAAGAATCTCATTAAATCTGGGAGCATGAGGACAGTACCAACTAATACCATATGTGTGAAGTGATTTCCATGGCGGTAAGGACTGCCCTGGGGCGAAAATCACACTCTAGGTCTCCTGTGGCTGCTGCCCCGAAGCCCCGGGCTCCTTGGAGGGCTGCTACCCAGTGCCCAGCATCTCTCTTCATTCCATCTAGCATAGAGGAGGCTCTGGTCTCACTTACTCAGGCCAAGAGTCCCTTCCTCTATTGGAATTTACTCCCTAGCCCATCTCTGGCAAACAAATAGGTGATCCCAGGTAAGGGAAATAGGATTCTGGAAAAAGTGAGGGGACTAGACTTTTCTCCATTACTCTGGGCATGCTCCAATTTGCACTAAGAGCATACATTTGCCTGTTGGATTCCAGAAGCCCCAACTGTAAGAATATTAGCTAAAATAAAATAATTATTGTAATCCTCTGTGATCATATTCAAACCCAATATTCTCAGCTTGGCTTGCCTGCCTGCTTCCCTCCGTGCTTTCCTATTAAAATTATTTTCTCCAACACTGATTGAGTTCTGGCTCTACCATGGCCATGGGAGGGTACGGGGTACCTCTGACCTGCCTCGGGTCCCCTAGTAGCTTAGAGCCTAATGTGGGAGGCACCAAATAGACAGCTATTCCCCAGGTATGTGGTTTTTAACCATAAAGTGAGAGAAGCTCAGAGAGCTGAATTCATTCTGAGTGGGGTGAATTGGGACGGTCTGGAGTTCCATTGGGGGCATGGAGATCAAGGATAGAGGAGGGTGGCAGCAAGCAGATACTCTTGTCTTTCTACAAGTTCAAAATACCTGCATGGTTCTTTAGTCTATACTGTTTCCCCTCTTTCTAGGGAGGCTGTTAATGAAAGAGACAGCTCCTTGAGATGAGATGGCTGGA
Source organism: Neophocaena asiaeorientalis asiaeorientalis (assembly GCF_003031525.2). Classification (NCBI taxonomy): domain Eukaryota; kingdom Metazoa; phylum Chordata; class Mammalia; order Artiodactyla; family Phocoenidae; genus Neophocaena; species Neophocaena asiaeorientalis. The sequence goes on along the minus strand of NW_020173731.1, from coordinate 8,852,517 downwards.
GGCCAAGCCCAGCAGGCCGCTGAGACTTGGGAAAGGCCCCTGACTATGGGTAATTACTGGGTGGGCCTGAGACGGTGCGTGTGGCCAGGCTACGACAGAAAGCAGGATGCCAGCTTAGCCCGACTTCCTGCAGAAATCTGGTGGGCCTTGGCAAGCAATCTTGACATCGAGCAGTGGCTTGGTTCCTTCTGGCTTCTCCCTGAGCTGAGGCTTTTTTCTGTGGCTCTGGAGATGGGAAACAATCATAAAATATGGGGGCTTCCTTTTCTTGGAGAAATCAAACAGACTCCCTGTATACCAGTCTCTAGTGATTAGTAAGCTGACGACTGCCCAACACTACCAGGACTCATCCAGGACAATTCAAGATCTTCACCTTGTTTAACCCCTGCAGCACCTGATAAAGTAGAGTCTATCATCATAGACAACTTTTCTAAGAGAAGACTGAAGGTTTAATAAGATTAGATAATTTGGTGAAGGTCAGTAGAGTAAGAGGTGGAGCCAGTACTCCAGACGTGCTTAACATGGAGCCTGCCCTTCCCCAAGCTGCTCAGTCTTTCGACAGCAAGCAGGTAGCATGGAGTGTGTTCAGAGGCTGCGACATCCACTTGCCTGTCTGGCCTTCTTGGGGAGCTGCAGGCTTTGCTTTCACTCTCTCCCCTGCTACTCCCCTCCCCTCCCTACCACCAGAGCCCTCCTGTAAGGAAACTCATGAGAAGAGACGCAGGCCCACTGTGTCCTGGGCCCAGGGACAGGTGACCTTTCCAATTCAGCACCTTTATAAATCTTACCTAATGAAGTTAAGGGGAAAAAAGAATTAATGAATAAATGAAGGTTAAATCGCTCCCTGCAGAAAATTGATGCTGACAGCGAGGGCCAAGAAGAAAGCTTGGAAAGAAGGGCTCTAACTTGCACAAAAGGCTTTTAAAATTCCTTTCCCCCAGTGCAAGGGAGCTGTAAGGCTGGCCAGTTCTAAGATGGACATTGAAGGCTTTGGGAAGTCCAAGGCAGATGGCCTGAAGGCGATGGAGTAAGAAAGCCATACTCTACCTTGGATCATTTTTTCCAGAAGCCAGTTTGCCTATGATATACATAAGTGTGCGTGTGTACACTCTCTCTCTCTCTCTCTCTCTCTCTCACACACACACACACACACACACACACACACACACACAGAGGCACGCTGTATGAACAATTAACTCCTGCAGCCCATGAAGACACAGGGAGTTTGGGTCTGCCTGCCTCATGCCTGGCCTCCTGGGACCTCTGTGGTGTGTCTTCTTGTCAGCGCCCACTTGTTAGCCAACTCTGTCCGCTTGTCACCTCCACAGCGGTCCCCGCCCCCAGTTACTGCGCCTAGGGCTGCACACCTCAGCCCAACTGGCTCAGAGGGGCCTTAGGCGAATGCATAGCTGGCTTCAGGGAAGAAGGAGACAGAAAAGCCAAAAGAGCTGCGGGCCATGCCATCCAGCCAGGCCAGGAACCAGTGCAGGGGGTGGCAGAGGTTGAGGGGAAATGGATGAAAAAGAGGAGATGCCTGGTAAAGCTCAAAGGGCAAAATCTGGGATAAGGAACTGGGAGAAATTTATGTGCTTCTAGGCAGTGCTGCTGACTTACTGAGAACTCTGGGGCAGGTCACTTACTGGCCGAAATCTCAGTTTAGCTCCACAGTGAAACTGGGATGGAAGAGGAGGCCTGCAGAAGAGGGTCAGCAGCAGAAATCTTCTCTGGAGGGAGCACCGAGCAGGAACCGTCAATAATTCTGGTTCTTCCTCCTCCCTGTGCCCCACAGGTTTTCAAGACTCTGATCGTGAAGACAGGGAGGCTCAGAGGGCCCAGCGTAGCTTGCGCATCCTAAGTGTGATGGAGCACGAGAGGCAGGAGGCCATCCCTGGGGATGGGGATGCTAAGGGTGGGCTGCAGGGTTGGGGTGGGGAGCGGGGAGGCAGAGAGACCTGGAGCCAAGAACTGACACCAGTAAATAAAAGGTTACAATGATTTTTCTAGGTACCCAGGGACAAGCAGACAGAGCTCTGTTGATGGGCAGGAGCTGACAATTAGTAAATGAGCCTCTGCAGTTATCTGTTTCCCTTCCTTCTCCTTGTTTCATAAGACAGAGGCTAAGAAATAGATGCAACTGGCAGGTGACTGAAGGGTGAAAAATGAGCAACCTGTTAGCTGGAGTCGGGGGAGGGGCACTCAGTGGCAGAGAAACAGGACACTCACGCGTGAACCAGAGGGTAGGGACAGGGCTTAGCTGGGGCCGTTTCCAGGGTCTGGCTCTTGCTCTGTCCCAAGCACTTTGCAGGGATTAGTCATTGAATCTTCTCAGTAACCTTACAAGGCAGGTATTATTGTTCTTCCCACTTTTCAGAAGGTAAAACTGAGGCTTAGAGAGGATAAGCCAGGCCCTACTGAAGAGTGGCAGAGCCAAGAATACAGGCCCAAGTGGCTCCAAAGATGAGCTCTTTATATTATCCTACAAGGCCTCCTTTCCATATACCCTTTTTCTCTCTTTTCTTGTCTCCCTTCTTCCCCTTCCTCTCTTCTAAACCTTCAGCGAGTGTTTACTGAGTACCTAGCAAGGGCCAAACCCTGTAATATCTCTTCGGGGGACAGAAGCAGCCCAGACAGGCAAGGTCTCTGCCATCGAGGAATGCTGTCGGAAGGGGCTCTGCCCAGCGCTGGCCATCTGTTTTCTTGACTGTGCTGTGCAGCCCCACAGCCTGTCCAGGGGGCCTGCTGGTGGAGGAGAGACACCGAGAGCTGGGCGCAGGCTTGTTTCCTCCCAAGTTCTGTGGTGCAGCAGCAGGGCTGGGGGAGCTTTTGGTGCCTTCTCTTTGGGCTGAGTCTCCTTTTATCTTGGTGGTGGTAGGGGGGTTGAGTCCACCTGCAGGCTGCTCGCCTGTGTGCTGTGGATATTCTGCGAGGACTCATGCTCCTAACCCTTGCCTTCAGCCCCAGCAATATCAGATTTGGGGGAACAGTCCCTGAAAAGGCTGAACTCTTTCATGCCTCCATGTTTTTCCTTTGCTTTTTTGTTTTCAACTAAAATCTAGTTGACTTACAATGTTGTGTTAGTTTCAGGTATACAGCAAAGTGATTCAGTTATATATATATGTATATATATTCATTTTCAGATTCTTTTGATTTTTTTTTTTTTTTTTCTTCGCGGTATGCGGGCCTCTCACTGTTGTGGCCTCTCCCATTGCGGAGCACAGGCTCCGGACGCGCAGGCTCAGCAGCCACGGCTCACGGGCCCAGCCGCTCCGCGGCATGTGGGATCTTCCCGGACCGGGGCAGGAACCCGTGTCCCCTGCATCGGCAGGCAGACTCTCAACCACTGCGCCACCAGGGAAGCCCTCTTTTGCTTTTTATTCCACTCAGTGAGACCCTCTCTTTTCATAATACACCTAGAGCATCACCCGCTCCAGGAAGCCTTCCTTGACTCTCAGGCTCTGTTGGGTAGCCCTGAGAGGTAACCCTCTCACACATTCCCAGCACTCTGCATACTGTACTGTAAAATCTGTCATCCTGTATGCGTGTATGTGTCCTGTATCTACATATGTGATATTGTGAGGGTGAGCTCTGCATGCACAATAGGACCTCAAAGGTCGTTGATGAATTACTTGGTGGCTGAGTGGCTAACTAAGACATCGTTCTCGGCTGTGCCCATTTTTCTTTTTCCAATCTTCCTTCCGCCTGACTCTCATCTCTGACCATCTCCCCCTTCTCATCATTAAACATTACTTGAGGGATGGAGACTGAACCCAGACTGTCTGCTAAGACACCAACCGCTGATGACACAGCCAGTTCTCCCTGCACCTGGTACAAATTTCAAACCCCAATCTGTTGGCAGAGGTTGCGGGGGGTAACCAGGGGCGGGAGTGAGGAAGGTTACTCCAGGCAGAGCGGCGGAGGCTCGAGGAATTTAACTGTGCGGCATGCACACTATGAAGGAAGACTGTGGCTGAGACACTGTGTTCCGGAGCTGAGCAGGCTACGGCAAGATCAAAGGGCCAGCTGGAAAAATGTAAAACAGTTTTCTAAAAACAGCAAGCCCCGAGGAGAAGGAGCACGGACCGGCTTCTCCCGCAGTGAGCACAGCCCTGCCCTGTTGCACGGAAGAGCCGTGTTAGTGTAGTTACCCTTCCACACCCCAGAACACAGAGCAATGCTTATTCTCACTCACTCATACCCATGCACCCCTGTCTCACAAGCACACACAGCCCCATATCCAGGTCAGCCTCCCAGGGCTGTGCACTTAGACGCTGCTTGAAACGTATTCAGGGCCAAAAAGAATGCACCAAATGTCACAGCCGCAGGGGACATTCAAATACATTTTATCGATGGGGAAACTGAGGCTCCAGTTGGCCTTAACTCAGATGCAGTCGTGAGACCCTTCGATGATTAACAGAAGGCAGGATCCGAACTTACCACTCCCCCGTCACTCTCCTGTCATCCCTCTGACATCCCGCCACCCAGTTCATCCCCTCCGACTCCCTGGCAGTTCAAAGTTGGATTCTAAATTTTGTCCCTTGGACCAGCTCCAGAGAGAAAACGTGTCTGACAGGCAGCATGTGTGAGCTGTTGGTCAGAAGTTACGGGCAGTGAGGAAACCCTCTCTCCAATATTTCTGTAAACCAGTATGGGGGTCCTTTCTGGCTGAGGAGCTCAGAGACTTTTATCTGCAGAAATCCACTAGTGATCAGCTTCCTACATCATGGGAACCCAGTGTTCGAGGGACCGCTCTGGATAAAAGGCCTTCTCGCATGGGCACCAGGAGCCCTGCCCTTGCAGGAAGGAGCCTCAAGTTGCCTAATGCCCAGCACCCACCTCCCTACTCTCTCTGGGGAGACCCTGTAGTACGGGCTGTGAACCTCAGAGCCTTAAATCGTGCTTCTTTCCAAGGGTTCGCTGACTCCCCTCTCCTCCCTCCCCCTTCCCTAACAGCCGGCGCATCTCTTGGCACCTCCAAAGCTGCATCTTCACATCACAGCAACTGTCCTAGTCATCAGTGGATGGAAATAACTTTTCACGACGGCTCCTCTGATGTTGCCATCTTTTGTGTTGATCAAAACAACAAAACGAATCAGACTCTCGGCGTCTGACTGAAGCCTAATTGAAAATACAAAGTGGCACTAAATGTTACGGTCTAAATAAAACACATTCAATTACAGAAACTCAACTTGGGGAGCGTGAGGGACAGCGCTGGTAAGGAGCTAAAAAGCAGGCTGCAGGATTCTGAGGCATCACTATGGGGACCCCCGCATTGGCTGGATGAGACTCAAGATGGCAACACAGAAGGCTTTCTAGAGCCCAAGAACCCCTGGGTAGGGCCAGCTAGGGAGCCTATACCCATTTGCCTGGTCACACTTGAAGTTCACTTAAGAGGCTGAATCGGCTTCGTGCAATGCCTCTCACGTGTCCTGCACCTGCCCTCCTCGCAAAGGTGTTCCTCTGCCAGACAGGCGGAGCTGCGGATAGTGGTAGAGAGTGCAGGGGAGTCCTGACATCACCCACTGGGCACCTTGAACGGGCCTCCTTGGTTGGGGAGGTGTGGGGATGGCAGGCGGGGCAGGAGCTTTGCAAGCACAGGGACCTGCACCTCTGCTCTGGCTCGGCCTCCTAGGCTGTGACCAGCCTTGCTCTGGTCGCTAAACCTTGCCACCCTTGACTTCCTCTCGTGTCACACAGGGGTGACAATACCCGTCTTGCAGGGTTGCCGTAAGGAGCTGAGATCATGCTTGCGAGGGGCCTGACCTGCTGCACAGGACAAACCGCAGCTTCCTGGGGCGGGTGCCCTCTCGGCCTCCACTCTGACCATCGGAGACATGTCCTGTGACTGGACATGTCAGGCCTGGGCAGGGCTCACTTGCCTTTATTGATTTTCTAAACAGAACAGTGCACTGCTCCAGTGTCCTTGAGGGTGTGAAGTGAGGATATGTGAGTCTGAACTGGTCTGAAGCCTTGAGAGCTGCAGGTGGAGAGGGAGCAGTAGGGGTGGGCCTTCTGCACTCACGCGGCCGCCAGGGGGCGACGTCTCAGGAAGACGCGTAACAAGGCTTGGGCTTCAGAAGTTGCGGGGAATCCTAGCCCTGCTGTTGGCCAGCTTGGTGGCCTCGGGAAAATTACTTAGCCAGATTGAATTTCAGTTTTATTATCTGTTAAAAAAAAAAAAGGCAAGGACAGTACTACTTATCCCAGGAAATTGTTGTATTAGCTGAGGTCATGTTTGCAAACTAAAAGAAGAAAAACACACGACCTAAATGTTAGTTAGATTTCAACACATCTTAAATTAGGTAGAGCTGAGAGGCAAGGCATGGTGGTTAAGTTTCTCTTCTAGGTGTGGCTATACTTGGAGCATGATTTGCATGGCTTGGCCTGGAGATTATGCATGGGGGCACAACCGTAAAAATATAATTACTACTACTAACATTTATTAAGCAGGTAATATGTGCCAGGTAACTTTTCAGAGTGCTTTTTAATGTACTAATTATTCATTTAATTTAATCCTCAAGCAGATGTCATAATTATTCCCATTTTAAAGGTGAGGAAAGTGAAGCACAGAGAGGTGAAGCAACTTGCCTAAGGTCACACAGCAGTAAGTGGTGGAAACAGGACTTGAACCTAGGCAGGCTGGCAGGCAGCCCCTAGAGCCCATGCTCTTCATGGATGCCAGGAAACTGCTCATCACCAACCACTATCTTGTTCTTCACACCCTGGCTTGGTAGATACTCCCATCTCAAGGTCTCAAGAGTTACTTCCCCCTCAGGTCTCCTGTCCTCATCTATAAAAGGAAGGACTGCCTTTCACTAGACAGTCTCTGAAGCTCTACCAACTCTGGATTGCTGTGTCAGAGAGAGGGCGTGTCCTCTGAGTGACCACAAGTATGGAGGGACAAGGACAGGGCTCTTCATGATTAGTATGAGTTACTTCTGTCATGAAGCACATTGTATATCTCTGCTGTAGCACTGCTCACTCTATATTGTAATTTATCTATGTATCGGTCTTCCCCACCAGAATGTGGCCTCCCTGAGGGCAGGGATTATATTTTATTTATCTCTCTATAAAAATACATTTAAGAAGCACAGACATTCCCATACAGGATAAATCCAATTGGTGGGAGGGAGGGAGATGCAAGAGGGAAGAGATATGGGAACATATGTATATGTATAACTGATTCACTTTATTATAAAGCAGAAACTAACACAATTGTAAAGCAATTATACCCCAATAAAGATGTTAAAAAAAAAAAGCACATTTAACAGTGCTGTTGTTGCATTGCAAAGAGCAGAAAGAAATCAGGACAGTACCTATCTTCAGGGCAACCCTATTTATAAGATCTTTTGCTGGAATATTACTTAGAAAGACTGCCCTCTCTATATCTGCATATGCAAATAACTTGTCAGTGGACAGCTCTATGCATTATACATGGTAGACACTTAATGGTCTGTTGAATAAATAAGTCTGTGTATGCAAATGAGATGCAAATCTTTCCCTATTTTAATTTGACCCTTGGGAACATCTTCAGGGAATCCCTTGGGCTCGGGTTGTTTTAATGTTTTTTAATTGAAAATCTTTTAACCCAACCAGTTTCGTATCTTGCCTGTGTTGGGTGAAGCTGTTGTCAAGTTGGGAGAAGAATGCTGGGCTGGGCCAGGTTAATTAGGATTAATTCTGGCTCTTCTGGTAATTCAGAACATGATCTAGGAAGTGACTCCCCTCTCTGGGCATCATTTTCCTCATCTTTAAAATAAGTGGGTTTTCCTTCCAGTACTGAGGTATAGTGATTTCCCATCTTTTGGTCCTAGGCATGTCATTCTGGGCAATCAGAGTCTCAGCATTCAGCAATCCTATCTAGAAAGAGAAATTGCATCCCTTGCCAAGGATTAGAGAAAGAGTCTCCAGCCCCCCTGCCCATTTAGAGAAATGAGTTTTTTAGGCACCAGTTCTCCCCGCCTGGGCATTGTGTTCAATCATTTCTTTCCAAACCAAAGGATTTTTAAATAAGAGGCTGGAGTTTTCTCTCTTAAATACAACAAGCCAAGCGTCTGATTAATAGGGTGGGCTTGCATTTCCTTTTCCTCATATGAAAATATTTATAAAAAATGCTCCAATAAGAATATTAATAGCCAGGGAATCAGCTCCGTGTCAGCTTCTTTGTTCCCTGATATTTGAAATGGGGGGAAAGAAAGAGGAAAAAAAATCAAATCCAGGCTTGGGGGGCGGGGGTCACCAGTCCCTGAACGCCCCCTCCAGGAGGCAAGATTCCCCTCCTCCTTTGGGAAAGACACTGAGATGCGCACTCAGCTCCTGGGCCACACTGAGGTCCTTAACCAGAAACACATGTGCATCAAAGGCTTGGATTGAAAGTGACACATTTCAAAACAAAAGTACAGCAGAAATTCGCTTATCCTCACTTTCCTAATCCGCAAACTCTGTAATTCTCCCCAAAGTCCCTCAGGCTCTGCTCCAGCCCCTGCCTCCTCAAATTCTCTCCCCCCTGTGGCTCAGCCCAGGCCTCCCAGCTCAGGCAGAAGGGAGAGCTCCTGTTACCGGGACTTCGACCGCCTTGTAAAAATACACCTTGGCACGCTCTGCCTGCACCCTGGGAAGCCTTATCGCCGGGACTAAACAAATGTGCGCGATCAAAATAATAGTCTGAGATGTCAAAATAAATGAGCAGGGGACATCTGGAAGTATGGCTCCCCAGAGTGTTTTCTTCCCCTCCCCCTCCCCCAAGTCTTCAGATGCCTAGGGGCCTGGCAGTTCAGTGGCTTTGGTCACAGGTGAGAGACTTACTGCCCTTACGTCACAATAGGCCCTTTGAAAATGCTTCTTATTTTTGGCCCTAGGTCCAGGTTTAGAGTCGACAGGCCCTCCCCCAAACCAAGGACACCAACATTCGTTCTCTAGTGAAGCTGGCTGGACACTGCCAGGGTGGCATGCTAGAGGCATCTGGTCTGTGTCCTGCCAGCCCTCTCCCCACCCCAGGCAGGGTCTTAAACCAGTGCAAGGAGCTGAGGGGCAGGGATGTCTCTTCTGCACTTGAGACCTTCAGAGAAGGATAGCTTCATAACCTTTCCAAATAATTCTGATTGCTAATAACTCCAGGCCAAAGTTCTTCTTGCTTCAACTCTCTGATATTACTTAAGATGGGGGTGATTAAAAAGTTACTTTCCTGTCATCCGTGAGGGTAGAGTCCCATTGCCCTGCATGAGACGGTGGATCCTCCAGCAGGACCATCTTCTCAGTGGACTGATGCAACACTGCACAGGGAGACTGCCCGGGACAGCCCTTAAAATCACATGCCATCGTCTGGGCAATTTCCAGGCAGTGTGTCCCTGTTCCTGATGGATTCCCTCAGAGGCTTCCCAGAAGCACTTTCAGAGCCACCTTTGATGTGGGTCTTGTTTAGGACTTAACACAACCTTCCGTCCATCAACAGCAAGCTTTAAAGCCACTGGCACTTCCCTGTGAGTTCAGAGAAATCAAACCAGCTCTGGTGACTCTGGTCTTAGGTGTCAGGTGTTGTACAAGGTTGAAAGGGCAGCTGGCCTGCTGCATGTCCTATGGGCCTCATACTTCCCATCTGGGGTCAGTATGGGTGAGCTTTGAAGTCCTTCCCAGCTCTGATGCTCTATGGTTCATAACTTGGGAGACAGGAAACCATGTATTTACCTTCCCTGTGCCTTGTTTCTCAAAGCATGGTCATGGGCCACACCCATCAGAATCAGCTGGGGTGATGGGCGGTAGAGAGGTGAAGAGTCAGGTAGAAGAGAGAACGAATATGACTTCTAAGGCTAAGTCGTAAAAAAAGGCAATAACATTTCTACCTTATTTGTGGGAATACTCACTCTTGGAGCCCTGAGCGGCCATGTCTGCCATGAGCTGCCATGCTCAGGATGTCTGACCATCTTGAGGCCACCATGCTGTGAGGAAGCCCAAGACACAGGGAGAGGCCTTACCTAAGGTACCCTGGCCGACAGTCCCAGCTGATCACAGCCTTCTAGTTCCCAGCTGCCAGACATGTGAGAGGACGTGATTCCAGATCATTCTAGCCCTAATCATTTCCAGTCACCCCAGCCCATTCATGCCATCCCAGCAGAGGCTCCAATCCAGATGTTGCCGAGAAGAGAAAAGCCCTCTTCGGTGCACCCTGTCTGAACTCCTGACTTACATAGTTTTGTGAGCATGTGGAAGTGGTTGTTTTATGCCTGTCAATTTTGAAGTGGTTTGTTACATAGCAATAAATAACCAGAATGTGTGCCGATAACTGACATACATATGGGCATTCAGAACTGGGGTCTGAGTGTCCACTGTTTGGAGAATGGCAGCCCCATCTACTGCAATGAGCTTAAGGCCTGCTTACTTACTTGGTGAGGCCAGACATGGAAAGCCCCAGGGATAGCCCCTTTCTGGCCCAGTGTCCACACATGCAGCCAGACAGGGGCCTGGAGGCTCGGGAGATGACCAGGCCTCAGGGTCCCCCTCCCTTCTCTCCACAGATGCCTGGAATACTGGCCTCCTGGGCCTCACACATGAGCCCAGGGCTGCCTTCGCCTGTATCAAGGGGACCAGGACTGTTTAGTCTGCTGGGCACATTCCTGGATTTTAAAAATAAATAGCAGATTATGAGCGACTTAGTCGGATGCTGTCATTAGGCCAGGCCAGAGGCTTCTGAGGTGTCCCTTGGGAGGGAGCAGCAGGAAAGTCAGGTTGGAGGTGTTTGCCTGAGACTCGGATCTCTGTCTCAGCCGTAATTTATAGTGGAGATGCTTCTAGCCCTCTCTGGGGTCTCAGAAGCTCTAATAATACTATGAATGACAATACGATAATGATAATAATCATTACCACTTATTGAAAGCACTGACTGTGTGTCAGACACAGTGCTAGGTAATTTACATATAGTCTCTCGATCCTCACAACAGTCACCATTATTAGGCCCACTATACAGATGAAGAAATCGAGGTGTAGAGAGGTGAAATAACATTCGCAAGGCCATATGCCTAATAAGCGGTGACAGATTGTGTGCAAGGCGGTCTGACTCCCATGCTCCCACTCTTAACCACTATGCTATCTTGCCTCTCCAGGCCTCGAAATAGACAGCAGCATCCCATGTCCTCAGCCACCCTAAACACACACACGCACACACCCATCACCAGCCTTTCTGCTGTTCCCAAGGCCCTTTCCAGCCTACATGGAGCCATTCTCCACTGTGACTCCCTTTTTCCATTTCACCCTTCGCTAGATCATTTTATGCCTCTATTCCCTCTGCTAATTCAAACTAATTAAAGTATAAAATAGAATAATTGCTTCCATCCCCATACATTTTTCCCATCTACCCTGAGTATAGAGTTAGATTCCCTTTCTGGGAGTGGCCAGGCTGACAAGTTGGGTGGAAACTGGGGCTATCAAGTTTCTTTTCATCTTGTGACTTGCTTTTTTACTTGGCTCGTCGCCTGATTCTCCCTGGTCCCACCGTCTGACTTCCATTAGACACTGAGGATATGGTAGCGACTTGAATTCCCTCCCATAACATCTGCCGGTCGATTCGCTGTTGAGGAAGCTGGGGTGGACTTTGTAGGGAAGAGTCAGGTGTCCTATCCGTGGAGCACCTGGGCAATTAGTAGAATCGGGGAATTGGTTCCCTAATGTTCCCCTGGGACTGGCCAGCATTGGGTCTATTAACAGTACATTAACATCGACTTGTTAGGCAGTGGCACTAACGACCCAACACTTCTTACTAGTCCTATTTCTTAATTACATTTAATTAACTGAGAGAGAGAGAGAGGGAGAGAGAGAGAGAGAGAGAGAGCACACATGAGCCCATACTGGATTGTTCTAGCTCTGTGGGGAGATGAAAACCTGTCTAGGCAGAACTGGAGGGCAGAGACTTGGTTCTACTCTCTTGTGGCATCAAGGATACAATAGGTGCAATGATTTGGGGGAGGGGGAGGGGAACAGGGAGACGAGCTGGGGACGTGGTGAAGGTAGGGGTGAGAGTAGGCTGCCCAGAGATTTACTGGAAAGTGAGGCGGTGGGAAACCCCGTTCCCACGGTGTCTTATAAGGTCTTAGGTCTTTTAGGGAACTCCAAATTGTTAAATGACTGCCTCAAAACAGGAATCTGCTTATCCACAGACGCCAGCGTTTCTACCCTCATTGCAGTGTTTACCCTTCGGGGAAGGAGTTCATATGGGCATGCAGGGACTCATAAAACTCGTTCAGAAAGTTCTTTTGGTCTAAACTCAAGGCTGTTTCCTGTGCTTTGGGGGTTGTCTTCTGGAGGCGGAGAAGAGTCCTGATCCCAAGACCTTAGACAAGTCTCTTTAAGGTCTGAAAGAGCCTCTAGAGAGTTCGATTTATTATCTCCATCCTTCAAGCTGAGGAAACTGAGTCCCTGCGAAGTTCAGGGTCTAGGTCAGCCAGCTGGTTAGAGGTAGGCCAGGACTAGAACATAGGCCTCCTGGCTCGGCCTGAGGCCTGCCGGGTGTGCCGCCACTTAGCTTCCTCCTAATCACCACCCACGGTCACCACCCTCCTGAGTAATGGGATCATAAAGGCTGAAAGCTGGGACAGGCCGTGAGGAATCTGAACGATGAGTATTCTCGGTGTGTGAGGTGGTGTGAAAGGAATTCCCCTCTTGCTGTCTCAGCCAAGCCTCACAGCGACCTTTGTAAGACATACTGAGGTGACGTGACTTGTCTAAGGCCACCCGGTTATAAAATGTTGAGAGCTTCAGACCTCAGTCAGAGCAAAAGCTGAACTAGAGTCCACGTCATTTGACTTCATTTCCATTGACTGTTCTCTTGCCACACATTCAACTGTTTCCTTTAAGAGGTCCGAGCTGTCTGTGAACACCCGGTGTACTCTTGGCCGCTTGGCCTCAGACAGATGGCCCTCCTGAGGTGTTCCTGGCCTTCAACCCTGGACCCAGCCCCTGGTGAAATCACCGGGCTACCTACTGCCCCATGGCCTGCGGCTCTCCAAGTGACAGGCCTCCGAGCTCCACCACCAGTACCCCCTCCGACTCTGCCCGCTGATCACGGCTCCACCTGGCATAGGGATCTCCCTTGACTAATATCTCACCTGATTCAAGATAGCCCCATGGCATTCAACCCAAATTCTTCCTATATCTGCTCAGCACGACTGGCTACTACTGAGCCCTTCTGTTTGGTGCCAACTGACAGGAACCAGGCAGCAGATGCAGAAGGTGAGACCAAAGGAGGGATTATTTAGAAATAAGCTAGGCTGACACTTGGTTTAGCCAGAGCTGATGCTCTCAGAGACGACATCAGATATGGTTTCAAGAGGTCATTGTATTCCCTGAAGGCCACTTATCAGCCTCCAGCCCTCCTCTTTGGCCACGTTTTGAATTCAATTTCAGAAATCATCTCATTTGACTAAAAGATATGCAGCCCAAATATGTGCCTTGGCATCTTCTCAGTTCCACTGAGGTCTCACCGGTCACCTCTATTTGCCGCCTCTGCTTTTCTACTTCATGGGGTTCAGAGAACCCAAGAAATAATTTTTATCCAGAGTTACCAGCCTGGTCCTCGGCCATACATAACGTCTTTTGAAAATATCATGTTAACGTAGGTCTATTTGATCCCAGTGACTATCCTTTAATGCACCGGTCTAGGGGGCTAGCTCTCCACCCACCCTTCTATCTGTAGATACTTCTGCAGAAGCATCTGGAATGGTGTTCATCAAATGTTAACATGGTGTTACATTTGGGGGTGTGGGTTTGGGAACTTGTTATTTCCTTTTCTGTATGTACTGCTTGAATTTGTATGGTGCCCACCTATCAGTTTTGTTTAAGAAATAACCTTTTGTCTTATAAACAAAGAAAAATAGGAAGGGAAGGCAGAGGATTTATAGCCTCCAATCTGATGATAAAGATTTCCTTGTTAGACTGTAAGCAACGTAAGGGTAGCGACCAAGTCCCATTCATTTTGATGTTTTTCCAGTACATTGTTCCCCATAAATACATGCCCAGTAATTTTTTTTTTTTTAGGGTTACAAGTTTGCATCTGGACTTGTTTACGCCTCAACCATGGGGGTTACAAGGAAGAAGGTAAAAAGACAGGTGGGTTTAAGAGGATCTGGATGTAATTTGCATACAATTAGCATATGGTTTGTGTCACCTCTTCTCAGGAACTAATTTTCAAGTTAAAGTTGCATCCCTGCTTCCCTTATGCCATCATGTGCCCATTCACCTCTTCCTTCCTCCACTCATCCCTTTTCCCCGATTCAGAATTCACACATACAAAAAGGGAGGAGGGAAAGAGAACTCTGGGCAGGGTGAACTTGATGACAGACACCTGGAATCTTTGCAGAGTATTTTGAGAATGACACCTGAGTGGGGAGGTACCCTGAGAAAGCTCACTGGTCCTCCAGCGCCACGTCCTTGTCTAGCCTCTAAGTCAGTGTCCCCAGCACCAAAACAGATTCACAGTCCTTCCCCTTTTTCTTTGGCCTTTATCTTACTTACCATGTTCAGGTCAATGTCAAGATCACCAGTCCTGCTGACTGTTGACCTGCTGACTGAATGAATGGAAGGTGCCAGCCTTTCCTAAGGTCTAAGCTTTGCTTCCTGCACCTCCACTGATTTGGGGGATCCCCTGTCCTTCTCTTGTCCTTCACCATGGCTCTCCTTGCATTTGCCTTCTCTCTGCTCTCACATATTCGGGTCAAATATAATCCAAAGGAATAACATTTCATCCAAGAGAGTGTGGAATCCACTCAGGTGTTACCCAGAAAAGGACAGAATTCTATTTCTCAGGCCTTCCCATCTCTGCAGAAAGAGCTGCAGCTTCCCAGAGCTGGCCAGCTTCTACCCTGCATCAGTCTAAGACTCAGCCCAAGATTTTTATCTCCTTCTGGGGACCTATCTTGGGTCCATCTCTCCCAGCCTGGAGGCCTGGATTATTTACACCTCTTTGGCTCCCTTGAGCAGCAGACTGTCGGCTCGGGAGCAGTAAATCTACCTCCTAATCACACCAAGCTGCTTCATGCAGTCTGGCCCGTTCTTGTGGGGCTGTTCATCACATGCTGAGACAGGGTCTGCGGCCTAAAGAGAGGCTCCAGGAAGTGGCTGGCCCCAACTGCTTCTTCTCTCTGACTCCCTGCAAAAGCTTCCTAGGACCCCTGAGCAGCAGGCCCAGGGGTCTCTCTTGTTTGATGGAATAGCTTCTGAACAAAGGTCACTGGTTATCTGCTCCTCCTGGGCTCTGGAAAGGAGGGATGTGTGTCAGCACTTACTTGTCTCTCAGACATAATGTATAGGTAGCGCTGATCAATGGAGAAGGCCATGTCCCGGAGGATGGGGCTCCCATCTTTGAGCACGGAGACCATCTCGTATTGGACCCCACCATGGGGGGGACCATCGGCTCGAATCTGCAAAAGAAAAAAGGGCATCTGTACTCAGTGGTCCCCTGTGGGTTTACCTGCAGGTAGTTTATAGAAGATAATCCCAACATCCTGCCCCCCAAGCGCTACCCTGAAGCAGGTTAGGTTACAGGGAAGACAGAGGTGCTTCTTAATTCCAACAGCCCAACTTCCACCAAGAGGAATCCTTTTCCAAGCAGTCTGAGTGTGCTGGTCTGGGACTTCTGATGGTGAGTTTGTGTGCACGTATATATTTTTAGGTGTGATCTGAATGTCCCTATACGGTTATTCTTGTGTGTGTGTACATATATTTATAGCACTGCATGATGAGGGTGTGTGGAAGTGTGCACTTATTTGTGTTTGGGGTAGGAGAATCAACACCTGCACCGAGTGTTTTTGCCTCGGGCAAGTAAGAGAGGATGGTGGGACCAGCATACAAACCATCAGACAGCTGGTCATCAAGAGATTCAAGATTTTAGGATCTCAGAAAGGTCTTTCTGACCCCAAATATATCCCCTGAATGTGTGCAAATCCACCAGGAGATTTTGGTGAGCCGGGAATCCCTGAGAACAAAAATCTGAGAATCAGCCTCGGAGCCCGTCCCAGGATAAGAAGTCAGAAAGGACTTGGAGGTCATTTAGTCTGGTGCCTCTCAGCCCTGGATATACATTAGAATGATCTGGGGAGTTTAAAAAAATATATGGCTGGATCCATTCATCAGAACCTCTGTGCTTGGGGCCCTGGCATCTTCGTTGGGTTTCAAAGCTTCCCAGGTGAATCTAGTGAGTGGCCAGGGTCTAAAAGCACTGATTGTAGCCCAGTGGTTTTCAAACCAGCATGCCCTGAGAACCACCTGGAGGGATTGGGAAAATGCACCCCTGGGCCCACACCAGGGTTTCTGATTCAGTGGGAATGAGGCCTGAGAATTTTCATTTCTAACAAATTCCCAGCTGATGTAGATGTTGCTAGTCTGGGGGTTTGAGAAGTGTTCCTCTAGTCTAAGCTCTACACAGAATTTGGAAATTCAGCGGAGAGAGGTCCCTAAGGACAAAATGCTGATGGCAGGGAGTCCATAATTTGAATGTGCTCTCACCACTAGGTTTCCTGTTCCCAACACAGCAGCTGACTCTTGACCAATACTGCCAACCCTGGCTTGTTTCTTTGTCCTCCGTCCAACTAAACCCCCTCTAGCTCAAGCTCACTTTCCCCATGAAGCCCTGCCCAGTCTCTCCACCACACTAATTGCTCCTCACCCTGATGGCTTTTTATCCACCAGACATTTTGTCCTGGGATTATAATCAATTGACTTGTTCACCGTATACGCACTAGCTAACGTGTATTGACTACCTACTTAAATTGTTCTCTAATTGTCTCGCATGTGCGTAAGTCTGCCAACATTTTGAAGGCGGGAAGGCTTTCTATTTCTCTGAGGACGAGCCTCTGAGGACTAGAATGGAGCTGGGAACACAGCTGGTGATGGATAAAAGGGAATGCTTGAGAAATGCTTGTTGAAAGGACATGAACTATGAACCAACTGATAAAGTATCGTGGACTCTTTAGTGCTAAATCAAAGTGAGGTCAAAAGACAATTTTCTGTGGACAATTTTAAGCTGAAGTCTTTCCCTCCTATTCCCTTTGATTTCTCTCTTGGACTTCTAACCATCTTCTTCCCTCTGCCCATTTCTCCCACCCCACCGAGAGCTCCTGAGAGCAAGGACCATGACTTATTCATTGCAAGGGCTAAGCTTGGTGCCTGACGCCACAATAAACACGCAAGGATGGATGAATGGATACATGTTCAGTTTTTATTGGCTGAGTAGAGAGGATCAAGAGCATTATTTCTTGCAGAGTTGGGAGGGTAGGACCAATGCTTCTATTCAATTTTTTCTACCCTCCTGAGAATCTGTGTACTTGAGGGGCCTGAGCCAGGGTGTGATCTGTGCCCAGAGTTGGGCTGGATTGGAGTGAGTGAGAAGCAGACCACAAGCCCATTGTGGGATGGGGCACAGTGGTTCTGGAGTTCCTAGTGGCAGAAATAGCACTTTCCTGCCTGAGGCCCTGGGCCTAGACCCCAGGAGTGGGAACAATGGAGCAGGGCTAAGAGTCAGAGGTACCAGGTTCTCCTTGTCTGCTTTGATGGGTGACTTGGAGAGCTCTGGGCTTAAAGATGAGGAGGTGACCTCAGTGGAACCGAAGAAACTCTGCCCTCAGCCATTCCTACCCCAGTAACTCCCCACTGTGGGTTGGACTGTCCTTCTCTCCTAAGCTCCTCTTTCAACCTTTTTTCTGCCTTTTTAGTGGCTTCCTGCTGTTCTAAGCGGTTGCCTTGGCAACTGTCACTAAAGCACCTCCTTCCAGGGGAGGGGTCAGGGGGTCATTTAATTCATTCTCATAGGGCAGAGGAAGACTCTGGGGTCAGGAATGATGGTGTGGAGCTGAGGCTACTGCCTTCCACCCTGGAGCAAATCTCATGATGGATTCAAGCAGAGGGAAGAAGAAGGGTCTCAGTCTGGGAAAATGCCCCACAATTAAAGTAGTTCCCCTTAACCTTCAGAGCAGCATTCTCTCTCAGATGGACAAATCCGAAATTTCCATGAGATCCTTCTAGAAATATAGTAGCTTTTAATCACAAAAGTTCTCGGGCTATTGCAGGAGGTAGGGGGAGATGTGATAGTCATGATTTCTTGTTGGCTTAACCTCAATATTCCCTCTCCATAAAATGGGAGAGTTCAAGCATTGCTTTGTCCTCCAAATGGGAAATGTCCCAGTGCTTCTCACCACCCTTCGTGTGACAGCTGCTCCTCTCCAGGGATGTTTCAGTCTCCTCCGGGCACTGGCTCAGCCCCAGGAACTGAGGAACCATCCTCCCACGCCAGGGCCAGCCCAGGATCTCCCCACCTGGGGAGGCCGGTTAACCCTCTGCCAGGTGAAGCAGCCTCGTCCCCAAGAGCCTGGGCACACAAAGTCAGAAGGAGGAAAGCCATGTCTGGCCCTTTGTGGTCCCCAGGACTAGATGGTACCCATGGCAAGGTTGGAGCTGAATTGAACCAAAGATGATTTATCATCACATACTCTGCTGCATCACAGTTAGGACTAATCCCAGCCATTAACTTTTTTCTGAATAAGAGACCTAAACAGTTTTTTTTTTTTTTCTGTCTACAATCCCAATCTTTCAATAAAGCAGTTGAAGCCAGAATCAAACCTATATAACTCTCAGACACCAGAGCTGAAACCAAACCAGAACAGAAAATGTTCTTGGTACTGAACCTGAACTAAGCTATCCTATTTCATTCAGTCTAAATCCCTGGAATGAAGAGCGGTATTGCCTAAGAAGTCTGTGCACCCCTACTTACTCCCTCATCCCATGCTATCTGCCTTGAGCTGGTGCAGCTCTCCAAGATACCAACAGGAGGACAGAGAAGATGGAGAAGGGGGCCAGGAGGCTGGGGGTCAAAGGGAATGAGGTGGTGGCAGGGCTGGCAGGCAGAAGCCAGGGGAGGCCAACTGGACGGCAGAGGTCTTTCCCTTCCCTAATTCCCTTTGTTCCCTCCAGGCAATACACCAAAGTGGGACTCAGGGTTCCTGGGTTTCTGCTCTGACTGTGTTCTTGTCTGGGCTTGATTTCTGCCTAATGGTACACTTTTACGTCAGCTACCTCATCTCCCCAAGGCTCAGTTTTCCTCTCTGAATAACACGAAGGAGCAATCTTCTCAGGCTCTATCACAGGAGAATCACAGACTTATGAAGACTGCCAGAGCTGTAGGGCTTTGGAGCCCATCTCATCCACGTGCTTCCATTCATGGACATAGCTAGTCAGGGGTGGACCTGGGGCTCCCACCAGCTCCAGCCAGTGTGGTCCAGAGGAAAGCACATGGCTGATGAAAAGAACACCCTGTGACTGAGGAGGGACAAAGGTGGGCCCTACTGTAATTCAAGCACACGAGTCCCCATCTTTCTCTGTCTCGGATGAGAAGTTTTGAGGTTCAATGCTGTCCTCCATCCTTGCCAGACACAGGGTGGTGGTGGAGACTGTGACAGAGTCCCAAACAAAATTGGGATTTTAAAATGCAACACAGGGCTTCCCTGGTGGTGCAGTGGTTGAGAGTCCGCCTGCCAATGCATGGGACACGGGTTCGTGCCCCGGTCCAGGAAGGTCCCACATGCTGTGGAGCGGCTGGGCCAGTGAGCCATGGCTGCTGAGCCTGTGCTCCGCAACGGGAGAGTCCACAACAGTGAGAGGCCCGCGTACTGCAAAAAAAAACAAAAAAAAACCAAAGAAAAACTGCAGCAGATTGAGTCTATTCTGTGATATCCTACAAAGTGAGTTCTCTTCAGCTTCTGAGCTTGTGTCTCCAGGGCCAGGTTTCAATGACCACAAGGACAACAGTACACTGAAATAGGCCATGAATCTAATCCAAGAGAAGGGCACTATCAGACCAAGTTGCACAGGCCCCAGCCAGGCATCCAACCAGGCAGAGGAGGAGCATGGAGAAGGGTCAGAGGAGGGAGGTGATTGACACAGGGGAAAGCCAGTCACTTCAACCCGTCTTTCTACTTGGGCTCCTCCTCTCCTGGGAGGGCTTGACCTCAGCAGACATGCAGAGCTAGTGGTATCAATTTGCTTGGACAAAGCTCAGAAGGTGGGATAAGAAGGGCAGTGTGCTGCAATGGAGGGTGACAGTCTCTACAAAGATAAGCAAAAGACAAAATGTGCCTAAACCATCGTACAAGGAGATTTAGGCTAGCTCTAGTAAGAATTCCTGTCTTGAGGAGCCCTGACTACGGAGTGGGTGACCACAGAAGACTGTATCTTCTTTCTCAGGAGAGTTCTGAACATGGGATGACTTCTTTGTTTTTTTTTTTTGTGCGGTACACAGGCCTCTCACTGCCGTGGCATCTCCCATTGCGGAGCACAGGCTCCAGACGCGCAGGCTCAGCGGCCATGGCTCACGGGCCCAGCCGCTCCGCGGCACGTGGGATCCTCCTGGCCCGGGGCACGAACCCACGTCCCCTGCATCGGCAGGCAGACTCTCAACCACTGTGCCGCCAGGGAAGCCCCGGGATGACTTCTTTTGCTTCATGGTTAAATGTGGCCCTGCCTGAAGGTAGTGAGGATGATCCTGGTGGATTTTCAAAGGGCCCTGTTGGCCCAAAGAATTTAATAGCTACCACTTCTATTGCTTTTACCATGTGCTGGGTGCTGTTGAAAGTACTTAACAAAAATGAACTCATTTAACCTGTACAAGAACCCATGAGGTAAACATTGTTATTATTCCCATTGTACAGATGGGAAATTGGAGGCATGGAGAGTTATGTGACTTTCCCAAGATCACACAGCTAAAGGGTGGCAGTATTGGGTTTCCCACATAAAGCCTGATTCTCAGCCACTCTGTGACTCTCCTAAGAGATAATAATGTGTGAACACAGCCGTTCACTGCAGCCGAGAACAGAGCAGATGGGGCAGATGAGAGTCCAAATCCTCTCTTTAGCTGCTCTTCCTCTTTCAGACCCCAAAGAAAGAGGAAGTGGCCAAAGTGGGACAAACACCTACTTCCTAGAGGCAACAATAAACTCAGAGCCTAATTTGGGGGGACCCGCTGGGAGGTTAAAAGGCAGTTTATCAGGGCTGTCTCTGGGGCAGGAGGATGTGAGGTGAAAACCAGGGGAGATTTACTGTCTGGTCCTCCTGGTGGGAGGGGCCTCTTTGAAATGAGAATGAAATAGTAATCCTATTAGTAGTAGCTTTCCTTTAAATCACAGCTAGGTCTGTACAGAAATTAATGACAGCCTCTTTATTTGACTATCCAATTTAAATCAGCATATCCAATTAACTAGCTTATCTGCAGGCCCCTCCAAACTCTTCTTCTTATGCATCAATTTCTTCCCTAGTTCGTCCTAAATTATGGAGCTTTTACTTGGGATTTGACACTCTAACATCACTTTATTATTTAGTAGTAGCAGTAGGAGTATCTTTTTTTTGCAAGAGCTGCTGAAGTGCAATAGAGTTGGGAATCTTCTTGGGCCTCTCAGTAGGAAATACATTGGTTTGAGAGACATCACCACACAGAGGGAGGCACTGGCTTGCATCCGCAGGGCTGGGATCTAATCCCAGCTTTCTCAATAATCGGCTATGTGACTTCAGACAAGTCACTTCACTTGTTTGTGTGATAGTTTCTGTGGCTGCAAATTTCGGTACTGTCGGATATTCATTCAGGACATGCCTCCCGTCAGCCAGGCCTGTGCTAAGAGCCGGGGACACTTCGAGAGAGGATCCCCTTAGGAAGCCCCAGGAATGGGGAAGCAGACAATCCAATCAGTCGTCACATACACCTGGGCCACCCCGTGTGAGAGGAGGTTTGCATGGGGATCCCAGGGAGGCCGGCATGGGGATCCCAGGGAGGCCGGCATGGAGGGCAGGGCAGCACCTCACCTGGACCGAGGGGAGGGCTTCCTGGAGGAGGTGATACCTAAACTGAAAAGTAGGAGGGGAAGGAAATGTGAGTTTTTTGGAAACCTTAGAGTGTGATATAAATATAAAAGTGTTATTGTTATGTCCAAGCCCAGATTTCTTGGAAACTTGGTTTGTCAGACCTGAGTATTTGGAGAGGATGAGGTTTTTGACATGTAGTCATTGAGGGCTCAACAACAATTTCAGCAGGTCTCGTCACCGTGTGTCCTAAAATTCCCTTTGGAGGAGGCCTTTATTATTTGATTTTATCTCTGGCTTCAGGATTCTGGGCTTATGAGTGTTTGTGTGTGTGTGTGTGTGTGTGTGCGCGCGCGCGTGTGTGTATGTGTATATGTATGTGTGTGTGTGTATACTTTGAGACCTTTAAAGAGAGGAAAGGTGAAGAAGGCCTGGTGCTGCTCAGGCTGAACTTGGGAATGAGTTAACGAGCAAGTGTGTCTGCAGCTGTGCATTGAGTGGCGAGGGCAAGGATTCATGCTGAAGTTTATTTTTGTAGAGTTTCATGACCCGAATTGTTTATAGATTGAAGTCTTTGGTAAAGTCAGTCTCTGAGATTCTTCCTCCCTCTATCCTGCACACACTACACGTGCATGCATACATAGATACACACACACACACACACACACACACACACATACACACACACACACAGAAGCAGCCAGCAGTGACTTCCAGGGTGCCTCTGGCTCATGTCCCCTCTCAGCCCCCAAGATGTGCAAACATTAACTATCCATGCAGAGTCACAGTCCAGTGGGCCGAAGCTCCCTGGAGGACAGCTGGGAGCCTGCCCCTAAATGCGTGGATGATTGGAGAGGAACACAGGAGCCTGGAAAACTTGGCCTGTGGGTTGCACGGAGCCAGGAGAGATGAGGAAGAGGGGGGAAGCCAAGGACCCCTCCTGTCCGCGAGAAGGAAGGAGGTCACCAAGGTGTGCTAAACTTTGAGAATTCTGGCTGCCCACACCTTTGTGTACATGCGCACGCACATCCTCCCACACACGTGCAGATGATTCCAGCACTGGTCCCCAGTGAGCTGTCGGCCAATCACAGGGGCTTTGACACTGGAGATTGACATTTCCATGTACAACTATTTCTATTTCTGTGCATGTCAGGAATCTGCCCTAGATATTAAGCTGGGGGTGGGTGAGCTAGCAGAGGGGGTGCACGGGGCTAGAGGCTCCTGGAGTTTAGAAGCCCAGCCCATGGTGGGCTTTCTCCTGGAAGGGAGGGAGGAGGTCCCTAGAGGAACCACCTGTCTCTGGACTTCTGCACCTTGGGACAGTCTAAGAATTCTGGCTTATGAGGACCGGGGATGTGGTGGATATTTATTGAGCGTGTACTCTGAGCAAGGTTTGGGGGTTAGCTCGGGGAGGTTGGCTGCAGTGGAATTCCCTTCTAAGTCATGGCTTCTTTGCTTCTCATCAGCCAGGGGTAGACGACCAAGCAATCACCATCCAGCGGCCCACAGAACCGCGAGGAACAGCCTCTCCTCACACCTTCCTGGGGTGAAGGACAAACTGCACTTTACAAGGGCACCAGCTGCTGTCCCAGGGGCCTCTCCCTTTACGACTCAAGGGAGAGTGACATCAAGTCCCAGAAGCACCAGAATCCAATCTCTTGGTTCTCGCTCTGTCAGGCAGGGCTTGGAGCTCCAAGGCCCAGGACAAGGGAGTAGAGCTTATAGAGCTGAATGACATGGGGCAGCTCTGGAGCACAGGGCTCTGACCCTAGATCAGCCCCACCTTTCAAGGCTGCTTGGGCAGGTCAGGAGGCTCTGGGAACAAGCTGAAGCTGCCAGGGGCAGAGGAAACACTTGATTGTTCTGGGAAACAATAAGATAAACACGGCGAGGGATGGAAGAAGCATTAAGCAGCCTCAGATGAAATCAAATCACGCAGCAGCAAAGCAATAATCCACCGGGAGTGCACAGAGTTGGGGGAAGCACAGAGGGGTAGCAGGAGGAATTCATAAAGAATAATGAGCATCTCCTGCTAAATCGGAACCTCTGTTTACCCAAAAGTCTAGCAATGTTGGACTCGCGGAATCTCCATTCAAGGTATCACACCCAGGTTACCAGCCTGGGGATGCCCTGGCTGTATCGGGATAGAATCTAACCTCTTAGGCTTTTTGAACTGGGAATGATTTAGAAGCAACCTTTAGGGTCCATGTGGAGGCAATGCAGCCTTCACCGAGCTCTGGAATAGGATGCAGTGAAGACGAGGCATATTGACATATGCCCAAGGTTAACTACTACCTTGGAAAATTTCCAGGGGGAGCTGCGGGTGGGGGGAAGGAAACTAGCACTTCCTAGAACTGGACATATAGAGGGCTTTGAATCGCTTATCTCCCTTTATCAATTAGTTCAACGTATTCATGGAAAATCTATTGAGCATGACAACCAGTGTGCAAAGAGTTGGAGATACAAACGTGGCTAATCTTGAAAACTCTGTGCAGTAGGCCTTCCCGTCAAACGTAAACTATCTAGAGCAGGGTGACACAGGAAGGAGCCCAGCAGAGCTCCAAGCTGCAGCTGCCTGACTGCAAAGCCTGTACTCATCTCTTTCACTCTGCCTCCCTCTGGGGCCTCGGTTTTCCCTAAGTCAAACAAGAGGACAATGCCTGCACTGGGACTAAAAATTACATCTAAAAAGTGCTGGGTGTCCCTGGAGATAACTCGTGGGGAACAAAATAGATCATATAGCTGTCTCCTCCAGTGTGACAGAGAAGGCCACCTGCAGCTGGAAAAGGAGCAAAGGGCGGGGCGCCCGAGAGGGTTATTACCCTCTTTAATTAACTTATTCTTTTCAATGGCCTAAAATTGCGCTGCACTTTATAATCTGCAACAGTAATCTCGTGCTTTCATTAACGCTGAGGATGGCATTTCGGGCTGGAAGGATGCGAAGGGAGGTCTAGGTTTGTGAGCGCGGCTATCTGACACTGGGCTTGTGCCTGAATGCAGGAGACTCCCTGAGATTTTAAAAGGAAAAGTCATTTTAAAAAAACGCATGTGGCATGTGTCTACCATGGTGCAGAAAATGCGTGGTAACAGAGAAGCACATCCATGTCACTGTATTTCTCTTCCCATTGCTAACGGGCTAGGTCTGAGTCTTTATTGCCTCTTATCTGTGTTACTGCGATAACCTGAGAAATTTCCTTGCTTCCAGCATATTCCTGCTCTAATCTCTTCTACCAAACACTGCCAGATTAATCTTCTTAAAACACTTATTTGATCCTGCCTTTTCTGTATGCAAAATCCTTAAATTTCAGGTGCTTGTAATTTTCTCTCTCGCTTATCTCGGTCTATTTTTTTTTTATGATGAACATACACTACTTTTGGAAGACGGAAAAAAAAGGAAATCATCGTATGAATCCATGCACACACACAAAATACCTTTAATTGTCCCTATTGATAATTTAGAAAAGTTCACATGCCTCAATTTGTCACTCAGGGGTCTAGCTAACACGGCCTTCTGACCATTTTCCAATTATGTCCCCAGGTTCTTGATCTTTACGCCTCTGCTTAAGAATTTATTTTACTTCCTAGATCCTAATCATCCTTCAAAACCCAACCCAAATGCCACCTCCTCCATGAAGCCTGTATTGATCCCTCCTTTGAACTCCGACAGTATCTAGTGTGACTCTTGGCACAGTTACTTGTGAACACGTGCAGTTATCTTTCCTAAGATTGTAAGTCCCTAGAAAACAGACACAGTGTTTTGTGCAGCTCCATATGCCTCACTGTACTGGGTACTACTGTGTACAGAGCAGGACCTCAATAACACAGGCTGATGGAATGGGTGGATTCTTGTTGCTGAAACCAGGCAGGAGCGGAACAGAAGTCAGAGCCCACATTTATTTAACCCCTATTATTGTTAGATACCATGCCGAGGGCTTTATACACTTCTTCTCATTTAATTCTCACAAGAACCCTGTTATCGCATGTTATAGATGAGAAACTGAGGCACAGAGGGGTGAGGAAACTTCCTCAAGGTCACAGAGCTGGTAGGCAGAGAGTCAGAACTCAACTCTCTAGAAAAGACTGGGGAGAGGAGGGAAACTTGTTCCGTGCATCCCCCTGCAACCGAATCTTCTGGAACCTGGAGCACAAACACACTGTATGCATTAGTGTCTCTTGGAATGATCTTTTTGGCTCTCGTTGGACTGCTAAGAGCTCTTAGGAGGAAAGTACTATAAACACTCAAGGTGCTGCTCTGAAAAGAACTGCAGGGCCACTAAGCTGGAGCTCTGCTGGCTCAAAGGCAGACGGAGAGCAAGAGTTAAGGTCATGAAGATGGGGTCAGAGTTGGGGTCTGAGAAACAGGGTCAGAGAAGGGAAGGGAAGTGAGGCCAGAAAGCCTCCACCCCCTGAAATCTGGGGCGGCCAGTGCAGTGCAGGGCAGCCCTGTAGGCTTCGGTGTGTCTGACTTCCTGGCAGAGCCCAAGGGCAGAACAGACAGCTGAGGGAGGGTCGAGCTCTTTAAAAGATTCTGTTTGAATAGCTGTCATCTTCACACCTTTCCCCATCTCCCCTCCCAGGAGAGGGACTCTAATAATGAGCTGCTTCATGACAACAGACCCCTAATTAATTCATTGCTATTCTTCTGGGGCCAGATCATTCTAATCAAGGTGGGATGGGGTGGGGCTGGTGAGCAAGGATTGTCTCATCTGCTCGATCTGCCATGGACTCTAGCTGCACGCCCTGGCATTGCTGCTCAGAGACCCTTCCCCGTCACCAACTTCTCTTTGGCCGGACCCCTGCTTCTCCTCGATGCCCGCCCCCTCCTGTGCTGACGCCCCACAGCTGCTGGGCACAGTGCCAGCACGGAGCCCCTGCTGGTGCCCGGGTACAACAGTGAAGCAGGTGCCAGGAGCTCAGTGGGGGCGGGTAGTGAAGGAAGGAAGCCTTGTACGGAGCAAACCTTGTACCGTCTTTTCTGTGAGCATTAGCAGAACATCCAGTGGGTCAGCAAAGTGAAGCCCCTGCCCATCCTCCCGACCCCTGAGAGGATCCCACTACCACGATGCTATGAACTCTTGGGCTCTGGGCAGCCACACACCATGGCACCCAAGGTGCGGCTGCATTTTCGCAGCTGATAGAATTTTTGTATGAGGATGTGAACAGATGAGAGGTATCAGGATGGCAGGGAACTGCTCTAGGGACAATATGAATCAAAATAACTTAAAAAATACCCCCTGCCCCGCCCAAAGGCAGATCACACTTGCAGGTGACGGAAATTAAAGGGCACGCAGGTCTCGTCTCTATGAAGAGGGCAGCCTCTACAGAGGTTTTTCAGTTTCCTTTCTAGATCTTTCAAGCCCCACACTTCAATCTTCCCTTCTGAGAGGTGTTGACTGTCCAGTCAGGGCTGATGTCTTAACTCGCTGGGGGCGGAGGCCACACAAGGGCATTCAGCCAAGGGAGTTAATTCTCACTTTCTTCATCTGCAAAACTGGTAAAAAACAGCACAGCCTACATGACAAGGCTGTGGTGAGAACAGATTAGATAAGGAATGTGAAAGCATTTGGAATGCTGGGAAGGGCTGCACGGAGATGAAGAATTTTGGGCTGGTTTGCTCTTAATCCATAGACTTGGGTGGGACCAGACTGAGGAGGAAAACTGGGCAGGGAGGGAATTCTTCAGGGGTCCACTGGGGCCATCGGTCACACCCTACTCTCAGTCCTTTCCAAGGGAGCAGCTGGGGAAGGAGGAGGGGTTGTGGAGGGAGCGGAGGAACGCAGGAACCTTTGCACTGTGGGAGCTTGCAGGCTTCTTTTGCAGGCAGCCTCCCTGAGTGCGAAGGGATGGTTTTGCTGGGGTCTCCTACGCTGGGGACACAGAGGGTGGAGGCCCCTGGGCCTGAAAGGATGGCAGCGTTCTGATTCAGACCCTTTCTACTCTGTGAAAAAGAGAAAAGTGAGGGGGAGGCTCCAGGCCTTTCCCCACAGAGAGAAGGCCGCTCAGGGCAAACCTCCCCACTTCTAATCTGTTCCTGAAAAAGAGCTAGAAGGAGCTGCAGCTTAGCTTTTGTTTAAAGTACTGAAGCATCCCCCTGTCTGCCCCTCGCACACCCCCAACTCCTCTCTATTTTTTTCTCTTAAAAGAGCGTTCCACCTCTCCAGGGACTGGAATCATTAACTGAACAGCACTTTGCCTCTCATAGCTTTTGACAATTTGGCAGTGAGCTGGAAAGTACCAGAGAAACTGCAAAAAAAAAAAAAAAAAAAAAAAAAAAGGGGGGGGAGGGGG
>NW_020173731.1:8809816-8824346 GCF_003031525.2 Neophocaena asiaeorientalis asiaeorientalis | reverse complement strand
AAAAAAAAAAAAAAAAAAAAAAAAAAAAAAAAAGCAGAGGGAGAGAGGCTGGGCAAAAGGGATGTGTCCGAAGGAGCAGCCCGGTGTGTGCCTGGCCCCTGGCTCAACACCACCATGCGCTGGATCTGCCTCTCTCTTCCTGCCCAGCTCTGTGGCTCAGGGGAGCTCTGGGTGCCCAGCTGTCAGGAAGGTGTGGTCGGGGTGGGCAGGGGAGCATCATATGGCTTCCCATCCGACCCCCCACCCCCTTTGCTGTCACTTAGAGGCTGCCTGGGACTGGCTGGCATCCAATCTAGACAAGGATGCTTCAAGGAGAAGCAGGAGGTGGTGCCCCTCACCCTACCTGACACCTGAACCTCCCGTGACGAGCAGAGGAGGGGCCCCTGAGGGCTGAGCTACGGGGAGACCACGGGGCTGGATGGGGAAGGATGGGCCTTCCTTACAAGGAGAGCTGGGCCTTCCTTTGCTGAAAGGCCAAGTCCTGGGCATTTCTGAAGAGGAACGAAAACAGGCGAGGGAAAGGAGGGTCACGGGTTTCCCAGTCAAGTTGTGACAGAAACAGAGCAGAGAAGGAGAGAATTCTGGGGCTTCCTGGGAGACAGCTTAGGTTGGAGCATCTGCAGAACTGCTCTGGACAGTCCCAACCATTAGGAAGCTGATGGCTTTGAGGGGATTTCTCAGAAGGGGCGACGGGTCCCCAGCAACCCTGGCAAGGACCAGAGAACTCCTGAGTCTCCTCCCTTGCTCATGGCTCCTCTCCCCACGCTAGGAATGCCACCTTCTTCAGTAACCCTGGAATGGAGTGTAGCTGCCACTAATTGGGCACATGCTACAGGTTGGATGGGGCACCAGGCACCTTACACAAAATACCTACATTAGTCCCCCAAACCCGTTTCACTGATGAAGAAACTGGGGCTCAGAGAGGTCAGGTAACTTGCCTTAGGTCACATAGCCAGTAAGTGGTAGACAGAGGTTTTGGAACCTGGGTCAGTTTGATTCTACAATCTTATTAAGCCGCATGCCTCCCCCAAATGCGTTCACCTTTGCCTTGTGTATGACGTTAACATCTTACCGTCTACCATTTTAAGGCTCTTTCTTATTCTGCTATCTGAGCCTCTAGAGAAGTATCCACAAAAATTATAAATTCCCAGATGTAGAAGCTGAATCTATATAGTTCATTTTATTCAACTTAAAGCACAAAGGGGTTGCTTTAAAAATTGCATTCTATCCTTGAATCAAGTTAGAGCTCCAGAAAGCCACAAACGCTTAACCAGCAAGTTTCACTTTCCTCAATGGCCTTATCTACTTGCTTTTTATTGTTGGTTACTCCATGAGAGTAATTCATTGAATGATAATTGTTACATGGATGTCACGGCCTTGGCACTTTAGTGGAAGTTTATATAAGAAATTACCATATAAAAGAGGCTTCTGATTTTGATGTCAAATTTTGTCCTGGTTTCTGTACAAGTACTCACATGATTAAGTCACTTATGTAATGTCCAGGAATTGTCTCTCCTGAAAAAAGAGGTATACTTCTATTGCAGACTAAGAATTCTAGTTCATCTCATTTCCCTTTTTGATTCGGCTGCCAGGATACTCAGGCCAAATTTGAGGCTGGGTGCTGGTGCCCATATTGGCTTTATTCTTAGCATATTTATTTCCGCTCCCCTCTTATGGCTTGAACTTTCTAGTTCCATACTGGTTTTCACTACATATGTTTGACAAATCTTTTATAAGTCACCTAATTCCTTATTTGGAAAGAAGTTATGCTCATGCACTCATATACTCTGTACTGCACACATCTGTACTGCACACATCTGTCTGTTCCCTTGACGTATTGTCAGGTCTTTGCACTGTGTGCTCATATCTTTTGCCTTTGTGGGCAGGAGCTGGCCAGGGTGTGTTTCTGGACTATTCCCAGGATGGTTTAAGTGTATGTGAGGTCTTGGAAGAGGGGGAAGAAATGAGGAGATTATCACTCACAACTTAGAGCCAGAGGTCAATTTGCATTCTTCTGGGCTAATGAAAACCCACAGATCGCTGTGCATCTGGCCCATAATACCGCTCCCTAACTATTTGTAAAACGGAAGAATGAATGAATTAATGAGTGAATGCTTCTCTGAGCCAGGAGGTTCTTCTCCTAGGAGAAGAAAGCAAGGACTGGCAGGAAGCCCCATCTTCAGGCCACAGAAGAGACTCAAGATCACTAGGAGCCCAACGGAGTCCATGCTCCCTGCCCCACCCTTGTCCCCCTACACTTGTCACCTGTGCTGTGTGTGGCAATACTGGGCCAGCGTGCCGGGCACTGGAAGAAGGAGTGGGAAGACGGAAAGAAGGAAGGCAGGAGGGAGGCCTGCCTCTGCGGCCTTTCAGTTCTTTCCCCCTTGAAAGGGAACATGACAGAAATGCTAGCCCACAGCAATTGTGGGACAGAATGCTGGCCCCCAAAATGCCTGCTGTTCACCTCCCACTTGCCCATCTCTTTCTCCCTCTCTTGTGTTTCTCCTGTCAATTCCAGTTTCTCTGCATGTCTACTACCTCTCTTTGTCTTTCTTTGCTGTCTCTCTGCCTCTCTCCGTCTCTCTCTAACACACATACGCACCTCTCTCCCCAACCCCCAAGGGAGAATCTCTTGGAGCCCTCCTTCTACCCTCATCTCATGGACTCCAGAGACAGCCAAGAGCAGAAGACCCCGGGATGGAGCACGGGGTGCTCCCACCTTCCAAACTGACCTGCCTTCAAACCTGGACTTCAATTCTAATCCCAGTAGCTTTGCCCACATCAGTTGGTCTAATTTTTTCCTGTAATTAAATGGGAGCCCCCCCCCATTTCTAATCCCAGATAATTAGCTCTCTGATTGCCAGTGCTGAGCAGGAAACCTCGTGTTTGGAGAGGGATTTTGGACAGACGGATTAGTCAAACACTATGCAGGAAGCTGAAATGGGAAAACAGGCTGTTCTCAAAGTTTGTTGTGAAAAGAGATTCGTGGTGGGCAAAGGGCCTGGTTGCCTCCAGGTGGTCTGAGCTGCCTCTGACCCCGTTAGGTTCTCCAGCAAATGGATAGCTTTCCTCAGCTTGCAGGATCCTCCCTATGGTGGGCTCTGTTTCTAGCCCACCAGGCAGAGGGTACTCCGGGGGTGGGGGGCATTCCTTCCTGCTCATGGAGAGGAGTGTGTGTCTCTGCATGAGAGAGAAGAGAGAGCCCCACAGGTGTCCATCCCCACGTGCTGGACGGGTGTGATCAAAGGTTAATCAAATGTGGTGGGTGACAAGGCTGCCATGACTCCCACTGACCCAGGGGGTAGGGAAGATGCCAGGAAAATGGAGGAATAAATCTCCCTTCTACAGGCTTTGGGAGGCCGCCTCAGAGAGGCAGAGGACAGGGGCCCTGCGGGTCAGAGTCTCCCAGCTGAGGCTGAAACTGCCATTGTATTCTCATCTGCTCTGCAGAGACTGTGCTTGGTCGATGACATTTTGTTTTTGGTTTCTGTCATCCAAATTTTCCTCTATGATATCATGACCATCCTGCAGGGGTCGGTGTCCTATTAGAGAAGAGGAAACTGAGTACCTCAGAAAGCAAATGACTCCCTCAAGGTCAAGAGTGAACCACCACAGCAGAGCTGAGGATAAAGTGTGAGGCTGCAGGCAGCCAGTTGTCCCTGCTCTGTGCTTAATGCCATGTCTTCCAACTCTGGGATCCCTCCATTGGGAGAGTTTGGGCATTTAGAATATTGGAGTGATGAGAGATTTGGGACACCAGACATCCAAGGAGATTCAGGACTCTGACAGCCAAGGGCTGGGAGGATTCTGAAAGCCCAGTGCTACCTGGATGCTCATCTGGACGTCTTCCTGATGTGGAATGGGGCTGGCACTCTCAGGTCCCTGGAACGACCTCGGTATGGTCCAAATGCTGAGGCGCCTTCTTTCCTCTGCGCTACTGGGAGCTTTGAGGTTCGCTCACTCTGGTTCAGAGGAAGGGGCATGAACTGATGCTGGGGGCTGGTGCAGGGGGGGACCTGTGCTTTCTGAGCTGGGAGGAGCAGCACAGGCCTGTGGGCTGGCACCTGGGGGATCTGCCCAGCCTGCTGGTTAAGGCGTCTGGCCCTGCTTCCCCACGGTGGCTCCTTCAATGAGCTCAGGGCGTGGGGGAGGGAGGGAGGGAGGGAGGGCAGGCAGGCCGTGGATGGATTCCAGATGGGCTATCAGGTTTGCCCACAGTCGGCTCTGAGGCTCCTCTGGTCTCCGTGGCTCCCTCAGCTCTGATTCAGCTACACAGCAAAAGCCTGCTCTGGAATGCCAGTGAAACCCAACCTGCCTCTCCCCACAGCCTCCCCGCCACCCTCTCTCGGCACCAGAGACAGCACTTTCCTTCTCGGCCCCTTCTCTCCTTCCTTAGAACAAACCCCCTAGAAGTAGAAAGGGTTAGAGCTGGGAATTTGGCTGGTGGCCGGTCCCCAGCTCTGGATCTCTGACCTATTTCCCCCTGGGAAGAAGTAGCTGTACAAGGTTCTGGGTTCAAATTCTGGATATTCGAGAACAAGGTAGCTGCATGGGGAGCCGGGGGGTAGAGGGCAGAAGCTCCTTGTGTCTCTCTGACTGCCAGCTCTGTCTAGCTGGTTGCGACCCAGGCACAGGAGAGAAGAGCGGAGGAGCCAGAGCCAGGCAGAGCGAGGCAGTCAGAGCATCACCGTGCGGTTGACCAACAACAGCTCCACATTCAACCCACTCAACAGCCTGGAGGAAAGCGAAGCTCTCTTTATCTCCATCCTGTAGACGAATATACTGAGGTTCTGGGAGGTCTGGAGCAAAGATTGGACAACAGACATTTCTGAAGACCTTCTAGATGCCAAGGGTAGTGCTTATGCTTCGGGGATAGAGAAACGAATGCGACAGAGATCGTGCCATAGAAGCTGCTGTTTTCTTTATGTCACGTAACTAATAGATTAATTATTCTCATAGAGGGCCCATAGGGTCTCCTAATATAATAGACTTTCACACATCCTCACCCACCCACTGCTGATTGAACAAGAAGATCAAGTTCATTTCTGTCTTGCAGAGAGAGGAAGGAAATATTATAAGTGGCATGAGGGGATCACATTGGGACTTCCTGCCTGCCTCAGTTTCCCTTTTGGTGTCAAGGTTCTGCTCTATGGTGATATCATTTTGAAGTTTCCGGAACCTTCCATCGTGACCTCCTCCATCTGGGACTGGCACTCTTCATTTCTCAGGTCTGCCTTGGGTCGTCTGTTAATGACTGGCAGGCTCGAGGTGATGCTACCCTGTCAGGGTTGATTAGTTGGGTTGAAATTTGCATTTTGCTTCTGAAACCCAGTTTGGGATCCGCTGGCAGAAAGCAGCAGGGCTCCAGCTTCAGCAGAGAAAGCCCCGGAGGCCAGGCATTTGAATTAATCACAGAAGCCTTTTCTCCCCTTTCCCCCCACTTCCTCAAGCCCCTTCCTCACCTCTCCCCTCACACCACAAGGCTGGTTAACTGCAGCAAAGGGCTCTCTGAACATGCTGGCAGAAGAAAAGGCCTTTTTTTTTTTTGCTTCTTCAAAGAAGACACGAAGCTCCCTCCAGCCTCTCTGGAGAACTGGCGAGGGAACAGACTGTCTCAAAATGCCATTAAAACATCTCTCAAATTAAAAACAGCCCTGGAATGTGCAACCTCGTGAGAGTGGTTCAGTGACACACAAAAGGTGGTCTTTCACCAAGGCGCTGGCCCACACTCAGGTCCCTGGCTCTATCCTGGGAGACACACAAGTATCCCCGGGCAAGACATTTTGCCTGCCCAAGGTCCAGTCTCACCCTTCTTAATAGAAATATTACAATTGTTCTCTCTCTCCTCCCTCCTTAATTTCAGAGAGAAGTGACCCCGTTATTTGCAGAGACAATGGCTTTGGTTCTCATCACATGCCATCTTCTGGGCCTCCCTCCCTTGCCCTTGCTCACCCCACAGCCATGGTGCTATTTTAGGTTGAGGCTTCCAGCCAAAATCTGTACTTTATTAATTATGCGTCAACTACTCTGTGTAATGTTTAATGCGTTTTCCAGATTGTATCAAATCCACAGTGAAGGGAGGAGTCTGAATGCGGCCTGGGTGCCTGGCAGGGTGGGTGCCGGCAGGGGGCGGGATTGGGGGCTGGACTGTGTCCGCTTGACCTGGTCTCCCGCTCCTCTCCTGTCCACCCCTGGAGTCTCCATTAAGGCCAAGCCCCAACCTGCCTCGCCGCTCCCTATTTAAAGCACACGCAGCACCCTGACTGGAAAGTAGGAAACCCTGCCTCATTAGGCAGGGCCAAAGGGCTTAGGACAACAGAGATCCATTAGCGGGGAGGGTACAAGGCTGAGGGGCCATCTGAAAGGGTGGCTCAGTGATATGCCAAGAGAAGGCTGGAGATGACACTGACCATCTGTTCTCCAAAGAGGGGATAGAAATAGCATTTGTGTTGGCGCAGGAAAGCCTGAGTTAGACCCGGATCTCACACTCCTGACTGCTAGGTTCCTTCGGCTGCTGGGGACTAGCGGTATGATTTGAGCAGGTCCTTCAGTTCGTCTGGGCCTCAGTTTATTGGTAAGGAAAACTAGCATTTACTCCAAATGACCTCTGCAGTCCTTTCTGGCTTGAGCCTTTTGTGTTTCTTTCTATGAGAAGTTACAAGAGACTATGGGAGAAGCAGAATCTCTTTGGAGGAATACAAAGATGAATTCTGTGTGCTTCTTGACCGCCAGGAATTCACAGTCAGGTGAGAAGGGCAGATAACGATAACAGAGGAAATGAAAATAACAGCAGGCAGGCCTCTTTCTGTGTGCTTTACCCATGACAACGATTAAATGCCCACAACAACCCCAGTGAGACAGGTACCACTATTCACCCGTATTGCTGATGAGAAAAATAAGGCACAGAGAGGTTAAGTTACTTGGCCAAAGTCGCACCAGCAAGTGGACAGACCACATTCTGAACCCAGATAGTCCCATCCCAAAGTCTGTGACACCTGTCACCGTGCACACTGCCTCAGAGAAAGGAATATAAATAACTCACCTAGAAAGCCGCCTTTGCTAAGTGTTGTCACCAATAGCAAGGACTCGACTGAATGGGAAAATCCGCGAAGGCTTCACAGAGGTGAAATCTGAATTGTGGACCAAGAAGGGCACTGAGGAAAGAGCAAGGGGACTGGCAAAACTAGAACCAAGGGGTGTGAGTGTGGCAGAGGTGGGGAAGGGATGTGCGTAGAGATAAAGTGTTCCTGGTGGCCGGATGTCAGGATCTTACTCAGGTGTCTAAGCTACATCCTAAAAGCTGTGGGGAACTGTGAAAAGGGTGAAAGAATGTGGCCACTAACTTAAAGGAGGGGGTCCAGGAGCCAGAACAACTTCAAGAGCAGATAGAAAAGCCTCAGCTGGGCTGGGGTAGGAAGGGGGAGAGGAGGGCAGGAGGGGCACCTGGAGAAAGCAGATGGACTAACCGAATGTGGGCAGCACGGAGAGCACGCCTATGCCTGGAATGGCTGGTGAGGAATGCGGACGGCAGTGGGGGGCGGCTCTGAACTGCGCCCAGGGCTGAAGCAGAGAGGCTGATGAAGCATTAGCAGTTCAGCTTACATCTTGCTGCCCCAGGGAAGCCTCTTCTGATCCCCACCCCTACTCCCAATGGCCCTGGTTCGCTAGTTACAGGTTCTCACCTGCTTATGGGACCTCATACATCCCTTTAACACGGGTCACCACCACCGTAACAAGCAGTAACTCCTGCAGTTACTTGCTGGTATCCTTTTCCCCATCGACTGTGCTTTGTTCAGTCCTGTGCCGAACACAGTACCACGACTGGCGATGCTCAGTAAATACTAGCTCAGTGAATCGAGTTTTGCCTCTGGGCTGGATGCCCTTCTCCCACCCTTGGATATCAGCGTCGCGCGCACGGCCTCTCATCACCATTTCCCCAGGGTCTGAGCCTCCCGCAGAGCGCAGGGCGGGGGATGTATTCATGTGTTCACCTGTCCACTCTCCCTGCACGGATGGGTTCTGACACCTCCATACAGTGTTGCTGGGTGGCCGTAATGAACAGTTTAGCATGGAAACTGGCCTTAGCAGGAGGGGCTGTGTGTGTGTGTGAATGGTTAGAGAGGAGTTGGCTAGGGGACACCTTCAGCCCCACTGAAGAGCTCTTCCCTTCCCCGGACAGCCCCTCCCGGCCAATCCACCTCTGCCCCTTCTGCGCTCCCCCAAACTCCTCTGCTCCATCACTACCAACTTCTACCTGAGAAGGGTCGAGGGAAGAGTCAAGAGTTCTGCCCTCCCTTCCCCTGCATCCTTTTCCGGACTCTGGAGTTAGTTCCTCGTTCCCCTGCCCCAACCAAAGGTAAGGAGTAAGTGCCTCTTCCTCCCCCGCCTCCGTCCCAGGGCTTTAACACCAGTTACCCCTTGGTGGTGCCTTCCTTTGAGGGCCAGTCCCAGACATCTTCTAAGAAATGCTTTCTTCCCAAATCCCTATGGGATTTTGAGAGGAAAGGGAAGACAAGGGCATCTGATCCACTCTTAGAAGTGGGATAATTTGGCTCCTGTATACACATGGAAAGGGACCATCCCTGAAAACTCCTAAGGAGGGGGAACACAAACTCCTTCTGGGGCCCCGCTGGAGCTTCCTTCGCCTGGGCCCAGAGCCAGCCTGCCTCGCCCTCAGAGTGTCCATCATCTGGCAGGGGTGGCCGGGGAGGCCGCTCCTCAGGACATACTTAGCAGGCACTGCCTGACGCTAGCGGCACTAATGGATTCTGTTATCTCGCTGGGACCCTTGTCTGCAGATCGGCAAAGCGGAAGGAGGTGGCAGGTTAAAAATACTCTGTTAGCAAAGAGGCTTAGGTGGGGGCCAGCCATGGGAATTACAGTCACGAGAGGTCTCGGGGACAGGAAGTCAGGAATGGAACCAAACGTGCTGGACCTCAGCCTCTCTTCTGCCTCCAGTTTGAATTTACAAAGGGGCATGGAGATGGAGGGATTCCTTTGGGCAGCCAGGTATTGGTGGGTTTATTGCAGTCGCCTGGCCCTCTCTGCTCGAGGTGATGGGTGCCCAGGCTCTGATTCATTGTGTAGTGCACGTTCTCTTACCCAGGAGAAGGAGCCCAGTCCTGGATGGGAGAGCATAATAATACCCTACATGTACAGAATGTTTTTATTGCTTATGTATGAAGTATTTCCATATACAGTGTCTCACGGCAGCCTCGCAACAGGCCTGCCAGGTGAGAATTATTATCCCAATTTTATTTATTTTTATTTTTTTTGTTATTTGTCCAAGGTCAGATCACCAGGATCTCTCAGACACAGAGTGCTTTTTTTTTTTTTAAGAAGATGTTGGGGTTAGGAGTTTATTAATTAATTAATTTATTTTTGCTGTGTTGGGTCTTCGTTTCTGCGCGAGGGTTTTCTCTAGTTGCGGCGAGCGGGGGCCACTCTTCATCGCGGTGGGCGGGCATCTCACTATCGCAGCCTCTCTTGTTGAGGAGCACAGGCTCCAGACGCGCAGGCTCAGTAGTTGTGGCTCACGGGCCTAGTTGCTCCGCGGCATGTGGGATCCTCCCAGACCAGGGCTCGAACCCGTGTCCCCTGCATTAGCAGGCAGATTCTCAACCACTGAGCCACCAGGGAAGCCCCCCAGTTTTATATATGGGGAAACAAAGCTCTGTGAGTTTCTGAGGCTTGCCCAAGGTTACCTATCTAGAAAGGGGCAGAGCACGCACTTGAATGAGGGTTTTCTGATTTCCAGTCCTGGGCTCATTTTGCATCCTTTATTCTCCCAACTGTTTTGCTCCCATAATCCTCCTATCAGGGAAGAACCCACTGGGCTCTCCCCATCAGACCAGGGCAAACCCTCATTTAATTTCATTTGTCTAAAAAGCCCACAGACCCGGGTGATTCTACTAGGTTAAGGGCCGTTCTAGCGCTAGGCTGGTCTTGAGGGATTTGTCTCACTCCTGTGGGACCCAGAGGCAAGCCTGTAGCTGGGGCATCCCTCCTTCATCTCAGGACTGCAGAGTCCCAGCACCACGTGGAGCCCCAAGCTTCCAGGTGAGACTTCATCCTCTACATGGGCCAGGGCACCTGGGTCTCATTTTTTGACCAAAGAGAACAAATGTTCCATAGCTTCCATTGGCAAACTGATTCAGTACTTACTGTACTCCTCCCTCCTGCACAGAAACTTCCCGCCTAAGGGCTCACTTCCTGCTACAGCTGAGGGCTATTTATGCTGTACAGATAAACCGAGGGTCACTTCCCACAAGAGGGCAGGGCCAATCTTCAGTGGTACAAGCAGACAGGATTCTGAAAAGGCACCCCATCTCCACCACCCCAGGGAAAGGCAGATGACATTTCTCACATTTAACACATGGTGCAGAAAGAAATCAACCCCAAATAGCAAGATTTTGCAAGAGAGAGAAAAAAGAAATCTCAACTGATTGGGAACTCCCATGGGAACGCCAGCAGCAGGTCACCTGAGTGCCAACCCAGTCGCACCTTCTCTGGGTGAGGCCTTTGGCTTGGGTAGCTACGCTAAGAGCTGATACTAGGTTGGCTGGAAGTAAAGCCACCAGCTGGTCACCAGGCTCTGGCCACTGAGATGGGAGCAGGGACTCCAAAGACGAAGGAGACAGGCTCACAGACCTGCTGGGACTTCCTGAAGATCTGATGAGGACAGAATGCATCAATTCAAGTATTGCTCGAATGCCTGCTACGAAAAGCACTGTGCTAGGCACAGAAAGCTGACTGTGATTTGGGCTTTGCCCCCAGCAGCTTGCACTGGGAGGGAGACATACAGATAACTTTGAAGCTTAATGACAAATGCAGGTGGAGTGCTTTGGAAAATGTTCCAGAAGTTCAAAAGAATGAGAGGTAAAGTCCATAGGGTAGGGGGCAAGGAAAGTGAAATCGACAAACATGCAAAATGGTACAATAATGAAATTTTCAAAGAACACAAAATAAGGATTTCATGCACTGACATAATAATTCACCAAAGGTAGGAAGAAGCACAGATTTGGAGGAGGGTGAAGGATACACACTGGCAGGAACTTAGGAGAAAGGGTCTTTGCTCTTTCAGTTTCGAAGTGGATGGATTCCTAACCTGTGGCTTCAGTGCCTCACACCTTACCTGGCTCATTCCCAGAGCTCTTCCTCCTCGCCCCCAAACCACTCAATTCCCAGCTCGATGGGATTCTGCGCAACTTCAGCACCTGAGTGAGTCTGCACCTGGGGCTACAGAACGGGAGAGGGAGTTCCCAAAATAGAGAGCAGAGCTTGGGGCTACGCTGGAATGTCAGTTCGCTGGTTCCCAGAGTCTCTAGGTCACTGGGGACTGGCATCAACTAGACAAAGGAAATCCACACGTAATTTCCAGGCTTCACTTACTTCTGTCCCTGTCGAGTTTTAACCCTCTTTGCTCTCTAACTCTTTGACCAGAGCTCTTGATGGAGGCTGCCCTGACTGCTGAGAATGTCCTAGAGCTTCTGGAAGAAAAGGGCTCAGAGGAAGAAAGGAACAAGAAGGGAGAGGAAGCAGGAAAGACACCAGGAAAATAGCTGGTGTCCTCTCCCCCCACTTCCCCCAACACAGCAAGGTGAACAGCTAATGCATTAATTAACTAAGTAGTTTTGAACGTACTCCATTGCACCTCGTTGTCTGCAGCTGCCATTCCCTGGAGGAGCCATAATATACTCAGCACACTATATAATTAAATATCAACACATGTGTCCCCTGCCCAGCGCTGGGATGCATATTTACTTGTGTTAATGAGAACTGGAATGGCCCTACTGATGAGGAATCCATAGAGGTAGGAGGGGGTGAGGCACATGTCCCCTGGAGCTGAGGGGCATACGCCCCCATCCCCCTCTCTTCTCACTTCCCCCCAACTGCTCCCCACATCTTGCCCCCAGAAGGGCATCTCAGGACCCCTGGTGGAAAATTCTCGCCAGACCACAGGCCAAAGCATCATCAGTTTCCCACTTCTCCACTGTGAGACAGCCCAGGCAGCCCACACGTGGTACATGATGACTATCTTTTTGCTTAATACAAATTGTGGTTGTTTAGCATCCCAAATACCAATTCCCTGCTGAGATGCCCGTTGTGGACACTCCACACACATACACAGACTCAGCAGATACAAACATCAGGACCTGTATGTCGCCCTGGCCCCCACTTGCCCCCCTCAATCCATAGCAGAATTACTCTCTGGCTTTGGGGACCCAGTGTAATTAGTACTTATTCGGGGGACAGAGTGAACTCGCTATACGGATGCAGCTTGGTAGAACCAACAAGGCAGGGCTTTAGAGACAGAAGGCCTGGGTTCATATCCTGGTGTTGCTATCCTTGAGCAAGTGACCTAAACCTTTGGAGCCTTGGTTTTGTTAAATGGAAAGTGGGCACAGTGACACCTACATTGCAGGTGAGGATTAAAAGGTATAATCTATAAGAAATGTCAGTGCTTCTCTTTCTCTCCTTTCCCCTCTTCATACATAGCCGTGCCTGGATGGGCTGTGGAGGCATCTGTCCAGAGGAGAGGAATGGACCACATGGATGGAGAGATGCCTTACACTCAGACTTTTGATTTTAAAACAGGTCACTAGAATCCAACAGGCTCTTCACTCTTTTGTTCACTAATGTATCCCCAACCCCTAGAACAGTGACCAACATACAGTAGGTGTGTTCAGGAAATACTTGACAAATAAGTGAATGATACGCTTTCTTTTATTTAATCCTCATAACAACCCCATGTGGGGGGTTGTTAAATAAATAAATGCAACCTCAGAGAGGTTGAATGCCTTGTCCTAAGGCACAACAGCTAGCCTAGGAAAATAACCTCGAGTGTCTGATTCAAGTGCTCTTTCTGGGGCTTTCAGCAGGCTCTAAATGCTTGGGGAGTTTCTATTTTATGGAAAAGGGAAAATAAAGACAGAAAGAAGATTAAGTGTGTGTGGTTTTAAAGAATGACAGGCACTGCTCCTGAGAGGCTAATGGGCCCCAGCACAGTTCTTAATTGGCCATCTGTGGCCAGGTTTTGGCATCCGAGTAAGTCCCAGTTTCAACCAGGACTGGGGTCAGGGAAAGGGGACCTCTCGGCAGGCGCAAGAGGCGGGATGTCTGTGAAGCAGAGGCTGGGCCCCTCCAGGATTATGGACTCTAGACTCCACCCCCGGATTCATTCTAAAAGATGCAAAGCCCCTTCAGCAGGCGCAAGAGGCAGGATGTCTGTGAAGCAGAGGCTGGGCCCCTCCAGGATTATGGACTCTAGACTCCACCCCCGGATTCATTCTAAAAGATGCAAAGCCCCTTCAGGCCCCTCCAGGATTATGGAC
This sequence comes from Neophocaena asiaeorientalis asiaeorientalis, assembly GCF_003031525.2. Classification (NCBI taxonomy): domain Eukaryota; kingdom Metazoa; phylum Chordata; class Mammalia; order Artiodactyla; family Phocoenidae; genus Neophocaena; species Neophocaena asiaeorientalis. The sequence goes on along the minus strand of NW_020173731.1, from coordinate 8,811,012 downwards.
TCTAGACTCCACCCCCGTATTCATTCTAAAAGATGCAAAGCCCCTTCAGCAGTTTTCGATTAGGCTAAACTGATCTTCAGCCCATCTTGCGCTCCTTAGAGGGAACTCCCTGAAGAGGGTCCTGACTGTCCCCACTCGGGCCAAGTTATTAGACATGGAACAGCTGGGCTGGGTAGAGGCAGGCCCCTCCCTGCCTCGCGCTCCCCTGTGTGCTGTAGAGCGAGTCGGAGGAAAGAAGAGGCTGACCTCTGGGAGTCACAGGCAGAAGTGGGTGACAGGCCACACGCTCCAGATCCAGACATGACACATACTAAAAAACCGATAAACAAGTGCAGATTAATGGAGTGACGACAAGACCCAGGGAGAGTTCACGTGGGTTACATGTGATCAGCAAAATCTTAGACCATCAGCCTTGTGTGCTGATAAAACTGAAACTCATCATGACTATTTCTCTGTCACTTACAGGGGACTGGATATTGCATGGCCCCAGTACCAGGGCAGATGGTACTGCCTGGAAATAAGCCAGAGCCCCTCTCCTAGAAAATTTGCTCTAGAGCGACCCCCAACTTGTGGGCAAGGGGGCAGGGGCTTGGGGCAACAAAGAGTCAGAGAGACTTGGACTTGGAGGTAACACTGGAGGGGCAGAATCTGGGTGATGGGCGAGGAACAAGAACAGAAAGAGCATGTCCAACAGGTGAGAAAGGGGATTTAGGTCAGCGGAGGAGGGACTGAAACCCACAGTGCCACGAAAACTGGATTCTAGCCTTGGTTTGGGCACTTGCTTTGAGTAAGTCACCTTTCTTTTCCAGACCTGAGTTTCTTTACCCCCCAAAAAATGAAGGGCTAGGCTGGATGAACTCTAAAATCTTTACTACTTAAAAAAATTCTAAAATTCCAGACTTATTACTCCCTCCCCAAATGTCTGGATTTTTCTGGTCACAGCCAATCACAGAAACCAGGATGTGCAAGGACTTCTCCAGCTGGGTGTGGGGTGCCTCGTGCATCCCTTATTAGCTATTCACAGCCTCTTCTCACTCCCCAGCCCCCCTTCATTTCCCCATATGCAGATGGCTTTGTTTTCCAAACCTGATAGATGCTGACAGGTATATTGTCTCAGCCTCACCAGACTGCCAGAGGCTGCTTAAGTCAAATGATTTTCTTTCCCCTAATAACTTAGAGGATTTTTGTTTCTACTA
>NW_020173731.1:8796672-8809566 GCF_003031525.2 Neophocaena asiaeorientalis asiaeorientalis | reverse complement strand
TTAAAATGCCTCTTTTTTACCGTAAAGAGACAGAGTGTCATTTATCTTCCTCTTTAGTCCAAAGTCAAATGAAAGGAACGTTAAACAAAGACCAGCCTGCCTTGGAGCAGTCATTTGTGACTGGAGGCTGGGGAGAAGGAGGGTGGGCCTTGGGGACCATCTCCAGAGAGTGGTGATTGACAGGCTGAGGGGAAGCGGGGGGTGGGTGGGATCTGAACTGCCTCCTGGAGGAGACTCACAGCCACCCACAGAGGCAGATAAGCAGGAGGCCTTGTGGGGTTCGATGCCTGCCAGATGGGGGTAAGGGGCTGGCTAGTAGGCAACAGCTATCCGTGAGGGTGCTTGTAACGGGGCTAGCTGAGCCAAGGACAAGAAGATGGAATGATCCTGGTGCAGCCAAAGTCAAATAGGCTTCATGATATGATTCCATGACCCCCAAATTGTTTTGGCCTTTGTAATAGGCCTAGATACTGCCGAAAATTGCCTACAATTTGTACTGTTTTTAATGAACAATTAACCATGATTGGTGATCCTCCAACCAGCAAGTTCTTTAAGCCCCTCCTGAGTGATAAATACCCTGCAGTATGAAGCTAAATAAAATATAGTCCTTGCTCTCAAAAATCCCAGGATCTAATGAAGAGGACAAGACAGGGAAAGAAAAGTAACGAGGAGCAATGCCAGTGAGCAAATGCCTGATACTGGCGATAATCGTGCCAGGAGCTCAGAGATCAGTTAGGGCTGAGGAGGGAAGGCTTCCTGGAGGGGGTGTCATTCCCAGGGACACTGTAATGGGTGCTACTATCTCAGTATGGGGTGCAATCTGGCTGCAAGGTGGAACAAAGGGACACAGATTAAAGGAAACTAACTACAGGTAAATTTGCTTCGCACTTGACAAACTTGGAAAGAGGCAAATTGTCCATATCAAAAAAGAGTGGTGATGGTGGTGGAAGCAGGTAGGCTGCCATGTGCTGGTACTGCCACCGTTTGACCCTAAAGGGCTATTAAGAATTAAGGATGCTGCGAATGGGGTGGGGTGCTTTCAGTCAGACTTCATGGTAATCATAATCAATCACAGCTCACTTTTATCAAATGCTTACTACAGCCAAACACTATTTTGAATGCTTTGTACGCACCATCTCATTGACTCTTCAAAATAAAATTAGAAGGTAGTTCCCCCTTTTAGAGGTGAGAAAACTGAGGCACGGAGCATTTAAGGAACTTGCCTAAGTTAACTAATCTGCTCTCTAAACTTCAATGCCTTCAACTAAATGACGATAATAATAGTTCCCACCTAATAGAATTACGTTGTGAGGATTAAATAAGAAAATGCATGGGAAGCACTCAGCACAGTACCTGGCACAGTACTCAGTCAGTATCGGCATTAGCATCACGATCACGGCTCTGAGCGAGAGATGCACGTTATGTTCACAGACCTACGTGGAAGCCACTGTTTTGGGCCCCTGTTAACTCACAGAGTAATATTTTTTAGCTGGGGGAAGTTGTAATTGGAAAGGTAGGAGGGATCATATTATGAAAGGCCTGGGATGCCTCTGTGAAAGGGTATGCTCTGTTCTTCCCTCTATTTCTAGCTCTCTACTTTGCTACCAGCTTGAAAAAAAAACCTCCTAAGTACTTGCAACTTAGGGCTGCCCCTCTTTCTCCATTTCTGATGCCTCTGCCTGCTAGATGCCCACAGCACTGCCCTCATCTGCGGGTGACACCCGGGGCTCACAAGGGTCTGATCTCAGCCTGGGCAGGCTGAGCAGAGCACATGCCCTGTCACTTATCTCACCACTGGGGAGCTGGGGTTCTGAGTTCTTGGGTGGCAACTAACCCAAGGAAGCTGCCTTCTCTTTCTAAAAGAGCCTGGTGGGCAGAGGGTGCTGATCTCATCGTGTCCTTGTGGAGTACTGAGTCTACTGGCTCTGCGCAGAAGGGAGGACTGGGTGGGTTCCCTGGAGTCCGCTTAGGACCTGCACGAAGCTGCTCTTTGTGTTCAGGGGACACTTTCTCCAGTAGCAGAGGAAGAAGGGGTAACTGAGTTGCTCTGGGGCTGTCTGGCTGTAGAAGATGGGTCCCTCCAGCACCTTCTAAAAAATGTGGCCAATTAGCTTGAGGCCATGGAAAGAGCTCAGGCCTAGGAGGGAGAAGATTAACAGCTGGGTGGCCCTGAGCAACTCCCTGCCCTTTCTGGGCTGCAGCTGCCTCCCGGGGCACATCCGAGGGCAGCGGTGGAGAGCGAAGCCTGGAGCCCTTCTCACTCCGTTTGACTCCAGTCTGTACCACTTGCGTGACCTGGGGCAAGGTACTTAACTCTGATGAGGTGAATTTCCTCATTTGCAAAAGGGGTTGGTGCAGGATTATGAATTAATGCATACACAGCACTCAGAACACGACCTGGTACAGGAAACACGAGAGGTGTTTGCTAGGACTGCTGCCGTCCCACTACTGCACTGAGGCTGCTGTATGAGTGAGCCTTTTCAAGGGCTCTAAAAACTCTGTGGTTCTCTTTCCCTGTACTGTGCGCACCACTTAGATTCAGACTTAACTAGCATTTGCTGAGCGTTTACTACACGCGAATATATTATTGTACTTAATCCTCACAACAAGTCCTGCGAGTCCCGTGTTATTATGCTCATTAAGAAATGAGGAAACCAGGGCTTCCTTGGTGGCACAGTGGTTGGGAATCCGCCTGCCAATGCAGGGGACATGGGTTCGAGCCCTGGTCCGGGAAGATCCCACATGCCGTAGAGCAACTAAGCCCGTGCGCCACAACTACTGCGCCCGCGCTATAGAGCCCAGGAGCCACAACTACTGAGCCCACGTGCCACAAATACTGAAGCCCGCATGCCTAGAGCCCATGCTCCGCAACAAGAGAAGCCACCGCAATGAGAAGCCAGCGCACCACAATGGAGAGTAGCCCCCGCTTGCCGGAACTAGAGAAAGCCCGCGCCCAGCAACGAAGACCCAACGCAGCCAAAAAATAAATAAATAAAATAAATACATTTATTAAAAAAAAAAAAGAAAGAAAGAAATGAGGAAACCAAAGCTCAGAGAACTTAGGCGAAGTTCTCAAGGCCACACGGCTAGCACATGGCAAAGCCAGAATTCACTTGCGGCCCCACCAAGTCCTCTTTCCAGTCTACCTGCAGTGGGACAAAGGAGCTATCCTTTGGTATCAAGCTGTCACATCTGGCCAAGATTTGAGGCCAAGGCTCTGGTTCTAGGCAGATTCAGTTTGGGGCCGAAGTGTGTATGATGAGCCCATCTCAAGGGTGGGTAGGGGAAGTGCCAATGGAAGTGTTATCAGCTGAAGCAGCATTAGCCAGCCATACTGGGGCTGAGATTGAGGGGAGCTAAAATTAATCCTCTCATTACAGGCCTGACTTGCAGAGGGATGGGCAGCACTGAGCCGGGAGGAAGAACTCTGAGCAACATCTGCTGCTATAATCTTGACTTTCGTTTCCTCTGTCCCGCCTGGGGATGCTACCCAGGGTTGCACCGGGATGCCAAGATGTGATGGGTGTACGGACACACACACACGCAGGCACACTCTCACACCAGGGACAGAATTAGGAGCCCGAGGAGGGAAATCCTTGGAGAGAAGGGAAGTTAGTGGAATACTGGCTTATGTCAAACCCTCTCCGAGGAAGATATTGGGGTCAGAGGCCAGAGTCTCGGAGTCATGATGAGATTTGTCTCTGCAAATGCATCCAGGGTTTGCCTGGTAATGGAGGGGCCCTGCCCGCTGACTGGACTCAGCTCCTGTTGAGTGAGAGGGGCTTCCAAATGTAGGAGGGAGGGGAGTGGGGACTTGATAAGGCCTGGTGGCCTGGCGGTGTGTGTGGGGCTGGGGTGTGGGGAAAGAAGGGCAAACGCTTCAGAGAGCCCGTATTCTTGTTCTATTCTTGCAGGGCAGCTGGGGGAGGCAGGGAGGAACACAGAAGGTAGAGTCATAAGGAGACCCAGCGGGTGGGGGTGGGAGGAGGTAAGGGCTGCTGAGGGCGGGAGAAGGCACTGTCAAACTCTCTGGTTGGTCATCGGCCAGATGTGGAGACCATATGGAGGAGATGGGCTGGAGGTGGGAGGGCGAGGAGAAGAGGACAAAATGCGGGGCGGCGGGTGGCTGAGAAGGGTAGAGGAGGCAGGTAGAGAATGCAGCTCACCTAGATCGGCCCGCTCAGCGATGCCATAAGAGTGAGAAGTAGGGGTGTTGCCATGCCTCCTGCTAAGCTGGTTAGTATGTCAGGACCACACTGACTGCCGGGCACTCCAGCCGAAGGCTCTGCCTGCTTCCTCTGCTTTAAGTTTCCATGACGACTCAAACCCCACAGGACACCCCTTACTCTGCATTAGCCTCTATGCCTCCTCTCCTTTTTTACACCCTCAAGTTCACTGCTGCAAAGTGACAACATTGCCAAGACTGCAGCGGTGCACCCAGGAGAAATCCCTTCAAGGAAATGAGTTGGTGTTTCCTGGTCTCCTTCAACATTCCTGGGATGCAGGAAAAATTGGATTTGGCCCCTGTTGATCTGACACCTCCCTGATGCTGGGAACTCCGGCCTGGGCCTGGCCAGTTGCTGTTCTGGGGGGAGCTGGGTCAGCTGGGAGACAGCTTTGTATACTGGCAACTCTGTGGGAGCTCCCAGACCCCTTAGCAAACAGAATTCAGTAGTATATCCACCAGCCCTCCAGCAGTGAGTAGCCTGGCTGATCCTGCAGAAACCTTTGGGAGGAGGTGTAGAGGACCTGAAGAGGACTCAGAGACTAGACTGAGGGATGATGGGAAAGAAGGCTAAGGGGAGAACGTGGTGGGGAGGACGGCGATGTGCTAGGTGACGGACAAATGTGGGTCTTCCACCCAGGTCCGCTCATCCCAGAGCAGCAGCTGACGGTGAACACGGACACAACTGTGGAATATGGCCAGTTACTGGGCCAGTGGAGCCATTCCTTCTCGGGGAAAGTGCCTCCTTCTTTTCCCATTGGATGCCCCCAGGGCTGGTGTGTCTGCCACCCCAGCGTTCTCTGAATGGGAGATTCAAAGGCTCCAGCATCCAATACGAAAGGATAGAGGCCACCTAGCCTGAAGGAAGAGAAAGACATAAGATTATCTCTGAAAGATCCTATCAGGGTGGACAAGGCCTAACTTTGCTTGTGTCGCTTAAAATTCTAGGCAGCCTGGTAAGGACTATATCCTCCTGCTGGAGTCTATTCTCTGCTGGGAGGTCTTGGGCCAGCTGGCTCCACCCCAGTGGTCACTGCTCTCCTGGGAGATGGGCTGAAAATCTGGAAAGGCTATCCACAGTCCTAGCGGGAGATGGGAGCTACAACTGGAAGCCCTGGGGAGCAGAGGTCAGGCTGGAGAAACGCAGTCTTCCTAAGAAAAAGCCAAAGAAAACCTGACAGCCTGAGACAGAGGACCGTACAGTTCAAAAGATAGTTAAAAGGTACCTAGGGACTCAGTGGGACAGTTATAGGGCCGGACACGGGTTGGCCTCCCATTGTGTGGTATCTCCGGATGTTGTTTGAAGTGAATTGATGGATGGCTCGATTCTATTCCTATCTGAAGCAACCAGCCTTATGTACCCTCCTTCTATCTCATATTCTTCTGGTGCTTTCCAGTTTACAAAATGCTTCCAAAATCAGATTGGATTTCAGGTCACAACAACTCTGTTGAATAAATGGGTAAGGAATTATTGCCATTTCACAGGTGAGAAAATAGAGGTCGAAGGATGTTGCCTCTGGTATTAGTTCCCATCAGCATTTCCAATCAGATGATAAGAGGCAGTTTAGATAGACCTCACAAAGCCTTTTAAATGCAGTGGAGGTGAGCACTTCAGAGGGAGTCCAAATGGCTTGCTGTTAACTCTGGGGCCCATCTATTTCCATGGGTGTGAGTAGGAGGAAGGGCTGTGACACCTATAGTCCTTGAATTATGTATGTATCCAAGGGTACCCTTACCTGCCCGAGCAGAAGCCTCGGTCAACCTAAGCATAGGCTTTGAGGCTATACAAGGGCATGACTTGGGGTCATGGAGAATAACACCCACCGATGATTGGTGACAAGGTCAGAATTAGGTTGAAACCAGTTGGAAAAGCCTTGAGAAGAAAGGGAAAGATCAACTAGAAAAACCCCCAAAGCACTAAATAGACAAAGGCTGTTGTCCAGTTAGATAGAAAGTGTTAGGGCAAGTGATTTTGTTCAGGGAAATGTAAGTGACCGAGGAAGCAGGGGGAGGTTAGCTCTTTCTGTGTCTGGAATGTAGCCCATGGTGGATTCCAAGGCTGAAACCTGGAGTTACCTTTCACAATATTACATCTGATTATGTCCCTGACTTGTGCAAAGACCTTATATGGTTCCCCCTTCATTACCAGAGTCCCGCCTCTGAGCGTGCCATTCAAGATGACGCACCACCCGGCCTCGGCCTGCTTCTGTAGTGGCTCGCCCTCTCCTTCCTCCCCCTTCTTCCTTGAGCCCCTAGAGCACTGAGCCACTCGTAGTCCCTGGATTGTTCTGGTTGCTGCTAGGGAGTGGCCTTTAGCCTTTTCTCCAGCTCAAAACTCCTTCTTATATTTGTAGGCTGAGCTCGAATGCCCGCTCTTCTTTGATGCCTTTCTCAGGCCAAGCCATTCATTCTCTCTGCTTCAGGTACTCAGCACTTGGTACACATTTCTGTCTTGGTAAATACTATTCTATGCCATGCCTTCCATCTGGTGATACAAGACAAAATGTGGCATTCATCTTTGTATTCTCCCTACCTAACCCATTCAGAATTCATCATGGTGCCTACCTTATAACAGACAGATAGTCAGGAGTTGAAGATTGGTTAGGAGTACAGATTCCAGACACATACTGCCTGGTTTGAATCCCTGCTCTGTCTCTGATGAAACGTAGTGCAACTCATAACTTTTAACTTCTCTGTGCCTCAGTTACTCATTTGTAAAATGGGGCTAATAATTACAGATACCTCATAGGACCATTATGAGGACCAAAAGAGTTAAAATATGCAAAGCTCTAAGACAATGGCACTTAGCAAGCACTGTGTAAGAGTTTGCTATAATGATTACTATCTTTTGAATGAATGAAGAAACAGCATGGAATTAGCAAGCTGGTCACATTTTTCCTTAGTGACAGAAGAACTTAGAAAGAGTAGATAATCTAATGGAGTGGTAGAAATAAAGTTATGATGAAGTGAAACATGGAATTGCAATCAGCAAAAGCCTAATTGGTGGGCTGCAGAACTGGACCAGTGGTACTCAAAGTGCGGTCCCCACACCAGTGGCATCAGCCCCACCTGGAACTTGTTAGAAATGTAGATTCTCAGGACCCACCCCGGCCCAGAGATTCTGAATCAGAGATCCTGGGGGTGGGATGCAGCAGTGGGGATTCTGATGCCTGCTCGAGTCTGAGAACAACTGGGTTAGACTTTGCCCACCTCTTACGATCCAGGTATACTGCGTGCCCTGAGATTTCAAACCTGCTGTTGCAAAACAAGTTTGGGGCCTTATCCTGAGGACCAGAGCAAATATCGGGGAGCAGACCCTCCTGCTGATGGGAGACCATGTGAAATGAATCCAGCCTGGTCTCTGCCCGGCAGGGGAAGCCCACCCAGTGTCAACTCCCACCCTCTTTCCTCCTTTTCCTACAGAGAAGTGGTCCTAAAGGGGTGAAAGAGAAACAGCCCCGCTCCCAGGACACAGATTCTGGAGAATCCCTGAGCTCTGTAGTGGAGGGGAGGGGAAAGCTATGGCACAGAATTGCGGGAGCCTTGCTTCGAGGATGTGTGCAGACAGTGGGCACCCCGGGTGCCTGTTTCTCATGGGTGTGTGGACAGTGTGCCCAGGGACCCAGTCCCTCTCTGCTGAGCCTGAAGCTCAGCTAGAGGAACAGGTGGGAAAGAATGAGGGAGGACAGCTTGGCTGAGGCCCAGCGTTTCCAACAAAGTTTTACACAGTGAGTCAGGCTGGCCCCGGCCTCCCTCGGAGGAAGGCCCGAAATGCCAAATGAAGGAATAAATCTTCAGTGGGTGGGGACGGGGGTGTTGCCTGCCTCTGCCTTTTCTGTAGGGGGTCCTTATGTGTGAGAGCTAGCAGTGCTCCCTTACCTCACACTGCGCCTGGGCCCTTGGCCCCCTGGCTGGGAACCCAATTTGAGGGTACTGGATGAAGCACAATGTAAACACCTGTCTCCATGAGGATGGGAAGAGAAAAGAGTTCAAGTGACTCACCCCTTAAATATACACAATTGAGGATGATTTAAGGCCGTGGTTTGCAAAGTGTGGTCCCCATGAGGGCATCAGCTTCATCTGGGAACTTGGCAAAAGCAGCATCTGGGAAATCCACATTCTCAGGCCCCATCTCCTATCCATGAAATCTGAAACTCTGGGGATGGGGCTTAGCGATCTGTACACCTATCAGCTCTCCAGGTCATACTGATGCATGTTCAAGTCTGAGAATCACTGGTTTAGGGCCTGGATTGAATCTTCTTGTTTGGAAGGAGAGAGACATATGCCACCCCACAGCCCAGGGATCTATCTCCCCCTTGCCCTGGCAGCTAACCCTGCCACATGCAGTGTCCCCACAAGGATGAAGGTGCACTGGACTGGGGCCAGGGAGAGTCTCAGGTGACAGGACAGGAGAGAGGCCCTGTGGGTGGTAAGGAGGGAGGAGAGAGGCGGGGAGGCTGCCACAACTCATTTTCTCTTAACATAAAAGCCCAGAGGAGGCCTAAGCCTCCCTGCCATTGAAATTGGTAAATTACGGGATGATGATGGTGATATTACCAATAATGATGATAATAGCACCAATAACGTGAGGTCAGACAGGCACTTTCCCGTCTTCGGTCAAGGGGTAAGGTTGCAGAGTTGGTGCATTTGCTTCTGATTTAGAGGAAAACCTGGATTCCAGCCAGCTCCATTTCCATGCCACAGGGTGCAGTGGAGCTCCTAGCCCTGTCTCTTCTCTCCCTTCTGTGGGATCCTCCCTTCTGCCGGTCAACTCCTGTCCCTGGTACAGGAGTCTGGCCCTGTGTGGGTAGGTGCGGGGCTGAGGACACGACCAAGAGGCAGGCGGTACCTGCCTTCCATCTCCGGCAGACCATACCCTGGGTACCATTCACAGACAAGATGTCAGTGCTGGAGGTCAGGGGACAGCCCTGAGGATGGCAGCGGTAGAGGCTCACCCTGGATGCTGCCTGCATTGGGAAGATGAGGGCCCTGGGCTCTGCTGGTCCACGGAGAGGCCAGGCAAACCACAGAGAAACTGGAGGCAGAAACCATGCATGTTGGTCGGGGTAGGAGGCTTCAGCAAATCCGTAACTACTCTGAGCTAGAGTCTCTCCTTAGAGGCTTGTCCCCTCCCTCCGTGGCCCAGAGAAACAAGATAGCAGAGATTCAGAATCTCAAGGAGAGAAAATGTCATCTGGTAGCAATCTCCTTCCATCACAGCCCCCGACACCCGCCCAACCCATCTTTCTTATTCTTCAAGATCTCTCAGGATGAAATATTTCCCTAAATGCTACAGCATTTCTAGGAAGATCAAAGGGAACAACCAAATGCCCAAGCCCTCCATCTCTTCCCTCTTGCTGCCTGCCGTCCCACCCCCACGCTCAGGCTTCAAACACAGGAGGAAATTAGCACGAGGACCCCTGTCAACGCAAGCAGTGACTTGTGAACATGTGCTCGGGTTATTTCTCCTCCACTACAACGGGTCCGGGGCAGCTCACGGGGGGCTTGTATTTTTTTTTTTTTTTTTTTTTTTTTTTTTTTTTTTTTTTTTTTTTTTTTTTTTTTTTTTTTTTTTTTTTTTTTAGAACTGTGTGTATGTTAAAGTCATTAAGGTTTGAAAAGGGGTGGTGGGTAGGGGAGTAAAGACCATTATATGGGAAGAGAAGAAAAATGACCTGTCTTTAGGCTGTCAGCAGAGGAAACGCCTCTGCTTCATGGAGGGGGAGAGGGGCTTGGTTAGGGGGTCTGAGTGGGCACCTCTGCACCTGGGGAAGAGGGGTCATTGCTCGATCCATGCCTTGGCTACGGCAGTGGCCGTGGCTGCCTGGGAGTGGACGGTCACCATGTATGTGTCAAAGAGCTACCCACAAAGAAGACAGCTAGGAGACAAGACAGAACCAGAAGAGCCGACACTGACCCAGTCCTTCCTATGCGTCCAGTGCTGTGCTGTGCACTCTGCATCTACTTTCTCGGGGCATCCATGTGCATGTGAAGAGGCGCTAGTAATATCCCCATGTCACAGAGGAGGAGGCGAGAGTCACGGTGGTTGGGGACCTTGCCCAAAGTCACACAGTTAGCCAGCGGTGGACAAAGCAATGAAGACACAGGCCACGCGACACCATGGCCCAGTCTTTGGAGACTTGGCTCCAGTTAAGACCAGCTCGTGGTAGGGAGTTCTTGCCCCTCAGGAGTATTTGCTGCCACTGCCCTGAATTTTGAAGCAGCCAAGGGGAGTTAGGGGTAGAAGACATTTAAGCTGGGGGAAAGAATCGTAATGGCTATGGCCATGGTCAGGTCAAGTTTTTGGTGTCTCCCTTCTGTCCAGGTTTGAGGAGGGCTGCTAGGGGCTGACTCCTCTGGCCTCCCAAGCCCCCAGCCTTCCAAGTCCCCCCAGCACTCACTCGGCAGGAAAACTCTAGCCTCCAGGCCCTGAGCCTGCCACCTCTTCCTTCCTTTCAGACCTTATTTTGTCCGCACAGGAGACAGATTTGCAGGGTGGTGGTCTGGAGTGACACGGCGATGTTGAAAGTTACCGGGAGCATTGCAGAAGCAGCGTCCTGGCTGTAGCACTGAGGATCCCCCACCGACCCGCCTGACTGAGCCTTTCTCAGCCTGAGCAGCCCCTTCACAGAGAGGCTGTGGCCTTCCCAAGCACTTTCGTCACCTCCCCAGGCTGAGGAGAGTGGGGGCAGGAGGGGCTCGGGGAAGGCCGTGACTGTTATCTAATCCTTACCCCAGGTAGCTGGGCCCTGCTCCCCAGAGCACAGTGCCTCCAAACCACCACTCAAGTGACAGCTTTTGTTTTCCTGGAGAGGGAAGCTCTGGAAGGATGAAAGTCCGATCCCACTGGTTGCTCCACAGGCCTCCTTTGCCAAAACATACTGTGAAACGACCCCTGACCTCCCCCTCATACTTTCTCTGCTCTACCTCCCATCAGCCCTGTTTGCCTCCCTCCTCTCTGGGGAGGGTTAGACAGCTCAGTAATTTAGGGGTCACTAGCAAGAAAGGTGCAGAGGTCAGATGTCAGTGAGAGGCTGGGAGGGGAATTTCACCCCTGCTCTCTGGCCAGACCCCCTTCTCCTAGAAGCACCCCCTACCCCCATCTGCAGACCAGCCCCCATGGACCCGGGCAGGAAGGGACAGGGTCTGGGCATGGGAGGTGGTGGTGTATCAATAGATAGGAAGAGAATGTGTACTTTGAAATCATGTCCTGAAAAACAACTTTCAAGATGCAAACTTGAACTTTCTTATTTGGAAACTTAGCTAGGAAAGGAAATGCTACACTCCCCGGAGAATGCACTGAGTTAGGAAGTTCTATTACCTCACTCCATCTCCTCCCTGCTCTAGCTGCTACACAAACAAAAGTGAATTTACTAATATCTGTCCTCTCTCCCCCCAACCAAGGCCTGTTCAATCTAGCTCAGTGCTCAGCTCAGCTCCAAAGCACAGAACTGGAGAGGCAGTGAGTGACTCAAAGTCAAAGGAAGAGCTGGCTCATCTCTCTTCCTTGAGAAATCAGAGCCACCAAAAGAGCTGGAAGAGAATGTTCCTGTACTTCCATAGCTATTAAAAGCCCCTTGCTTGGCCCACAGGATTGGAGTTTTTGGGAAATGACATTCAGGGAAGGTTAGCTCAAGAAAGGCCTTCCCATGTAATCTCCTTATTTTGCAGAGAAAGAAACGGAGGGGTATCGGCCATTGTTCTGCTGGTAGCAGCAAAACGAGGGCTCTTCTGCTGTCCTCTTCAGGTGCAAGAAAGGGAAGGGGCTCGCACAGCTGCCTTCCAGCAGAGCCGAGCTGTGTGGGGGTCTGCGTCTTGGACTCCTGGGTTGCCACCCACCCTGGGCTGCCTCTCTCCAAGGAGAATCCACTGCTGGGCGATGAATGAAAGCAGTTTCACAGGGTGCTCAGCTCTCTGGCTGGGAGAGCCAGCAGAGGCTGGGATCAGAAGAAGGAAGGCTTCCCACCCGCCGGGCTTTCTCCACATGTGGGATCCAGCTGGGGCTGCCAACCTCCTGGCCCAGAAAGAGGGCTTTTCCCCTCTTCCTGTTGTGTACCCGGAGGAAGTGGGAAGGTTGAAGGCAGGGAGGATGGTGGAATTTATTCAGTCTGCGATGGGGAGTGAAGGCTCTTCTGGGGCTTTCTCCCCTTCCAGGGGTGAGGTCAGAAGAATAAAGGTCACAGATGGACCGGCCACATGTGTTCTTGTATGTGTGGGAGGGAGGGAGGGGATGGGGGCACCAGGATTTGACGACTCGGACAGGAGAGAAGTTGCCGATGGCTTATAAAGCAGACAAGGTTCATCCTGAATCCGGAGGGAGGGCAGTGGGCGGCCTATGAAGTCTCTTTCTTGAATGTCACTATCATTTCATTTCACCCACACTCTGCCTTCCTGTCTCCTTTTCCCCTCCTTCCCTCTTAACCTTCCTCAGCAGGGGATGGGGAGCTGAGGATGCCGGAAAACAGGTCTGCAGGGCCTCTCTGACTCTGCTGACCAACAGCGGCCAAGAGCTGCTGCTGACAGAAAAGAAATGAAGGGGCAGAGATAGAGGGCGAGCAGATGTCTGCAGCTGCGGCATCGCTCTGCGTGGTACCCCCAGCCCCCCTGGCCTCCGAGGGTCCCACACTGTGGACGGGGAGCCGGGCCAGGGGCAGGGGAGGACCAGGGTG
>NW_020173731.1:8743824-8796628 GCF_003031525.2 Neophocaena asiaeorientalis asiaeorientalis | reverse complement strand
TCAGTCCTGCTTATTCCATCCCTCCGTTTCTTTGGCCTGGGGAATAGATCATAGAAAGAAGTGTATCTCATGCTTTAGGCTAAAAATGTGGCTCACTCTGGGCTGATGGTAAATACCCCGCACTGTGGCATCTTACAAAACCGCCCTCTCTTTAATTGGGACTGAGAGATGGAGGATTCTCTTCTAGGCTTGAAAGGTATCCCAGACTTTGGAGTTGTTTCTACTTCATATTCTAAAACTGTGCCATCTGGTAGAGTAGCCACTAGCCACATGGAGCTATTTCAATTGAAATGAATTAAAATTCAGGAAAACCAGAAATTCAGTTTTTCAGGTGAACTAATGCATTTCAATCTCTCAATAGGCACTTGAGGCTAGTGGCTACTGTACTGGACGACAGAGATATAAAAATTTCCCTTATCACAGAAAGTTCTTTTGGACAATGCTATTCTAGAAAGTCTCTGACTTGAGTCAAACTTTCATTCGTGGTTTCTCCAGATGTTCACATGCTGTCCTGCTCCTTAGGAATGCAGACTGACTGTCGTTGAGGGTGGGTGTTGGGTAGGGTGAGACACGGAGGAGGAAAGGGAAGTGTAAGAGTGTCACAACTCTTATGTTCTTCTCGCCAACCTATATGCCTTCTTTAGACCTTGAGTCTCTTTGCTAGTACTAAGCTACACAATTTGCCTGGGGAGGGGCGGCACTGGGTGTCTGCTGTGGAGGAGGAATTCAGGTGGCAGCTACAGCCAAACGGGTTTTGCAATAATATCCTGCCTCCCATCCCCACCCGCTGCTTCAGAAACACATCGAGGAAGGTACACCAAGGGCAATGCTAGATAAGGTGGGTGCAATGTCATTAGCCTGACTTACTCATCACACCCCCAGGCCTCCGATGCGGCGGGTATGGGCAGAGATGGGGACGGGGGCACAGGCTGGGGATGAGGCAAGTGGCCACGCTTCAGTCAATTTTGAGAGCTGTTGACATGACGGAGATGGGATGAGAGATGCAGAAGCAGATACTGGGCCGCCCAGCTAGTCCTCCCAACCAATTCACTCACGGCCCTGGCTGCCTCACCCGCTCTGGGAGGTCCTTGGATGGAGAGAAGTCAGGAAGAGTGCACGCACACACACACACACACACACACACACACACCACATCTCCCACCGCCACACATGGGCAGACACATGCACACACAAACACATACATGCACACATATCACACACACCCTCCCACACAGGCATGCATGCCCACACGCACACATACACACGAACCACACACACCACGTATGCACACACACTCATAAACACATATTCACACCACACACACATAAACACATGTACACGCACAAACACACACGTCCACACACACATACCACACATACATCGTGTAGTTCCAGGGAGATTCTGGAAAGAATCTTTAGCCCAACTTCGCAGTAAGCCTCAGCCGTTCCTCCAGGCTCCAAGGGGGCCAGCAGATGGTACCAGCCAAGCAGACAAGCCTCCCAATGCCTGTAAACTCAGGGTCTCGGTCCCTCCAAGGCCGACAGTCCAATTAAGCTTTGTTCCCACAGGTGAAAAGCAATTGAATTCGGAGCATTCCATCCCTTCTTTGGGGCATCAGCCCTCGGCCCCCCACTCCACCCTGCACTGCTGCATTTTCCCATATGGCCTCCTTGCCTCTCACACTCTGCTCTGAAGATTAGGTTACTCAGAGATCACAGAGCCCTCTCTTGGAAGGAGAACACAAAGGTTCTCCTTCCAAGACGTCCTCTAGATGGCAGGGACCTGCCTGAATAGTTCAAAGGAAAACTCTGGCTCAGAGGCTTGGCCTCCATTAGGAAGCCTCTCTTGGTCTAGGAGGTGGGTCCCTGGAGATTAAGCCCAAAGATCCCAGTACCTCCCATGATGCTCATGTGTCCTTCTCCCAGGGTCCAGAAGAGCTGTAGGGAGACCCTCGTGTTCTCCTCTTTTTCCAGGGCACCTCCTCCTGCCTGCAGAGCTAACTGGCATGAATATATCCATATATCTCTCCATAAATACACTCATCATTAGCTATATATATCTTTTCTTCTAAAGACTTGGCAAGAATTCCCTAGAAGCCTTTTCCATGACACAATAGAAAACCATCAGAGTCATCAGTTTGATTGTTCCCACAAATACAGCTTCGGGTTGACCTCTGCAAAGCTCCCTTGGACCCCGATTCCAGTAACTCAACCCCTCCAGCCCTCACCAGTCCCCAAACCCCTGGCAACCACAAGATACAACTCAGTTTTCTGAAGCTGCCATTTTCTTCCTCGTTGGCCTCTGTCTGAAAGCAAAAATAAAAATCCATTGCTTTTGACCTATCATCTTAAAAAAAAAATAATAGGCTTTGTATCTGAGCTCCAGCTGGCAGCAAGAGGAAATGAGCCAGGCAGCAGGATCCCATGGCACTTAGGGACAGTGTGGTTAAGAATGGGTTGCTGGGGCTTCCAAGTGGGCTAGATCTCTGTGGGCAGGATGGTGGGAGCCGCTGAGCAGGCATCTACCCAGGCTTAACAACCACTGGGGCAGTGAGCAAAGCTGTCAGGGGTCTCCCTATGAGGCTCCTTGGATAAACAGGAGAAACTCCAGGGCAGAAGCACAGAGAAGGAAAAGCCACCCAGGTAATGACTTTCGAGGGAGTTATTATTAGGCAAGATTCTGAGAACCCCATCTTTATCACCCTACATCAGCATTTGCTGGAAGGAGGTGGGAGGGAGGGGTGGGGGGGAGGAGGGTTAGATATATGTATAGCTGATTCACTTTGTTATAAAGCAGAAACTAACACACCATTGTAAAGCAATTACACTCCAATAAAGATGTTAAAAACAAATTCTTCATTTACAGAATAAGAGAATCAACAGAGAAGTGCAGGAAAGATAATCTGGCAAAAAAGCAAAACACAGAAAGCCCCCGAACCCACGACGACACCTCCTACAACCTTTCTTGTTTAGTATTCTTTCTTTTTAAAGTTGGGTTGTTATCCTTGCACCAGAGAACGCCAGCAGGTGTTGCTGTTTAACGACAGTGTCAACACAGTCTTTCAGGAAGGTAGGCTTGGAGGCAGGAGGCAGTGATAGAGAAAATGGGTTGGGGGGAGGAGAAGGGGGCCCCACATCTGCGGAGAGGTAGCTAAGCAATGGAGTGCTGCTCTGGGAATTGCAATGTTATTTTGTACAAAATTCTTCCTGTAGGAAGGAAGGGGGAGGGACAAGAGACACATTTCAGTGTTTGGCGGACCTAAGAATTTTGAGCTGGAATTACGAGCAGCTCACAGTGTCTTTGGGCAAATACTTTAGCTCCTCTCCTCCGCATCTCCCACTTTCTTTATTGTTACTCACTCTCCTGAGGATTAAATAAAAGGACCTGGAGTCCCTTGGAGAGGGATCCCAGCAGCACCCTCCCCCTCCCGGGGTGATGAGCCCTGCAATTATTCCACATCTGGAAAAGGTAATGGCTCCCATCCTGGCAGGGGCGTGTCACAGACCAGCAAGAGGAAGATGTTTCTGTTACCTAGCTGATCTCAGCTCTGCAATGAGCCAGAGAGACTGTGGGAGGCTGGATGTGGAAGGGATTGGGCAGCAGCCTTCACAACGAATGCATTCCTCGTGAACACTCAAAATCTGAAATTCCTTCCTGCTCTGTGCTCAAGCTTAGTTCCCTACAACCAACCTCGCGAAGGCAAACCTGAAAACCTCTCCAGTCAGAGATCTTCCCTGGAGAGACCACAACAGCCACAGCTGTGGAAAGATATCCTCAGGGTCTTGGTCCTCCCTAAACTGTTGCTCCCCTTCCTGCTGGAACAGTGACCAAGATCTGGTGGAAGTTTCTGGCATTTTTGTTCTCCATCTGCAGGACATGACCAGGCCACGTATTCCTGGGGTATAACCTGCAGAGGTCAGCTTCTCTCTCTAGGGCTTAGCTCATTCTATATTCTTTTTTTTTTTTTAATGGGGAGGAGGGTATGGCTTTGGGGTGGGTAGCAGTTGAAACACGCAACTGTGATTGCCCCGGTCACAAGACATATGGTCAGGCTACGATGGTGACTGGCAATAGAAATGTCTCAGAGTGTCTGAGGCTGCTAATAAGATGTAGGGGTTGGGGAGGGGGAACAATGAGAGCACCGACCCTAACATTTGCTTTCCAAATGCTTTCACACATATTATTTCACTAAATCTCCTCCTTAGTCCTTCGAGCTAGGAACCAGAATCATCAATGTCTCCATTTTAGATATAAGGGAACAGGGTAACTTCCTCAAGGGCAATGGCTATAGAGCCAGGGCTGGAGCCCAGGCTACTTGATGTCTGGGCTCCTTTTCTCTAGCTCCACACCACCCCATGCCTGAGCTGCACCGCCAGAACCTCTGGGAGAGGGGGCACAGTATCCTGTCTTCTGGGGAAGTGAGAAGCTGGCAAACACATCCCACACCTTCAAATAGACTGT
The DNA here is from genome assembly GCF_003031525.2 of Neophocaena asiaeorientalis asiaeorientalis. NCBI lineage: Eukaryota > Metazoa > Chordata > Mammalia > Artiodactyla > Phocoenidae > Neophocaena > Neophocaena asiaeorientalis. Next base: position 8,792,167 of record NW_020173731.1, on the reverse strand, counting down.
AGATACCTGAGGAAAGGCCCGTTGCTGTGTTGTCCTTTACATCTCCCATGGCCCATAGCCTACAGTGTTCCAAGAACAATTTTTAAATGGTTACTTTAGGTAAGATATAAGGAAGAATCCAGCAAGGGAACTGAGGCATCTCAGGGGTTGTGAGCTTCGAACCACAAAAGTAGGACTTATGTCAAGGCTCCAGGGCTCACTAACTGAATAATCTATCGGGACCTGTTTACCCCATCTTCCAAAAGGAGATAAGAATATCCACCCCTCGAGGTGCTAGCAGAACTAAATGAGATGGGAAATGAGAAAGTACACTGCATACTGTAATTCCTAACGTTGGGTCTTCCTGACCCTGAGGTTCAGGAGGTCCCCAAAGATAAGACAGCAGAGAGATAAGGAAGGTCATCTTCTGAGGGTCTTTAGAGCAGTGCTCACGCACTCCTGCTCCAGCGGGACTGGGTATAGTGCGCCCAGGAGGGGAGGGTGGGCTACGTTCAGGTGGCAAACGGTCTAGTGCATGGTAGGTGCTCAATGAATGGGTTTCCCTTCTGTAGCTGCCCATTCTAGTACATCCTCCATTGTGAGAAGCTGGAGGAGAAGGACCAAAGGATGGTGGTGAGGACCGTCATTTAGGACAAGGCGTCTTGAGGATCCCTCCTAGCCTCGGGGTCTGAAATGACGTCAGCATACATCTTTAAATAGGGTCCACTGGCACCACTGCTTACTCTTCTGTGCCATTCTTTGGGCCTCTGTTGAGTTGAGGGGTGAATAGGAATCACGGATGACTCTCACTCACATGATGTGCTGGAGAGGTAGTGGTGGGTGTGGTCTCAGTAGCCGGACTCACCGCGGGGGCAGGGCGGTCTTGTGGTTGATTTGGGGGCCTGGGCTGACCTATACACGTGGGCCCCAGAGAAGACCCAGAGCAGGTAGAGAGGCCCACCAGGAGGGTGGGAGGGTGCAGTGACTACACCTCGCCATCTGTCTGAGCCCCTGGGAAAAGCCAACCTGGGGCTGAGGTGGAAGATGCGAATACTGGCTTGCATTTCCCGAGGGCTCACTCTTTGCCAAGCACCGGGCGAAAAGCTGAACATCCCTGACCTCATTTAATTTTGAAAGCACCCTTCAAGGTAGGTATCATCATTCTCATTTTGCAGATGAAGAAACCAGAGCTCAGTAAGGATACTTTTCCCAATATCGCCTACCTAGTAGGTGGCAAAGATTTGAACCAAGATGGTCTGATTCCAAAGTCCACATTCTTCCCACGACACATGCTGGCCCCATCCAAACAGCCCACCGGTCAGGAGCTACAGATAAAATACCACACCTCCTACAGCATGCCCTAAATCAGCAAAAGGAGAAGCTGGAGGCTGGCAGAGAGCAGATCTTTATCAAGACACTTCAGGAGCGGGAGAAATATTTCCACCCTTCTCCCAGCCAAAGAACTGGCTGTGTTTATAAGATGAGACACATTTTGAGGGGAGAGGAAGGAGGGTGTAATCTCAAGCTAAAATCACTGCCCACACCAAAATAAACTTGAAGGCAAACTGGGGCCTCAAGGATTTTGTTCAATTGCTTATGTGTGTGTCTGGGAGCACGTGAGTAGGTGTGGGGAATGAAAGGCAGGAGAAGGCAGGTAAGGAAAAGCAGTATCTTTGTCATACCCAGTGGCATTTATCAACTCTGCTTTCCTCCCCAAACTTACACTTCTCCCGCACTTACTTATTTCCTGTTTCTCTTTCCTGCTCTGGAGCAGAGAGCTAACAGGGTTTAGTGGACAAGCAGACTTCGGGTGGGTTTGCTCTCCAAATCCACCACCTACTGAGTTGTCCGATAAATACATATGACATGAATGAACGGGGAAATAATTTCACCTCCCTGAGCCTTGGTTTTCTCATCTGGAAAGATACGTAGTTCTAGTCCCTGTGTTGCAGGGCTGTTGGGAGGATTAAATAAAGCAAAGTGCTTAGCACGGTGGCTGGCACAATACATGACGTGATGACCAATAAATGTTTGTTGCTTTGTCAGTTTCTCAACCTCAGCACTACGACAATAGGGGCAGGATCATTCTTTCTTGTGGGGGCTGTTCTGTGCATTATAGGACATTTATCAGCATACCTGGCCTTTATCCACCAGATGCCAGTAGCACCTCCTGCCCCCAGACATAACAATCAAAAATGTCTCCAGATTTCACCAAATGTCCGTAGAATCACCCCAGCTGAGAGATACTGGCTTAATGTAATTAATGATGATATTAGCAACAAGTAATATATTTGAAAGCACATAGTAGGCACTGATAGTAATATTCGTTATTTTGAATGAGCGAATGTATGAATGAACACGCTAAGTAATCATGGGTGTAGTTCTGCATCTTCAAACCCTTGGTGGCAGGAGGTGTACAGTCTACTAAGTTCTGGACTCCAAAAGGTTGATGGAATCACAGAGGGGGATGGGCAGGGCACCACACGGACCACCTTGGTGTCTCCTCTGCCAGCTCTCTTTTGGCATCGAACTAGTACCTACTGGGATTTGCAGATGGAGCACTGACAGGTGGGTGAGGCTGTGAGCTAAGTGAGGCTGAAGGAATTTTCCCCTCTGAGAAAGGGCAGTCCCAAAGGGATCTGTCTGCAGCAACTGATGGCTTGAATTTCTGTGTGTGAGATGTGATTGCTTGAAGCTTGTACACTCCCCGAAGAATCTCATCCTTCGCCCATGGCCAGCCGGAGACATTGCTAGGAACTTCTGAAGTCCTACCTTACCTGGAGGACACACATGCAAGCCCCTTTTGACTCCCATCAAGAAGATGTCTTACTACTGGGGCAGAAGGATGACTCCTGTCCTAGGAGTTTTTCCCTCCTCCCCCCTCCCCACCTTCCCCCTCTCCTTTCTTTCTTTTTAAACATGTATTGAATCTCTGCTACATTAGTTGGTCCTACAGACAAAGAGATGATAAATGCAGCCCCTATTCCAAAACTGCTGAGTGTACTGAGGGCAGAGAAAAGAAAAAGGGTGATGACAATACATACAATGATAATAGGTAACATTTACTGAGCCCTTATCCTATTTTGGACACTTATCCTCTTTTGGACACTGCTCTCTGTGCTTTACCTGTATTGGCTCATTTACATGTAGCTCCACAACAAGCCTGTGAGGCAGAAACTATTATTATTTCTAGTTTGCACATGAGAAGACAGGCACAGAGAGGTGAGGTGATTCTTACTATGCCACCCAGGTACTAAGGGGCAGAGTCAGGAGTGGAATCCAGGACACCTTGGGACTGGACTCTTCTTAACCGCTATGCTCCCTGCTCTGATAGCCATGTGATGGGGTGCTACGAAGCACACAAAGGGGGGCCTTCCTGGAGGAGGTGATGCCATAGTACCCTGAAGATGAGAAGGCGTTAGGTGGGTAGGACAACACGCGCGAAGTCCCGAGGTGAGAAGGCCATGGAGATGCAACAACGTTCTAAAAGCAAGTCTTAGCCCCCGTGTGTGCATCCCCGCCCCTGACCTCATGGCTGGGTTAGAGCCGTGAATTCAGCTATCAGGACTCCTGCCTCTGGCCTGGGCTGGGTCTCTGGACACTCACTCAGAGCCACCCATTTGGCCTCCTGTCCTAGCCTGTGCTGTCTGATTTGGCTTTACAACCAAGACCGGGACTGATACTCTGTCTCCTGCCTGTGAGGTCCTCAATGATCCACTCCTCCCTTAGGCCTGATCTAGTCTCCATGCTTCAGCCCTCACTCACCTCTTGGTCTTGATCTGGGCTCTTTCTGTCTCACCTTGTTCTGCTGCCACTTACGCCAAGCTTGGGAGTGGGAGTTTGTGTGTGTGTGTGTGTGTGTGTGTGTGTGTGTGTGTGTGTGTGTGTATGTGTACCTGTACTTGTGTACGTGCATGCATATGTGTATCTGTGCATGTGTACGTACATGTGTGTGCATGGTAGGTGGTGAGTATGGTGTATGCACGCCTGTTACACCACTCGATGGTCAGGTAGGCCTAACATTTCATCTTCTGTCATTTAAATCTGATACATATAAAATAGATGAGAGCAAGATGCTTTGATTGAAGGAGGATGGAACTGGGGGATTAGAGTGCTCACCTTAGAGCTCAAAGGCACACTGTCTAAAAACCATTAGACAGACTCAACATTTTAGGGTCAAAGACTGCTTTGAGAATCTGATGAAAGCAATGGGCCCTCTACACAAAAATTATAGACATACAAATGTTTGCATAACATTTTTGGGGGTAGATCATGAGCCCCCCTGAATCCAGGAACACTGGTTAAAAGTCCTGTGCATTCAGCTTCTGCCATATCCTCCTACTGGGTCTCCCTGCCCCTCTGGCTTTGCAGGGGAGAGTTATAAGAGGTTGGCAGCTCCAGCACAGGGAATGATGAAACCCAGACAAGTCCTGCCATTGCTTCGTTTGCTCAAGGAGAGGAGAGGCCCAGGATTTGGAAAGCACAACCTTCTCGTACTCAAATTCCTATGACAAGGGCACGGCTGTTAACATTGCTCCCACATGGCCAGCCCTAGGCGGCTTGGGTGTCAGAGATGACTGTTGCCTCAGTTTCCACACTAGCTTAAAGCCTGTGAGCTCCTATATCTAGAATGGGCAAGGGATGGGCATCCAAGGTCCAACCATAGTGTCATTGCTGGGTGATGCTGGGCAAATCTCTTGACTCCTCTGGGCCAGTTTCCTCAGCCATAAGACCACAGCCCATGGGGTTGTTAAGATGACTAGATGAGCTCAAAATGAGCGCTATATACATGAAAGCTCTTTACATACCTCAAACCATTAAGTAAGTTTAAGGGGGTTCTTAGTATCTTGGCATTCAGAGAATGACTGGGAGATTTATACCAAGAGAGTTGTCTTCTTCCGGACTGAGAACCAGGGAGATTTGTCCAGGGTCATCTCTCGATAAGTCCTGGGGTAGCGGGGGGAGCTCACAGCTTAGGGCACTTAGCTCTGGACAACCCCAGCAACATCCAGGGGTCCTGGAGTCATCTGCTCCCTCTTTCAAGGCTCCCATCCCTCAGCCCAGGAAAGAGACTCTAGAACAGCCCCTTGCTACAGCTCCCCTGGTCCTCTGGGCTCTGGTTGCGGCTCTAGTCTACTACGAGATGCAAATCCACTTCCAAGTTCACAGTGAGGGAAAAATGAGAAGGTTCTTCATTGGGTCTGCCTGCTGTTAATGAGCTGGTCTGGGGGAAAAGACTGAGTGAAAATGAACAGTCACTACACAGAGTCACTGGAGTGTTCCTTGCAGCTGGCCCCGATGTACGTGTTTTATGTGGCGCTCAGGCTGCCGGTGCCTGGGGCCCACAGGCAGGTTTATGAGATTAAAGCCCAGTGCCCAATAAATAATTTAGCAGCTTACTGCAAAAATACAGACACGCAGTATAATAGCTACTATCTCCGGCAGCCTGATGTGTACGGACATTTTAAATGCACGTCACTTTCATCTTCTTGCTTCCATTTGACGTGGGGTCCAAAACCAAAGAAGGAAGAGAAAAAGAACATCACCTCCACCCTCTGTCCGTGTCCTGCCACTAAGATGGGGTTGATGAGAAAGAAAACTCTTCAACACACTAATTATTCAGGGCTTTGCTGGCTGTCCTTCCCCACCACCCACCTCCTTCTATCTCTGCTCTATTCTTCGCTTGTGGTTCCTGTTTGTGTGTGCAGAAAGAATCTGAAATCTCCACTAGACTAATTATTCATTCAGAATTTGGTTTTCTTCTCCCAGAGGTGCCTTTTATGGAGCAAAGCTGGCTCCAGGTGCTGGCTCCTGCAGAGTCACAAGTGACTTGCTTGTGGATGCAGCTCAAAGCTGAAACAAATAAATATCAGCGCCATGACCGCCAGACTCCTGGCTGAAGATCTAATGAGGCAGAAGTTAGTGGTGATTGATTGGTAAGACTTGGTCTTGGACATGAGGGAGGGGAAGAGGATTGGAGAGGGAAGAAGGAAGAGGTTGGGGTAGGCGTCACAGGGAGAGAGGGTGGGAGAAGGCAGAGACAGTGGCTCCAAGATCTAGAAGCATCAATGGGACATGAGTGGCACAGAGTAACCTATGTAGCAACATGAGCTAGCAGCAGAAAACGATGCCAAAGGGAACCATCCTCTTCTTATTGGAAAGTTTACTGGTTCTGATCAAAGTTCAGGGACAAGTGGCTTCAGTGGGAATGAGGGAGAGTGGTAGGATTTCCCTCTAGCTCTTGTAGAAATCTGGGAGGGTGGCATCCACTTCTGTACCAACCCCTTGATTCTCCTTCTGTGGGTAGCATCTACCCCAGACCCACTGGCCACTGGGCTTGTACAGACGCCACCAAGCTTACCCAAGCCCCCCTACTTTTTTGCCTCCTTGGCCTTGGATACATTTACCGCCAGTGGCTGTGGTTTATCTCCCGTTGTTTATGGCCTGGGACAGGCTGCCTACAAATAGGTCCCCAAAGAGTGGGGAAATGCAGGCACCTGCCATTCTTTGAAACTCTTTCCAGAAATGAAAAGGATAGTCATAAAATGTGGCATGCGGGGGAGGAGGTGGGGTGGGGGTGACATGCATCATAAAAAGCATAATGGACTAATGCTAATACACAGACTGGCTGCAGCCCAGGGGTGCCTGCTGGGTTCAGACATAAATACTGGGGAGGCACCAAGGAGACAGATTTTTTATTTCTTTGATTTGATGGGGAGAGGCTGGGCATATTTTTTCCTCTATTTCTCTGACTGTGGCCATTCCTCTGGCAAGACCACCAATCTGTTTGAGACTGAAGCTACTCAGTGTTTTATGGTTTCCAGAGCAGTTAGACTCTTGGAAAGACTGGAGGTGCAGAAGCATTTGTGGGTGCATCACATTGCCTCACAGGGTCAGTCCACTTGGGGGGTTTGTTGGCGTCATCCAAGATCTTGCAAGTGACAAGAGATCAGAATGGGGTGAGTGTCACCGTGCTGGATGTATGCTTGAATGCATGTATGAGTAACTAGGTACCTGCCCAACATCAGGCAAATTTTGAAAATTAAAGGGACTGATTTATGTCCTCTGCTTCGTGGGAACCAAAAGAACAGCAACCCCAGCAATAACCCAACACGAATCTCCATCCCCTCTTAACTTCAGGCATAAAGGTTAAAAGAGCTGTTTGTTAACTAGTGGCAAATTCAGGTACTTCTGAATTTGGACTGAACCAAGCACACTGTCTTCGAGGGTCTTCTACATTCTCTGGCTAATGTTGGCCATTGGCCCACTGCTATCTATCCACACATTTGTCTTGAAGTATGCCCATACATAGAAAGGGTAAATGTACAGTGGAGGTATGGGCGGAGGGCAGAAGCGAGTAAGAATCCTGTATGAAAAGGGCCTCCATTCCAGGTGAGGCTACGGTGCCCTTGCCCCTTTCTTCGTACCTTGAAGCACTCAGCGCCTAGGAGTTGTGCTCGAGCTCTGGGCCCTGAACTCAAGGACAGATTCAGTCCACCTAGAACCCTAGGCTACTTGAGAATAAAGAGAAACAACAGAAATTGTGGTGCCTATGGTGGGGTGAGAAGCCCCGGCTCAGCCTTTCAGTGTGTGTGAGAAAAAGACCGAAGGCGTTTGGAATTCATGTTGCAGTTCGCCATTTGTTTGGAAGAGTTAATTTTCCATGTGGTGTCCCCGAGAAGAGGTGGGAACTAAAGTGGCAGTCTTCCGAATGCCGTGGGTACCGAGAGCTAGAGGCTTTTGTCCTCTGCATCTGGGTATATGTGAGAGGAGAAAGAGGAAGGGGAGTGAGGAATCTTATTAGGTGTGGAAGGCCCACGATAAGCAACTGAGATACTTCTTTAACCTCATTATTACCCTTATGAAGTAGATATTATTATTCCTGTTTTAAAGGTGAGAACCCTCAAATCTGAGTTTCCAAGAGGTTACATAACTTAGCTAAGATCACAAACTTAATACATAGTAGGGTTAGGACTTGAACTCAAACCGCTGTCTTCTCACAATGACATAAAAATACGAAAGGAAAAGAAAAATCAGTAAATGTTGATTTGGAGGAAAGATTATTTTCAGTCTGACAGTCAAAAGAGCAGGGACAAGTGCATCTCTTATGCCAAGTGGTGCATATTACTCGCAGTGATAAGGGGGGGTGTCACGTGTGCTACTGTTAGAAAAGGATTAGAGGACCCTTATGTGCATGATGACGTGTGATTACTCAGGGTGAGTGGGGCATTGAGTCTCCAGCGCTGACCTGGGTGCCTGATGATAATAAATGACTGGGCTCCCCAGTAAATAAATACGCTGCAGATCTACCTGGGAATGTACCTCATCGTGAGAGAGAGCTCATCCTTTCCCACCAGGTGTAGCAGTGGGCCCTTTTATGTGTGAGGTTAACCGGCGCTCTCTGGATGGCAACCCTTGGAATCAGTTGTGAGTGGGGGTCTTGCCCAATCATCTACCTAAAAATGAGGCCAATTGGGCCTATCCATAGGGGTTTGTCTCAGCCCCTTCCAGCCGAGCTTGGGGCACACCAAGACGTTCTTCTTCCCTCAGTTGGCTCATAGCCACCTGAAAGTCTGAGAAAGAAATCACCAGAGTACCTAGTCTTTTAGCCTAAGGTTAAGGTTAGACTTAAAGAAGACCTTCCTGACTCTGAGCTGTCGGACCCTAGACCGTAAGCTAGCAAACTGGCTCTGGAATATCCTTTCCTAAAGATCTGAAAGAGAGGGAGAGATACCTAATTGCTGCCCACAGCTCTGGGCAAGGGGGAACCTTCCCTCCAGCCTCACCTTTGCTTGCTGATATTTTAGTAAAGGCCCAATACAAATATAGAATGTATAATTTTCACATCATTCTTGGCAAATCCCAGGTGCGCCCCATTAGCAGAGTTCCAAGGATGCCATTTTCTATGGAGAAAAAGATATGCCGCGTCGGAGTGCTTAGCTAAGGGCCCTATTAATAGCGATCCTAATTATATGGCTGCAAATTTAATTCATAGCAATGATTAGTGTCAGAATCAAAGGCATCAGGCATCAATATTGATGGAATTGCATAAGCTCCATAAACAGAGAACAAGCATTCGGGCCCATCCCCCCGGCAGTGGTTTGCTGTTAACTATTACATTAAATGTCTCTTCCAATTTTGCCAGATCGAAATGAGTCCATTTCTCAGTGTCCTCCTCCCCCACCCGAAACCTTTGCCCGGCCAGCTCTGAATGGGTATGACTGGCACACAAAAGATCCCAGACAGCGTCTTTGAAGGAAAGCCCGGGGCCTCCAAGGGATGCACGGGTGATGGGCCCAGGCCCCACGCTTTACACGGCAGCTCTTGGCCTTGTCAGTAACACTTCTTTGTCTCCCCTTCAGAAAGCTCACAGCAAACAATGATGCCTGGAGAAAGGGGAGTCAGCTGGGGACTGTGTGTGGCACAAAGGCTGCCACTGCATCCATTGTGGCCTGGGCTGAGATGGGTGGGAAGGGGAGGAGGAGGCCTGAGGGGAGTGACACAAAGCAGCGTGTGCCGAGGTGACAGCTGCCACGTCCTGGTTTTCCAGGGGATCTTGGCTGGAAAGAGTGCAAAGTCAGTCCTTCCACTCTTCTCTCCTGCATCTTCTTGCAGCTCTCTGTAGGGCAGGTGGTGGGTTACAGAGGGACCAACAGAATCTTAGAGAAGGGCGATAGAGTGCTCAAAGTTAGTGGTTCACAAAGCCCAGGTCTGGAGTCAGAGGGATCTAGATCCCAATCCCAGCTGTCCAATTAGAAGCAATGTGACTCGGCAAGTTACCTAACTTCGTTGGGCTTCAGTCTGCTCATATGGAAAATGGATGTAATATTAATCCTTACCTTACAAGGGTATTGTGAGGTTTAACTAAAAAAATACGTAGCTCAGGGCTTAGCACATAGTGAGTGTCTAAGTTATAATAGGCCTACTCCCTGCAAAATAAATAAATAAATAAAGCAGCATGCCTAGAAAAAGGACTCATATGTAAAACCTGAGGTTCCCAATTCAGTGTTCTTCTGACTTGTCAGAACTTCTTATCCCCAAGGCAAGCATTTTGTGGGTAAGCAGGCCTCCTTGCTGGCCAGGCTCTAGATAGATCCTCAAGTCACATACAGTGAGGGCTCAGTGATGCTGGGCACCGCAGAGCAAGGCTGTATGGCCAGGCCTGGGATAGGAAGTTCAGCTAGACTCTTTCCCTGTAGAGAATGATCCCCAGACCAATTTTAGGTTCTGCTTAGGGAATGCTTGCATGCTAGGGAAAGGCAGAGGTCAGCTTGAGGTTTTGTGCAGAGGGAACATTCTTCCATATGATACAGAGAGAAGGGCCCCAAAAGTAAAGTCTAAACACCTGGATTTTATCTTGCTTCTGTTGCTAAGGACCTGGGTGATTTTGTACAGATCCCTTAACCTTTCTAGGCCTCAGCTGTCTCATCCACAAAATAGAACAATAAACATCTCACCTGCCCAAAGTCTGTTGGCTGGACTAGTTTTCTGAGGGCCTTTCCAGTTATAAAATCAGGGGAACATTCCTGACCTTGTGTGACGGAGTCCACCTTCCCCCTGGGGGGTGGGGCTGACCCCTTTGCAGGGTCCAGACTCCATGGCCTCTTCTCCTTCCTTGGCTGCATTCTCATCCACCCCTGAACACAGAAGTGTGAGAGTTCCTGATTTGCTACTAAAGGCTGTTAATACTATTGCCCCTTCCAGGTTAGGTGGGGACGCCCAGCTGGTGTCAGTAGCCTTTGAAATCCAGTGAGGTTTTGGAGAATGATGGCCGATTGGGACAATCCCAGAGGCACCAGCTCCTAAACTTGTGTCCCATCTTGAAGCCTAGAAACCTTTCTGGAGGCTGAGGCCAGGAGAGGAACAGAAACCCAGGAAGAAACTTAAAGGACAGAACCTCAGGGTGACCTTCAGCACCTTGCATCTCCATATATCTCCTGCTTCTCCGGACAGAAGGACACATGACAACAGGAAGGAAAGAGAAGTTCAAGTAGCTGCAAGCTTTCAGCTTCATCATTGTTGGACTGTACAGGTGACTGAGGTGTGTGCTGCACCATCTCCACCTGAAATATTTGTAGCTCTGATTCCAGTCTTCCCTTGATTTACCCTGTGACCCTAAGCAATCCATAATAATCCATAATCTCTGTGAATTTCAGTATCACCATCTGTCACAGAGCAGAGAAATATCTCAATCCTTCCTGTTTATCCTAAATGCTATGGGATTAGTGAGCTAATGGAAACCAAGGGAATCTGGGTCCTTAGAAAAGAATGGTAATGGTGTAGGAGTGGTAGCAGTAACACTAGTAGAGTCGCACTTACAGCAATTATGGTAAGAGCAGGAATAGCTACCATTTATTAAGCATCTGCTACACACTGGGCTCTATATTAGGTTCTTCATATCCCCCAAGTCTGACATGCATAGCAATCTTGCAAGGTAGCATCAGTGGACCAGTTGATGACCCTAAGGTCTGCCCAAGATCACACAGTTCATTGAAGGTGGAGTTGTATAGCCCTAGGATATCATGGTTGGCTTGGGAACATGCAAAGGGCAGAGACTGGCCCCGTTTTAGTTAATTCTGCAAAGCCATAAGAGCCGAACCACCACTTCCCCCAGCCCGGCCCTGAGGAGGGGTCAGTACCTATTGTTTGGTGATATGGGACTCGGAAAGCTCTCACTGGTGACTAATGCAGCTGGATGCCGGTGTCCAGCAGGATTAGATTAGTTCGGCCCAGCTGGTCTAGCCTTCCAAGTATTTTTTTTCCCATGACACAGGGCTGGGGGCAAGGGGCAGGATTCTCTTCCTCCATCTGACCTTGCAAACATGTCACTAAAAAAGAGGCTGATCTGACAGCTCCACGCCCCCAGGGAGCCAGAGAAGAAGCGGGCTTCGGGGGAAGCCTCCAAGATGTTGGTAATAATAATGGAAAGCACTTTTGTTGCCAGGCACCATAGTAAGAACTTTTCATACATGATTTCACTTAGTCTTTCCAACAACTATGCAAAGTGTTTATTACTACCCACTCCACAGAAGAAAAAAATTGAGGCTCACAAGTTAAGTAACAATAGTAGTGATATTTAAATGCATATAAGCTCAGCACCCCACTTCACATAAATGATTTCATTATGCTCTATTTTTTTCATTAGCACTTATTATCTTCTAAATATACTGTATATTGTGCGTTCTCATTATTTTCTTTCCACATTAAGGTATAATCTTCACTAGGGCAGGCGATGTTGACAGTTTTGTTTACTACTGTATACCAAGCAAATGGCGCATAGTAGGTATTCAATACATTTTCGTTGAAGAACGAATGATTTCATTTACTCCTCATTACAATCTCATGCGGCAGGTATTATGATTGTCTTCATTTTACACATGAGGAAACGGAAGCTCAGAGGTCACACAGCTAATAGACTGGAGTCAGAACTGCATCCTGTAAGCTCATATGCTCTCTGTTATGCAAATAGGTTCCTACCTGAAGACAAGAGGACAGCACCAGCTGGTCTTTGGAGGTCCTGTCCAACCTCAAGATATATGTCCATGCTCTGTACCCACAAGCAGGCAAGGCTCAATGACCTAAAAGGATGTGTATCTATGTGGTCTGTATTTTCCTAAAGATGACTGCTCTGTAAACATTAGCACCTTGGCTTCTTAAACATTCTACAGAGCCTATTTGGGTCACCTGGATTCTGTGAGCTTGAATCATTTCGCCTGTGCTTCACCTGCCCTGAGATAAAGCCCCGAGCTCCAAAGGGCTCCCTCTTGGAGTGCAAAGCACCACGCTGAGCACACAGCCTGACTCCTCACACCGGGATTATCCAAGATTGAAGCACACAGGAGCCGCACAAAAGGTGCAAAAAATAAATGCATCTTTAGTTTCTCCCTTTCAGAATGACTCTGGGAGATCAGGGGCTCTTCCTTGGGGTCAGCTGGGGCTCTGGATAGAAACCCACACCCTCTCTCTCTACCTGTCATGGTCGAGCAGGTGGATGTGGTGGTCAGGGGAGGAGGTTTGGAAGGATTCTGTAAATATGCCCCCTTCCCTGTGCCAGCCAAATGCTGCCTTTCCCAGGTTCCAGAAGACCAGTTCCTGGGACCCAAGAGGCCTATAAAACAACAAAACAAACAGCGAGTTTGGCGGCAGGAGCCTGGGCAGGGAGCCAAAGTCATTACTAGGGATGTGGTGGTGAGTTCTGAGCCACCAGCCCACCTCCTCTGCACAGGCTCTGGGGCAGGGGGAGAGGGCATCTGCTGCTGCCCACTACCCCAGGCCCTAGAGCTGCTGAGATGCATCAGGGATACAGAGCATTAGCTCAGCGGTCACAGGTCCCAAGAAATCCGCTAGGTCTCCTAGAATGAGACCCACAGCCCTGGCTGTTTACTCAATCCAAGGTTCACAATGAGAGACGAGTGAATCATTTCCACTCCGAGGAATGAGTGGCTATTGTTCAGTGGTGTTGGCACAGCGAGAAAGGTATGTTTCTCAGCTTTTCATCCAACTTGGCTTTCCGTCCGCCAAGACAACTCCACCCCACAAGGGAGCCAAGTAGCAGGTTAGGAACTTCCGTGCATGTTTTGGGAGGAACTATAAATGCCAATGTCAATTTTGCCAATGGGTTGGCCATGTAACCTTGGACAAGATATTTCATTTAACATCCTGGTGGCTCAGTTTTCCACATCTGTAAAATGGAGTGGAGATGCAGGGAACCATCGCCATACTTAGCTGAAGTACTTGTGGAGGATGGAAAGGACCGTGGAAAGATATCTCATAAATAATCAGTGTTATCAAGTAACTGAGCAATAACCCCAGGGCCTGGGAGAGTTAATACTTTGGTGCCCCCAATGGATTCTTTCCAGTGCCTAAGCCGCTACTGTGAGAGGCTCACAGTTTTCCTGGCCTGGCTCAGTAATTCGTTTGTGAGCTTACAAAGAGAAGAATAAGAATGGGAACGGACGTCGGCAGGGTTTCCTGTGGGCTGCGGACTGGAGACCTTGGGTTGGTATGTCCCATAGGGAAAGGCAGAAAGTATTTTCCTCAAGCATTTCACAGGCATTTTGGTGGCTGCCTTAGCTAATGGGAAAGAAGGTGGTGGCAAAAGAGGCCCCGGCCCTCCCCAGACCTTGAAAAGGCTAAGTCTCTGTGGATTTGCAAAAATGTCCAGGAGTCTGATACTCCTGGCAGGGGTGGCAGGGAAGGGGTTGCCTGGGCCTCTGTACCTGCCTCTCGGCAAAACTGCCTCTGATGCAGGTGAGGCAGATAGCTGGCCATGCTCTCCTGGGATCTACGGGCAACAGTGTAAACGCGGCTCCCTCCTCCCAGCTTGCTCAGAATTGCTGAGAGCACTACCCCACCCTCTTCCAAACACCGTTAACCAGAAAACAGGCTCTTTTCCTGTCCCAGCAGTTCTCTTGTTTCCTAGACCCCTCATCCCATGGCCACCCTCCAACCCTCCCCCTCCCCTGCAGACCTATCCACCACATCCTAACTTCCTTCCTTTGCAAACCAGCCACGTCAACAGGAGTCACTCTTGGTGTCTGGTTCTCTTCCAACGCGTGCAAGTAGGTCTCTGGCCTGGAGGAGGTACATTTGAGATAAATTTCATGAGCGACTGATGTGTGAGAGACACTGGATCTGGCTGTGGGGATGGGTGACATATGTGGAAAAGAGGGCCCCTGTCCTCCAGGACCTGTGAGTCTCAAGAGAAGTGGACACCTTATTCGGCAGCTGCTCCCGCACCAGATGCTATTGGAGCAAAGCGGCAGGGGGTCTGAGGAGGGCGCTAGTCACAGTGCTGGAAGGGGCGAGGTGAGGGACATGTCACCAGGCCTTGAGCATCAGGAGAGGCTTCCGGTGGCAGGGGTGCGGGAGAGAACAGCGAGCCAGCACCTCCTGCTGCTGTGAGGCCCTGGGGTTGAGGGGCCAGAGGAGGCCTGAAGAAATGGGAAGCCAGGGCTGAGGCAGAGGTTTTAGCAGCTGCCAATGGAGGGGAGGAACCAATGGGACTTTGTCCCAAACCCTAGAGAGTCCTGCTTCCCGGTCCCAGCGTCTTCTGCCCTCTCAGCTCGGGCCCCACGACCTGTCTCCTGGACCCCTCCCTTCAACCTGGGAAGTCGTGTTAAATGAGTCTGTAGTCCCTGTTGCCACTACTCTTCCTCGTGTGCTTTGGTATTAGCTCCGGGCATCTCTTAGGTGGACTCCCACCGCCTGCCCTTGGCCAGGAGGGATGTCGGCACAGTCAGCCGTGCCCAGCCCCAGGAGGCCCTGCTTTCCCTCCCCTGCCTCTTGCCCCAGGCCTGCCTGCCTTCGTCCTCTGGGTCCTGCCTTGCCCTGTCTGGGCCAAGCACCTCCCCGCTGACCCTCAGGGGCTTTCTGCTACACACCCAGGGCCAGCGTGAACCCAGCTGTGACTTCAAAGCCCACCCCCAGGGTGCCTTGGCCTTCCCCGCTCTGCTCCCCTTCTCTGCCCTCCCTTATCTCCCACCCCTACTGAGGGAGTCAGAGAAATAGGGGCGGCATAAGTGGGAAGGTCATGTGCTTGGTGCAGGTGCCTCTCCACAGCTCCCCTGATCGGTGACCACCCAGTCTCTGCTTCAGTATTTCCACTGACTGGGAGCTCATTCCCTCCTGAGTCAACTCTTTCCATTATGGGACAGTTTGGCTGCAAGAAGCTTCTTCCTCCTATTAAGTGGAAAGCTATTTTACCGGAACTCCTACCTGTTGGCCCTCTTCTGCCCTCTGGGGCCACACTGAATAAGTTTAATTCATCTTGCACAGCTTAGTGGAGAAGCATGATTGTGAAACCAGACGATCAAGGTTCAAACCCTGGCTCTGCCATGTGGCTCTTGGACGCATTTCTTTACCTTTTCTGGCCTCTATTTCCCTCATCAGCAAAATGGAGGTGACAATAGCACCTACCCCGTCGAGTTGTATAAAGATTAGTTAGTAGATATCAAGCTCTTAGAATATCACCTGACACATAATAAGTGCTCAGTAAATCACAGTCTGTGAAGAAAGCTGTTTCGTCTCCTCCCTTCCACTTCTTCCCTTGGGTTAACATCCTTTTAAAAGTATTCTCCGTACAGCATGGCTCCCACATCCTCGCAGGCCTTGTTGACCTGGCTCTTTGGTTGGCTTAAGCCCTCTTACAATGTTATCTCCCGTGGGAAGTAGAGCCTCCACTTTTCATGACCTTCTGTTAGTGTGGTGAAGACTAATTAACTTTGCCACCAGTGGATCACACAGTTGGCTCACAAGGTCAGCGAAAGTCCCAAGATCCTTTTCACTTGATCCTCTAGGGCTTGAGCCTCACAGTACTCTACGCCTTGGCTTCCACTTCGCCAAGTCCTCCAAGCCCCTCCGCGCACTCCAGACCTTGCTGGCACGTGCTTTGCATCTTCTCAGTGCGGCACCCAAGGTCTAGAGGGCCCTTCTCTCCCATCCCCAACTCATCACTTTGTCTGTCTCATTCAGTCTCAGAGCAGATTCTAGTAAGCTTCCTCCTCCATGAAGCCCTCCAGGTTAATCACACTGTGGCAGCTGATTTCTCTGGAATTGTTCCATCCCTGTGGTGAATCCTGGCCTGTCTTCTTATCACCTCTGACGCACTGGACCTTAGTCTAGGCAAGTGTTACACCTCTTGGTTCTGAGGTCTCGTCCTTATTCTGCCTGTTCCCTCTGCATGTTTGTGGCTCAGAAGGCGGTGGCCTCGTCTGCACTGCTCTCTGCCTGGAGAGCAGAGGGCAGGTATGAGCAAGTATGTGACACAGCACAGAACAACACCTCGTGGTCCTGCCACTTCTAGGCAGTCTCTGCTTCCTCTAATCGTCCCCACTCGGGGACATCCTGTCCTGTGGGCTGCCATGGACGGAGGCCGCACAGTCTGACAGACACCTGGTTAGGCAGGGAAGAAGTGAGTGGTCCTGACGCACCCTGCTTCCCTCCCCTCTCCAAACTCTTGGCTAGCTGTCGGTTTTTTTTTTTCCTTCCTGTGTTGAAAGAGCTATGCGGCCTGGACCATGGCAGAGTTTCCTGGGGACATTCCATAAATTCCTCATGGGCCGTTTCTCTGGGTAAATGGGAGGCCAGTGGGAGCCCGACTTTAGTATCAGGTGCCTCAAAGGCGTGTGGGTGGAAAGGAAGGGTGAGTCGCCCAGAGGAGAAGGAGGGGTATTATGAGCTCATAGAAACAACTAAAGAACATCGAAGTGAAGAGTGAGAAGGAACAGACAACTGCAGGTCGGAACAAGCTGTGGGCAGCCATGCCCCAGCCTCACCCTTGAATCCTCTGACTTGCCTCCCTAGCAACTTGTCTGCTGGGGTTCCAACAGGGCTAAGAGAACTTGGCTACCTTGAGTGTATGGCTTGAAAAGAGAGATATGGGAAGGTCAGCCCAGGGCCCTTTGAGCCTGGCTGGGTGGTTCTTCCTTTATTCAGTCCTCGTCCACCCATTTGGCAAACATTAATTCCCTAACTCAGATCCAGGGCTGAAGAGAATGGAGGCCCTAGGCCCTGGCTGAACCCTGTAGCAAGCCTGAACCCGAAGGCTGTTCTCAGCCTCCACCCCCGGGGTTCCGTGGCTGCTTCTTTAAGTAAAAGAGGTGTCAACTCGGATGTCAGGACAAGAGGCAACTTGTCTTCATCTCTAAGCTTGGACGAGTCACTTTTCTTCTCTGGGCCTCAATTTTCCTGCCAAATAACACTAGTATTGGGCTAGATGGTCTCTAAGGTTCCTTAGAGAATGGTTTTCTTTTTCGAGACAGTTTTGAGGCCCATCCCAGGTGGGAACACTTGGTGAAAGGATGAGGCAGAAAGAAGGAAATAAATATGAACAAGGCATGACCCCTGCCTTTAACAGAACTTTCAAGAGAATAAAGGAGACAGAATCACAGGAATGATCCAGAACAGTGACTGAAGGTGCAGGAAGGAGAGGAGAAAATGCTGAGGACTAGCTTAGCTGTGGCCCCTGCTGGCCTCTTAAGAGCCTTTGTGCAACTGAGAAACAGGTGGTATTTATGGGCAGATGAGTCAGCTCCAGGAGCTCCTCTGGGGGTACGTTTATACCCTAGGGTGTATGGCTTGACAAGGAGAGTTCAGATTGGATTTCAACTCCCATAGGCACCTCGGCCCAAAGTCCCTGGGCAAGTCACAATCTACCCAGCTGTATAGATAACCCTGCAGGAAAGTAGCCAGCCTCAGGGGTCCAAATTGAACCCTGTCTTAATAGAATATACCACTATTTTTTTTTTTTTTTTATCTAGGATATATATATCCTATTTCAGACTCTTTTCTAGAGTACACCACTTTTAAATCTTAGTGGAATCTCAGAAGGTCAACTCCTTCCCTCTCCACTTCTGGGAAAGCAAACGCCGGGACCACACTCATCCTCTCTCCCGTACCTGAAACCAAGCCAGGGCCCACAGTCCCAGGCCAAGTGGAGGGCACAGGACAGGTACAGGTGGGCACCTCTCCACAGAGTGAGGAAAGGGTTAAAGGGCTTTGGCATCATGAGAAAGAAGGCATCTCCACATCAACCCAGACCAGTTTTTCTCACCTCCTTTGGCAGCAACTCAGAACAAGCAGAACACGGAAATTCTTCCTCAGGCTCCCTCCCTGCCACCCTCCTTCTACATTCCCAAACAACATCTCTCCTGAGGCTCTAACTGGATTAGGAGGAAAGAGCCACAGGGCTGATGTCAACATCAAAGCGTGAGATGCGGTGAGGTCTGGCCTGTGTCTTGATCCATAGGTGCTGGGACTGGGGAAAGGTGGCAGGAGGGTGAGCTTGGGAAAAAGGGATTAGCAGGGACTGGAAAGAACGTGGCTGCTGTAATTCCACATAATAAACCAGACTGTGCTCCGTCTCTACACCTTAAGCGCTAGACAAGCAGGTACAAGCTTCCGGCTTCAGCCCGCCGTGCAGGAGGCTTCCCGTGCTGCCAGCCCCAGACGGCCCGTGCCCTCCCATGGGCAGAGGTGCTCAGAGCAGGCACAGCATAAGACGCCTACTTCCTCCTGTCAGCTCAGGTCTTGGGGGTGAGGGAGGAGGGGCGGGGAAGAGACTGCAATTGCAGGAAGAGGAAAGACAGGAGAACAGTCCCTTATCCAGGCACCATATACCATCCCAGAGAGGCACCACCATCGGCTGAGAAGTGAGACCCATAATGTACTTCAAGCAGCTGCTCTGGACTCAACAAAGACTTTTGATCAGTACAATCACCTCTATAGACTGTGGGGAGGGATTTGTGATGTGGGTGATCCATAATATAGATAATCAAAAAATCAGTTCTACTTGATTTGGAGACTTTTTTTTTTTTTTCTCCTCTAGACAGATGCACCATCCTAATTCCTTGGAGTTTGGTCAATATTGAAATATGTTTACATAACCAAGACACTCACTGACCAGTGGGTAGAGGAAGCAGCTAGAAGATAAGGCACAAATTAACCCCTACCAACCCTCCCCACTCTACCTGTTCCTGCCCCAAGAAAACTGAGTTGCCTCTAGTTAAATCTCCATCAAGAGCAACCTTCCAGAAGAGGCTCTCAGCCGAGGCGCTGAACAGCATTTCCAGGCTCACGGACTCTTACCTTTTTCAGCTTGCCGCTCTTTGTACCCACAAACACCACGCTGTAGCCATTGTAAACATAGGACGCCACCGAAGTCATGCGGTCCCGGCTGGTGGTGTACAGGGTCAGGCCCTCCACTGGAATTGAGCCTCCAAGTGGCTGGTTGATGTCCAGTCCACAGAAGTTGTCATCGATGGGCACCGGCTGGAGAGAAGGGGAGGGACCTGGGGTGAGTAGCAGCGGAGGCAGGGCCGAGTTGATCCACACCAGCCCACCCACCATGGCCACCAGCCCCAGGACACCAGGCCTCAGAGAAATTCAGGCATGGAGTTCAGGGGCCTGACACATACTGCACACACAAACATCTCACGGCTGACTCATGAACCCCGCACTGACTCCTGTGAAACCAGACAGCTTTCTTCTCCCTCACCTGCTATCACCCACTCACTTTTCTGCCAAGACAACCAGCGACAGTTTGCAAAGCTGATTGCTCAAACTCATTTCCTGGTCATTTACGTGTCCCTGTGGACCATGCCATTTGTGGCGGTCTTTCTTTTTAGACAGTGGAGATTCAGTCTAGAGGCAATATCACAGGATTCCTACCAGCCTGGTGGCGTTCCTTATTTGTTTCCTGGACTGCAAAGGCCTGCCTTTGGGCATATGGAATTTTCAGTCATTCCATTATTCACCACATCCCATACTGGGGATACATTAAAAAGGGTTATCTTAATATTGAACAGTGCCTTATACTTTGGAAAAGTTACTTCATCTACATGAATCTCAGTTTCTTCAGGTGTCACACTACCTGCCCACCTTTGTGAGAGAATCACTGGGGAGAAAAGGAAATAACACGTGCGAAGAGATTCGTTAAGTTGTACACCGATTCTCATCACTGTCCGTTAGAGGCCTTCAATGATGTTTGGGTAGATTCTGGGGGAGATGGCCTTCTTGTTAGCAGCCTTTTGCAGGGAGTGGAGGTATGCTTGTATAAAGAATATCTGTCATTGAATAAATTTTTTTTAAAAAAATTAAAGTCTCTTCTCTCTCAGAAGAGACTAGGACACCTTGAAGGGACATTGCACCTTGAGCAAGTGGAAAAATAGCTGGACAGAAAGAATTCCAGTCTCTGCTCTTCTTCTATGTGAACTTTGATCAGTAACAGCCTCTTTGGTGACTGTTAAATTGATGATTTCTAAGATCTCATTCAATTAAAAAAAAAAAAGACTGCATGCTTCCTGAGGACAGGGGCTGCGAGGGGGCTGCATTCTCTGCACACTGTCTAGCCTGGGGCTGGGCTAGGACGGATCCTCCGAAACATCCCAGTTGATTGCACAACAGGGAATCCTGTGGGCAAAGGTTGCAGACTCTGGGCCAGAAAGAGCCCTGAGCCCTCTGGCAGCTGTTCCTCCTGGGTCTGGAAAGGCATCCTCGAGAAGGAAGGAAGTGACAGTCGTGGGAAGCACAGAAAGCATCACGGAGAGACCTGTTCCCGTCACCCTTCTCCTCTCACCCACACCAGGAAAGAGCGGGCTGGTGTGTCGTTCCCTGACAGCTTCATTTCCTTGGAAGAACTGATTTATAAGCTAAATGGGATTTTTTTTGGTAAACCAGGGACTTCTCTTTCATTCCCTGTTCAAATCCAAAGAGAACAGAGGCTCATGTCTTGTGATTCCTTGGCGTTTTGTAGAGAGCTACTGCTCCTACAACTGAGTGGTGGTGCTACCCTTGTGTGTGTGTGTGTGTTTATTCTTTAGGAAAGAAAACTAACTTTTGGGTTAAGGATGACCTTGAACTCTGGATTATATGGCGCTCCACACGGCAGAAGGGATAAGCTTCTCAGGAAGGGAGTGAAGCAATGGTATAGGAGAGCCAGCTTATGAGGAATGCCTGTACATCTATCTCTGCATTCAGTGACATCACACTGGTGGCTTGAAATTATCCATGGTGGGAGTATTTACACCATGGAAATTGGCAAATGCTTCTAATCAAGATCCTCCCACCCCAATCCCTTCCCTACTACTACCATTGCCTGCATATAGCCATCCATTTAAGATTCACCAGCACATCCCTGGAGCCAATGATGGAAATTTCAGGCTCCCTAGAAAGGTAGGTCAGAGGAATCAGCTACCACTTTTTACATTTTCTACTTCTCTTTCTCATCCCTACACCAGAGGCACAAGTGTCCTGATAAAGAATCAGGAAATCTAGATTGTAGTCCTGTCTCTACCACTAGCCAGCTGTGTTATCTTGATATACCACATACCCACTTTGAGTCTGAATGCTCTCATCTGTAAAGGGAAAGGATTAGACCAGGTAATCGTCAAGCTGCCTTTCAGCTCTGAAAGTTCTTGATTTCATGGCTTCAGTTTCTTTCCCACTCTCTCCAGGGACCGCTAAGGTTGCAGAGCCTGGGCTCAGGCATAACCTAAGCCAGCTTCTGAGAAATGATGACAGAAGCCAAAAACTTGCCAGTGATTTTGAATTTCTCTACATCCCTCCTGACTCTAGAATCGCCAGACTGTGACGGAAACGGTTTGTTCTGAGCCTAAGCCCCTGGGATTGGCTGGCATTTCCTTTCCTCGTCTCTAAATTGTGAGATATTCCCAAACACCTGCTGCCCCTTTACTTTTGCTCTGAAAGGGAGAGCCTGGTGTATGGCTTTCCTTAGAAGCAGCACGGCTAAATGCAAAGAGTTTGGACTCAGAGGTCATATGGGCTAAACTGAATTCAAATCCCTGCTGTGTCATTTATGGTTGTATGGGTGCAACCAATGTACTTAGTTTTTGTGTCTCTGTTTTTCCATCTGTCAAATGGGGGATGATAATCCTTGCTTTATAGGGTCATATTGAGGATCAAGTGAGGTAACCCTTAAATTGCCCAGCACAGCCTTTAGGACAATAGCTGTTATTCAATGGGTGACGCTCCCCTTCCTCATTTCTCTTCTGGTAACAAAGCTCAAATCCTTCATCTGAGAGCTCCATGTTAGTCCAGAGATCACGTTAAAATTAAGCCCCGGGACGTCAGCTACCCTCACTCCTCCTTAACGCCCTCTGAGGCCACCAAAATGTCTCTGAGTCCCCAGATCTGGGACTCCTTAGATTATAAGGATTTTAAGGGGCCCCTCCTGTTGCAGCCCAACCTCCACCTCCACTATCAAGGCCGCAGCCGAAGAGTGATGATGAAGGGAGGGGGTGGTGAGTGAGGGGCTGTTCTCTCTGAGGTCCTGATCCCACCTGCTGTCACCTCTCTCCCAGTGCCTCTGTTGCTCTGTGGTTACTAGCCCGAGCTTGTCTCTCTGCGAGCCAATGGAGCCCCACAAGGGTGTCGGCTCTTCCTCTTCCCTCTGGCTCAGCAGCAGGCAGGAATCAGCAGTTTCCTTCTGACAAGGGCCCCCTCTGGGCAGTGGGAACCAGGCTGGACTCTGCAAGGAGTTAACCCTTGCATTTCCTCTCCACTTGTCTTGATTGGTTGGGGCCATAGGTTATAGAATTTCAGGACTGTAAAGAACTTTGGAGAATATCTAGCTCAACCTCCTCATTTTATAAAGGTAAAATAATAGCAAATAACTGGTTCTTTAATAATTAATATTAATAATTATAGCTGTCCTTTATTGCATGCTTATTATGGGCCAGGTATTGTGCTCATACATACTTGCTCCATCTGATCTTCATAATAACCATAAAAAGAGACTACTATTATTTCTATTTTAAAAATGAAAAAAAATACAGCTCAGATCAGGTACATAACTTGCCTAAAGTCACACAGTTTTAAATGGTAGGACTGATTTTTAAATACAAATCTGTTGGAATTCCAAGCCTATGGCCTTAACTACCATCCTATTGTACCAAGAGACTGACGGTAGGAACAGAAGCATACCCTAGGCATGATTTGTTTTTTGCTTTAAGAAGAGGTTTTTGGTCCCAGTACCAGACACCCTCCATTTAGGGTGCTCAGAAGGCAGCCGTACGGGTCGCTTGGTCTCAGATTGTTCCCCAGGCTGCCGATCCAGTGTCCACAGCGCTCTGCACAGAAATCTATCTTAGCACTTGTCACATGCATAACAGTTAACTAATAATGCTCAACCTAACACGCCAGGCATGGTGTTAATCTTGCCACATAGTATCTGATCATCCCACGCGGTAGGCATTATGATTCCCATTTCACAGATGATAGTGGAGAGATATTGAGTTACTCCTGAAGCCAGGAAGTCGCACAGATAGAATCTGAACTCTGAATCCCAAACTCTTAGGTACTATATTACACTGCCAGCTATTTTTTCTTTCACTCTTTCTCCCATTAGATTACGAGATATCTGAAAGTTGTGATCATGTCTTTTTATGTTTGCATCCCCAGCTGGGCACTTGGGAGATCTTCAATACCTTCTTGTTAAGTGGATGGCTGGAGGGAGGGATGAATGGATGGATAGAGGGATGGGTAGATGGATGGAGTGATGGATGGACGGACTAATGGGTGGATCATGGTAACCACCTAGATGGCAGCATCTTGACCCTCTGACAGGACAGTGCTTGCCACTGATTTTCTTGTCTCTGCCATCCTCAGGTCTGGACCCCAAGCTCCCTTTCTTCTCCTTTTTCCCCAGTTTTCAAATTATCAGTCAAACTCAACTCCCTTCTCGCTCCTCCAGCTTACATATCCACCTGCCTACTTTACCCCTTCACTTGGCTCTACCGTGGCCTACAGGGCCCTGTACGTACAGGATCTGGTGTGTGTTACCTCTGACTGGCTCATCTCCAACCACTCTTTCTGCCACATACTTGGGTCCAGCTGTAGTGGCCTCCTCGCTCTTCACACTCTCCAGGCATGCCCTGCATTCTCTGCAAGAGCTACTCCCTCCCTCTCTCTGGAATGCTTTCCCAGATACCTGCATAGCTTACTTTCCTCATTCTTTGCTCAGATGCTGCTTTCTCAATGAACCAATCCTCCTGGGTACTGCCTCTCCCCACTTCTGGGCTTTATTTTTCCCTACAGCAGTTGTCACCATTTGAGAGACTACATATTTTATGTATTAATTTGTCTTGCCTCACTAATGAAAGCTCCATGAGGGCAAGTAGCTGTGTTGTATGGTTCACCTCTGAAGCCCGTGGTGCTTACAACAGTGGCTGGTGGTGTAGAGGCCCTTGATTATACATTGGGAATGACTCCGTGGATCAACAAACATGCCTCAAGTGTCTGGTATCATCAGACTCTGTATTATGGGGACCACCTGGTAACGTGAGCCTGAGCACCTCTCTCATTTCAGGCCGTGGTGGTCTGCGGGCAGGGTGTGCAAAGGGGTGTGCAATGCCAGATGCCGCATCAGGGGTAGAGCAGGTGGGCCCTCCTTACCGCCTTGGTGCACTGCACGTCCTTCCCCAGCAGCCAGTTGAGCTCTAGGTTGCCCTCGCCCTGGTAGCAGGACTGCAAGCGCTCTTTGATCTGCAAGTTGATGGCCCGGATGGGGAAGGCACAGAGGGCGGAGTCATCCGGCGGGTGGTGATACTGCTTCTGCCCTTTGGAGAAGATGGCAAAGAGCACGTCGTCCTGGCCGCTGATGTTGAAGGCCTGGGCCAGCGAGTCCCCGGGCTTGGCGAGGTAAGCAGCCTGCAGGAGGCGATATTCCACCCCGGCCCGCGTGCAGCCGAAGGGCAGGGACACGTAGGAGTGGAACTTGGGGTCGTCCTTGCAAAGCCTCACGATGCGCGAGGTGTAGAAGAGGTCTCCGGCCGAGTTGATGGCCACGCCCTCGGGGGTCTCAGGCTGGACGGTGAGGAAGTAGACGAAGCCCCCGCTGGCGAAGCCGTAGATGTAGAAGATGTCAAAGTGGGCGACCAGGGCCAGGGTGTCGGAAGGGATCTTGATGAGTGAGGAGACGAAGTCGCTGTGGAGCTCGTAGTCGAGCATGGCGGAGGACTCGGGGTCGCGGGGCAGCTTGCGGCTGGACAGGGTGGGAAAATAGTCCTGCTTGCCGTCCACAGCAGTGCCGATGAAGAGCTTGCCGTCCTCGCCCTCGGAGCGCACGATCACCCCGTACATCGTCCCGGTCTTGTTGACGCTGGACAGGTAGTGCTCCTTCTTGTGGGACGGCTCCACCAGGATGAAGAGGTCGTCCAGCCGCAGCAGCTTGCAGACCCCTTGGTACAGGCTGCCGCAGGCCAGCAGCCGGTTCTCGGAGTAGTCGATGATGAGCAGCTTGTTGACGTTGTTGGTAAGCGTGAGCACCTCGCTGCAGGGCTGAACGATGAGTGGTGGGTAGCAGGACTTGTTGTCCTCCTCCGGCCCCGTCTTGTGAGCCACCTGGATGGTCAGGTTGCCCGTCAGCTTGTACACGCGGTTGATGGCCCCCACGTACACTGCCCCCGTCCCGCGGTGCACCGTCAAATGGTTGAAGGTCCAGTCCCGGTTCTCGGAGTGGAAGGTGCTGAACTGGGGCATGCCAGCCGCCGGGGGTGCCAGCAGCACGCAGACGGCGGAGAGCAGGACCACAGGCCAGCCGTCCACCTCTGCAGCCCGCAGCCAGGGCCTCCTCTGTTCCATTCTGAGCCGGGCGGGGACCAGGAGACAGAGCCTGTGAGCGCTCGCGTACTCCGCCTTCCTGGCTTGGCCCTTACATGGTTCTGGAAAACACAAGGCAGAGGGGTCAGATGGAAAATAAATCCCTGGAGGAGTGAACAGGACTGCTTGACCCAGGTCCCAGTGCCGACTAGCTCTGTGAGGCTCTTTCTTCTGTATTCCAGTTTTTCTATTTTTAACATACTTTCTCCCTCTTCGGGATGTTCAGGGAATCCTATTATCTATTTTGGTCTCCAGCCTTTACGCTGTAAAATGCATTTTTTTTAAAATAACTTTACAAAGCATCTCTATTTCTGTCCTCTTCAGATATCGTTTTTATCTCTCAGAGAGGTTAAACGGCTGAGTTCACCCAGCCAGTTGATCCTGGTGTCGGAACTAAAGCCAGACTTCCCCACCCAGTCGCTGGGTCTGTCCTCCTGTTCTCTCCCAGTCCAGTGGAAATCTCTCCTGTCTCGTGAAAGCTGGTTAGCAAGGCCCTCTCCCAGGCTCTCCCAGGCAGCTATTCCGAGTCTGATATCACAAATAAAATTCCTTCTTATTCCAGACTTCCAGCCCCTCACACTGCTGGCTTCCTTCCTCTTTCATGCTCTGTCCCCTGTAGGGAAGGAGGAGAGCTGGTCATCCTGAATCACAGTGCCTCTCGCTGCCCCTTGACCTCATCCTCTCTAGAAAGAAGAATCCCTGATCATTAGCGGTTAAAACTCGTTCGGAGTGTGAGGTGGGACTGGGATCCCCACAGGTGCTGTTCAGGAGCCTGCAGAGCCCCAGGGAGAAGGGCGGACAACCCCCCACCCCTCCTCCTTGGATCAGGAGGGCATCAGCCACCTGCCTCCCCAGTAAGTGGGGTGCCAGGTCCTGGGGAAATTGCTTCCACTTCTGCTTCTCTGCAGGTGGAGCACAGGGGGAGTTGGCCTCCTTACTCACGGGGACTGGCTGGCTGAGTCCAGTCTTAGCCACCTGGGCAAGGGTTCCGGGTTTGGGAGATGTGGAGAGGAGCAAAGGGAGGCAAGTTGAAGGTCAGGCTCATTGTAGCCACTGCTGGGGCCTTGTGATTGTTTAAGGCTCCGTGTGGCCGACCTCAGGCTGCCTGCCCCAGCGTCATCAGTCCCCTGCCCCGACTTCTTTCCTCCCTCTCTGCCCTCCCAAGCTCCAGGCTGCACAGCTTTTCCTCCTTATTCCAAGGAAGCTGCCCAGAGGGGCAAGGTGGTGTTCCCACGAGAGCTTCTCTAGACTCCTAGGCAGAGGGTAGAGAGCGGAGCCTGTCCCATCACTCTGCCAGCGTTGCTCCTGACTTCTATGGGGAGGGAGGGACAGCGGTGGCAGCAGGCTGTCTAGCAGAGGGATCTTTTCTCCAGCTGGATGGAGTGTCTGACAACCTCCTTGGACAAGTCCAGACAGAACTCTGGGCGATGAGGCAGCAGGAGTGGAAACACTCAAGCCAAGGATTAAGAATGTGCTCCAAGGCGGCTTAGGAGAGTCCTGTGTCCCTTCGCCCCCAACCTGGCTAGACTGGGTTGGAATTAAAACAGATGCCATCTGCAGGATCCACATGGCTTTTGCTCTGTGTCTTTAGAAACTCTCCCTCGTCCTCCTCAACTGTGCCTCCCACGCCTGACAGCCATCATGGTGCCAGAGGGAGGCCCCACCTGACGGCTCTCCTCCAACCGGGCCTCACCGGGGTGTTGTTCTGGTGTGACTCATCAGGTCCCGGGCTTCCTTGGAAAGAGGGAGGCGACAGCGGCATGAGGCCCAGGCTGACCTCAGAGACTCTGACACAGCCCTTCCGGCCCCACGTGCTCACCGGCAAAGCCTCCCGACAGACAGAGCTTTCGGTTTGGAGGTTATTTTTAGCTATGTCCTGGGACCAGTAGCAGGACGTGAATTCCTCAAGAGGAGCTGTGGAAAGGAAATAACAGAATCCTCACATTCTCCAGCTGGACAGGGAACGGCAGGAGGCCGGGCTGTGCGTGCCCCTGTGTCTGGCTAGGAGAGCTCCTTTGACTACAGGTGGAGGGCTCTGTGTCCCCGAGGAGCCGTGAGGATTCTAATCACCACATGATGTGCTTGGGCTGTGCCTTTTAGACAGTGCTCTGTGAGACACCCTGACATCGAGTGTGTGGGCAGTGCACCCTACCTCCCCCAGAACGTACATGCACATACATGCTTAGCCCATGGCTGGAGGGAAAAGCTCCCAGTAGAAGAGGTGACACCAAAGGACACGATTGTGAGGTTAAGATCAACTATCTCACCTCCCTGCCCGATACCCTCCAGAGACACAGTTTGAATAAACAGTGAGTGGCTTTTGTTGTTAGGCAGAATTGGGGAAGAAATTTGGGACCTTGGGCAAGTCCAGTCTCATCCCTCTTTTCTGGTAGGATGGGATAATTACAGCACCAGCCCCTCGAGTTGTCATTAGAGTAAATGAGAAAGCGCGGGGAAACCTCTTAGCATGGGAGCTGGCACTCAGTGAATGCTTAACTTATGGAGTTATTATTATCGCTGAAGCCTCCCCAGGAGACTGCACTTCAGGAATCCCGCCAGAGCTCCTGACTTCTCTTTTTGCTCGTATGCTTCCTTTCCATGGGAGTGAACACTGTGGGCAGACCTTTGATCCCCCTCCCTGGCCCAGCGAAGGGGCACAGACTGGGAAGCATGAGTCAGAGGAAGGGGGATAGATCCAAGGTGATCGTCTCTAGCACACTACTGCACAAGTCCCAACACAGCCTCTCTGCAGCCTGCAGGGAGCCCGGCGGAGGTACAGGATCCTGAGGGTTGAAGTATGAATGGCAAAATTGGCCTGGTGGCTAGAAGGCATGGAGTCATGGGGCAGGAGGAAGAGTGAGGGACTCGGCGAGCCCCGGATTCATATCCTGCCTGTGTCACGCATGAGTTGTATAGCTTTAGACCGGTCTAGCATCGACCTGAGCCTATTTCTTGATCTTAAAATCAAGGATGTTAGAATTAACCAGTTCTTAAGATTTCTTCATTCAGACAAAATGATACCTTGAGACTTGTCTGCTTCAGCTTCTAGAGTCTATGACTGCAATGGCAGCTGAGGTTCTTTTGTCCTACTGGGTAAGGCTGGTTAAGTTCAGAGTTCTCAACAGACCAATAATTGGGCTATTTTCCTCTCACCCCTCAATCAGCATCTACCCTGGGACAGACTGCTCCTGGTGACCGGCCACGCAGATTCATTCCGTGGCACTCAAAGATCACCCACTCGGGAGCAGTAGGCACTAGTGCGTCAGGGTCAAGAGGAGACATGGTCTCTTGCGGTGCAGGGGTGGCAGGGGAGGCTTGCATTCCACCTTGGAATTCACAAAGACAACTGACTTCAACAGCAAGTTGAGAGCCCCTGGCTTTCCATGCCAAGGCTGATGCTATCAGGTAGCTCTTCCAAAGCAGGGCCCAGCTGGCAAGGATCAAGCCTCCTGTCTGAATTTAGAGTAAGGGGGAAGGGCACCCACCTCTGAACCTCTGACGAGAGGCAATGTGGTGTAATGGTTAGACTCATGAGCTCTGAACTTAGATGCTTGGATTCAGAGGCAATAATAGCTGTATAAACTTGGTCAGGGTACTTAGCCATTCTCTGATGCTATCTCACTATTTATATATAATGAGATTAGCATCTACCTCATAGGATTATTATGATGAAGTCCTTTAATACATATAAAGCACTTAGAACAATGCCTGGTCTGTTATAAGTGTTCAAGATACATTAGCCTTTATCAGTAATAATTTATTTCTCAATATTCCCAGCTCTTGATCTCCATCCATTCCGTGGTCGGTCTTAGAAGGACGTCGGTAGAAGCCAGTGAACACACGCCTATGACTTTGTAGACCTAGCATTTCCTCCTCCAGTTTTCTGCTAGTGTCAACCTCAGGGGTTTTCTCAACGATGCCTCCTTCCTGTCCCTTCTCCTCTCTCCGTCTAGTTCACAAAGTCACTGTGTCACATGCATTCTCAAGAGCCAGACTTGCCAAGTGGCTGTCCTCCTACCAGTTTCCCTCTCCCCCACCCCAAGTCTCCAACCAGGATGTGCTGCCCCGGGATGCTCGCCCTATCAGCGAAGCATGCAAAGCATTCCTGATGCCAAGAAGAGGCCACGCTTTCCTCTTTGGGAAGCAAGTGTCACTAAATATTTTATTTGGAGGGCCTGGTGACACCATCTCCCCGATCAGGATTCAGGAGGCAGGTGTTGGTGACAGCTAGTGAAGGCATCTAATACCTTCCTGATCAGCTGCTGTAGGCAACAGGGGCAGAGCAGGGAAGAAACGACAATTAGGCATTTCCAGCTCAGCTCAGTGCAGGAGTCTTTCCTTCCTGTGACCCGCTCTGTGGCCTTTTTTAGGAGATCTGGGGGAATATGCCTCTATGCTTACTTGGCCTCCCTTATTGCAAAAGGAAGGAGGACGAGGTAGGAAAAGGAGTTAGGATCAGGATACAATTTTGCTAAACTGAGTAAAAGTTCATGACGGTAGAGCTCCCACTCTTGGACCCATCTGTAGCTCTTCCATCATCAGTGTCTTCCATCATTCTGTCATCACTGTCACCATCATTATCACCACCACCTGCACTGTCATCACCAGCACCACCTCGGCTGTGACAGTTTTCATAACAATAACAGTAAAACATGCCTATTAACACAACCGCACCTGCTAGGTGGCTCATATAGCCAGGATCCATATGGTAAGTATGAGAATGAGGGCTGTGTACTATTTACAACAGCCAAGACATGGAAGCAACCCAAGTGTCCATCAACAGAGGAATGGATAAAGAAGATGTGGTACATATATACAACGGAATATTACTCAGCCATAAAGAAGAATGAAATATTGCCACTTGCAGCAATGTGGGTGGACCTAGGGAACATCACACTAAGTGAAGTAAGTCAGAGAGAGAAAGACAAATAGTACATGATATCACTTATATGTGGGATCTAAAAAATAAATCAATCCATATACAAAACAGACATACTCACAGACATAGAAAACATATTTATGGTTACTAAAGGGAAAAAGGAGGGGAAGAAGGACAAGTTAGGAGCATGGGATTAACAGATATACACTACTAATATATATAAAATAGGATTTACTGTAAAACACAGGGAACAATATTCAATATCTTGTAATAACCTATAATGGAAAGGAATCTGAAAAAGTGTATATATATATACATATATAAAACTGAATCTCTTTGCCGTACACCTGAAATTAACACAATATTGTAAATTAACTATACTTCAATAAAACAAACAAACAAAAAATGAGCACTGTGAAGTCAGAGGAGTTAGCACCTGTTCCTGGGCTTCACCCCAACCTCTTCCCTCTCCCAGGGCACGGAAAGGTCCATCTTCTCCCCCAGCTCTCCCTTCTAATTAGTGGCACCTTTAAAGCAGGAATTCAAGTCCAGTGCCGAAGCAGACTGTAAAATTACTCCAGTCCACTTCTTTTCTTTTTTAAATGAAGAAACTGAGGCCCATGGAAAGAAAACAGATTGTCCAAGGTGACCCAACATGACTCAGGGACAGGCTTCCATCAGAACCTAGACCTTGTGACCAAAGGTCCATTGCTTCCTCTGCTGTAGGCGAAAGAGTCCAGGGAGTCAGTTATGTTCTGCCTCGAGGCTGCCCTGTTTTGGGGAGAGAAGGTGCCTTTTGATCGTGGTGGCCCCCTGATGGGCAGAAGTGAGCCTGGCACTGGGCCTGGACAGGGAGGTAGTGTGCAGGGCAGACTCAAGGATGAGCAGATTAAGGGGCAGGGGAGTGAAAGGGATACCAGAATGGCTCCCTTCTGTGTTGGGGGGATGACCTCCTCCAGGCCAGGCAGGTCCAGGCAGTTGTCACACACAAGAATGGCACCTATACTGTGACTTGGGGGCTAAGATGTCCTGTACCATATGCCTCTGGGTTGTAGACAACCCCATAGACAGGTCAGATGTTATCCAAGCACAGGCACCTTCTTTTTCTCAAAGACTTAGAAATGCAGCCGAAGGGACTAGAGTGAGATATCCAGGGGGACATCCTATCTAGAGAGGATCCCTGGGGCATCCTGCCAAGGAGATTATGGAATTTTCTGACATTGAATTTTCCTGACAGCTGTCGAGGAATATGTTTACTGAGAGGCAGGGGATTGGTCCCAGTGACCCAAGGAGGCTGCCTTTGGTATAGGATTTCTATGAATTAAAGTCTATGAGGATAAAATGTCTAAATGCACAAGGCTGGGGCCCCGGCTCATCCCCTGTGGATGGAATGATCTTGAAGGACCCGTCCTAGTGTCATCTTTGGGGTTGTACATGCAAACATTCCAAGTGTCACTCTGTCAAACAGCGACCTCAGAGGTAGTCCAGGCACGTAGGGTAGCACAAGGTGAATGCCAGGGCAAGCGCAGAGGCCGTGGGTAACACCGACAGCTGGAAGGCCTCAATTAGAGTGAAAGGAGTTATCTGGTATTTAAATAATTATTAGATGGAAGGAGTAATCATGGGTTTGAGCTGATTTTTTTCCCCCACTGTCACCCTGATGGCGTCTATAATATATTATTCAAATGCCCATGATGCTCACTGAGAAGAGACCAGAGAGAGGGGAGAGATTGAGAGAGAGAGGTGGTGGTGGGGAGGGAGGGGGTGGGAGAGAGACTCATTTAATCTCCATGTGACAGGGCTGCAGGAGGTACGATTAGTCTTTTTCTTATTTCAGCTGTCACTCAGGCACAGACACCAAGATTGTTATTAGCGTATTTTATGCATGCGATTTAAAGGGAAAAGGGGAGGGGGGGGGTGGGCAGAGGGAGAATTTCCTACAGAAAATAACGGGACCAAAGGAACAATTTAGATGTCACTGCTATACCAGCTGTGTTTGTTTCATTAATCGAATGTCATTTTTTCCCCCAGACTCAGTGCTGTTATGTGAAGCTAAGTGGCTACACCTCGCCCCAGAGCGAGAGAGAAGGGAGGTGAGGGGTGACAGAGGAGGAAAACGGGCCTCTGCCTACATGGCCTCTTGGCATCTTTCCTGAGAAAGTGCAATAGGCAATACAATGCTCCCCACCCCTCCCGCATCCCCCCACGGTATGTCCAGGCAACTTTTGGTAACAACATCTACACAGTCACTTCCCTCACCATGAGAAGGGAGATCCCCTGCTTGTCCTTCCATGCAATTTTTTTTTCCCACAGGTGGATAAATCAGATCCGATCTCCAATAACCAAGGACTAAGTGAAGGAAATTTGGGGAGGCCCTTACATTGATCAGCAGTAAGGGAAGAACCCGTATTCCAGGTGGTGAGAGGGCTGCTGACCGAGCCACTGTGTGTGGCTTTCTTCTCAGGCAGATGGTGGAAGCAAGGCCCTTGCATCCCACGTGAGTGCATGACAGAGATGGGGTCTCTGTGTCTCAGATGGCACAGTGGGCAAGGCACTCCTGCTCTCATGCACCCTCCAAATTCATATGTTGAAGCCTTAAGCCCTGCAACCTCAGAGCATGGCTGTATTTGGAGACAGGGTCTTTATAGAGGTAATTAAATTAATATGAGATAATTAGGGTGGGCCCTAATCCAAATGTACCAGTGTCTTTATAAAAAGGGGACATTTGGACACAGAGACAGATAGGCATGGAGGGAAGACATGTGAAGAGACACAAGGAGAAGACGGCCATCTGCAAGCCAAGGAGAGAGGCCTGGGACAGATCCTTCCCTCACAACCATGAGAAGGAACCACACCTGGACTTCTGGCCTCCAGACTGTGAGGCAATTAACTCCTGGTGTTTAAGCCACCCAGTTGGTGGTACTTGGTGACAGCAGCCCTAGCAAACTAATGTAGCTGGGAGGAGTGATGCATTCCACCATCTTGGTTTGGGAATTGTTCCTTGAAAGAAACGGGTGTTTGTGGCGCGGGGTTGGGTAGAAGCCATCACAGGGCCAACACACTTCGAGATGTAGATCTCTCAACATCTCTGTGAGCACCGAAGGCGGCAAAACATGCTTCCCCTTTCACCCAGCTAAACACAGTGGCCCCGAGAATGCACTTGTTCTGTCTCTCCCAGCTCTGGCCCCGGTGGGACTAGAACTGGGTTTTGCCAGCCTCTCACCTCTCGTGCTCGGCCTACAGAAAGTTCCTATCCATTTTGCCTCCCTGCCCCCTCCTCCTGCTGCCCAGAAGAGTCCATGTGTCACCTGCCAGACCCCAAGGACACAGGGGATATTCTCTGACTCCCAGGGAGCCATCATCGCCCTCCATTCCCACCCCAGCTCCTTCTCTGGCCTGTCCGGGGACCACTGCCTCTTCGCATCAGGGAGGGTTTTCTGGTGGCTTTTTTTCCCCAGGTCTCCCAGTGGGCTCTGCTCAAGCCCTGGAAACCACACCAGCTCTCCCAGGGCCTCAGCAAAACATCCAGTGTTTGTCTTCTCCTCTCACAGGCTATAAAAGTTTGGAGTTGCCTCCCTGAATTATGAAGGGTTCCAAAGACAGGCGCTTATTTGAAGGGTTGCAGAGGGGAGGGGCTGGGCTCCTTTCTGGGGTGCTGGCTGGGTTGGCTTGGCCAAGTCAAAACAAGATTCATTACCCTGGGGCCGGGAGCAGGGAGATACATCGCCTGACCCTGCAGACCTACCCCATATGTCACAGGCCTGTCAGAAATCTCCCAGAATTCCCTTTATTATCTAAAGGTCGCCACCCGGGCAGCGCGGAGAGGGCCCATGGTATAAACTAAACTACAAGTGCAATCAATTTCAAGCAGCTGCCGGCCCGCCACCCCCTCCTCCCTCCTCCTTCCGTGGGCTCTGCCCTCTTCAACCCCCTCTAGGGGATGGTGCAGCCCAGCCTCGCCATGACTACCTCACCCCTGGGGCAGAAAGAATTTCTGCGACTTAGCAGGGCTCTGAGGCTCCAAGCTGTGGGCACTGGGGGCGTGCCTGCCCTCTGCACTATGGGGCCCCTAGAAAGGTCACCCCACTTGTCCCCTGACTGTAGCCAGACCATACGCATACCATCCTCGTGATGGGGTTGCTCTGCTGGTAGGCATTATGGGATTAAAGGACAGGAAAGGGAGTTTTCAGGCTCCTTCCAAAGTCTGGCAAAGGAATAAAAGTGGGGATCTAGCTTTGCTAAATCAAGTCCAAATTTACGTTAGAAGACCTCATACCAGAAGGGCCATGCATAGCATAATGATAGCAATTTCCATTTGTGTTCCATGACAAAAATAATAAAGAGGAACAGCTATCATTATTATTAATTATTAACCACCTGCTATATGGCACACTGCTAGATTCTTTGCATACGCAACGGGTAATTTTGTGATTATTCCGCAAGATGGGTATTATTCTCCCCATTTCACAGATGAAAAAAATGGAATCTCAGGGAGGTTGAGTAACTAGCATCCTTCTGCTAGGAAGCAGAACTTTCTGACACCCATGCTTTCCCCACTCTTCCACATCACCTAGATATTTAGAATTTATTTTTCAACCAAACCCTCTTGTCCCTAATCTGGGAAGACTCATGAGAACTTTAAGTAAGACTTGGCAAGTACTTTACTTTAAAGTCAAGACTTGAGGCTCCCATTTTATTTTGGTAAAGAAGCAGGGCTGAGGATGGAGGTGGCCAGGGCTGAGTTATCCATTACAAGGTGGAGTCCATGGGTGTTTTGTGGCAAGAGGTTTGCTGGCTGGCAGTCACCTTTCAGGGAAATTCCACATGATCTTTCCGAGGAGCCTGGAAGTATCTCTCCTGCCTTCTCACCCAATGCTTACTGTACAAGGAAGAGCTAAGGACTCTGAGATAGAAATGGGGCAGGAGAGCAGGAAACAGGGTAGAAAGTACCCAACTAAGGGGTTAAATAAATGACAGTTACTCCAAATAACGGCATATCATGCTGTCATTAACTGCAATGTTTTCAAAGAATAGTGACACGGCTCCAATTCTCACCAGTGGGGGGGAAGGGGGAGGAAGAAAAAGGGGGGGGGGTGAAAAAACAAAGCCCTAGACATTTATCCCAGCTCTCAGGCTGTGGAATGGCCCTAAACGCCACTTACTTTCCAGGAAGCTGCCCTATCTTTCTCCTCTTGAAGAAGAATTTTAACGGCCCCCAGCAGTCCCCAGGTGAGAGCACTTCCTGTTTCTCTTGCAGACCCTCATGCTTTCTGCCCCATGGCAGCCACTGAAAGGCTCTAGGGACAAGGGGCACTCCCCATTGCTGCTGCCTTGTCCTTGCGTCAGGGAGAGCAGCCATTAGTGCCAGATCAAGGTGCATTTTTTAACGCTGTCTGTTTCCAGAAGTTGGGATTCCCCCAAGTTCAAAAGAGTGGTCCTCTTTACTAGCAAGCCTGGTGTTGCCTCCCTGAAAATGTGCATGTAAGACAGTCACAGTCACCATCCAGGTCTTCCACTGTGATGGACCCCAGTGAAGGCCATCGGCCTCTAAGATTCAGCCATAGATTTCCTGCAAGGTGTGCCTCGTACTGCTTCATTTCTTGTGTGTCAGAGGACTACCTTTGACTAACTTTGCCAGGCATAGGGCCAAAGTATGGTATCCACCTAGAAAACACCTTCCTTGGCTCCCTGCTGTTGCCCAGACAGACTCAGGACTGCTCAGTGCCCAAGTTCAAGTCCTCCCAAGCTGGCTCTTCTGTCTTTCTCAGGCCTCCCTTCCTACCTCTTCCCGGGTGACCCCACTCCTAACAAACTGGTTCGTTTGCCGAGTCCCCGAAACACCTCACACGGTTTTATCTCTGTGGTCCCCTCTCCCTGGAATGCCCATCTCCACTTTCTTCTTTGCCTGTCTAAACCCTGTCCATTCTTCAAAACCTCAGGAAGCCTCTAGGCGCTCCCGGTCCCCAACCCCTGTCTTTCCTCCAAAGTCAAAAATTGCTATTTCTAGCACACATTGATTGCATGGTAGTGTAGGCTCTCTTTTTCATGTGACTATCCTATCTTCCCATTGCAGTAGAGGCTCTTTGTGGGCATCTTTGGCATCCTGTACAGGGGTAGCATGAAGCCTTTACTCAGTACTGCACTCAGTCTGAATCATGGAGAGCAGGGGAGAGGGAAGGGGGGATGCTCATATGTTTTTCTCACCTGCTAGGCTGCTCTAAGCCATGGCTGAAATACACTTGGCTCGATGATTTGTCATAACTGATCTTTGGGAGGTAGTGAAGAAGGGAGTGAACCATTTGGGAAGGATCCTGGCTGTGTTGTTCATCTTGAGCCCACTGGGTGAAGAGCAAATGTCATTGGCTAGGTGGATAAGGTGGGGAGAAGGATGGAGAAGACTGAGAAGATGCCAGCTCTCCTTTGAAGAATGCCCCATGCAGACAGGGTTGGTGCAGGAAATGTCTTGGCAAGAAGCCGTGAAGCATACGCTATCATCGATCACATGAAAAGCACATAATCATAAATGGACAACATAAAGTGATCAAAAGCAGAGTGGGTGGGGTGAGATCCCTCCAGGAAGGTTTCGGAGCAGGGCTGTCCTATGAGGAGGTCAAACTCGCCGTGACACATGTTGCCGGGCAGCGGATGCAGAGGCTTTGGAGGCAGACCTGGGAGCAAGTCTTGCTCTACCACTTACTAGTTCCCTGACCTTGAACATGTTATTTAACCTTTTGGAGTCTTAGTTTCCTCAACTGTAAAAGGCCACCGCACAGGGTTGTGGTGAGAACTGATGAGAAAAGAGATGTGAAAGTGTTTTGTAAACTCCATAGTTTGAATAAACACCAGTTACTCTTATTTCTGTTTTTGGAGAAACACTGTACAAGGGCATCATCTCCTTGGCAACAGTGTCTGCCCTGGATGGTGGCGACGACAAGTGAGGCTCTGTTTCAGCCAGGTGACGGGATGGTTCTTGCGCGTGGAGCTTGGGGACCCAGCTCCCAGCTCCCCAGACCCAGGCTTCTGGGGAGAAACTGGGTGCTGCTGGTCCCAAGCAGCCATTCCTCCAGTCCCCCGGGGCCCCATGCTACCCAGGGCACACCCCCTCCTCTCAGAGCCCTGAGAGTGATTTAAGGCCACTTCTGCCACTCTGGGTGATTTATCCAGGTGTCCCTGGAAGGAAAGAGGAAGGAAAGGAGAAGAGAGAAAAGCTGGCCCATAGGACGAGGAGATGCTGAGAACTGTTCGTACGGGCTGAGCTCCACATTTTGGGGGGCTCTTCCTCTGGGTTTGGTCAGCACGTCAGATGAACTTCCTCTCCGCTATCTTCCCTACCTTTCCTTCTTTCTGGGGCTTTTCTTTTTAATTAATTAATTTTTTGGTTGCGTTGGGTCTTCAGTGCTGCACGTGGGCTTTCCCTAGTTGCGGCGAGTGGGGGCTACTCTTTGTTGCGGTGCATGGGCTTCTCATTGCGGTGGCTTCTCTTGTTGTGGAGCATGGGCTCTAGGTGCGTGGGCTTCAGTAGTTGTGGCATGTAGGCTCAGTAGTTGTGGCTCATGGGCTCTAGAGCGCAGGCTCAGTAGCTGTGGTGCACGGGCTTAGTTGCTCCGTGGCACGTGGGATCTTCCCAGACCAGGGATTGAACCTGTGTCCCCTGCACTGGCAGGCAGATTCTTAACCACTGCACCACCACGGAAGTCCCTTTCTGGGGTTTTTCTGAATCAACAGCCTCCCTTCGAATAAAAAGCTGTAACTCCTTTTTATAAGGAAGCTTCTTAAGCAGGCTGTGTCCCCACCCTGTACCTTCCCACCTTCAGTTTCTATTATTTTTCTCTCTTTGTCTGAGACTCTGAGCTTTTGCAGAAAAGATCCTGAGCTGTCAAGCAGCCTCTCTTAAGTAACAGGCACGTTCACACTCGCACACACTCAACGGAGCAAGGGAACTGCGGGTGGCGCTGGTTAAAAGAGACACATGGAGACTTAGGGGCGGCTGGCACTCTGGGCAGAGGTGTGTCCACTTATGGGGCTTGTCTGTGCCAAAATGTAGTACATCGGCCTGAAGGACCCTTAGCACCTGGGTGAGCAGGGAGGCAAGAAGAGACTTTTCAGGCCCTTGCGGCTTTACTGGGGGAGAAGCGGAGGGCACAATTATCGGGGAAGCTGACCCCAGGAGAAGAATGTGCTGGGGGGTAAGGGGGGGGACGCAGGCCGATGTAGCATGCGGCCACCTGGGCGGGAGATGAGAGACTTTTCGAGTGAGGATCTGGCCCCCGATGATGAATGGGGTGTGAGAGAGGAGCCTGGAAAAGGGTAAACAGCCAGGAGGGAAGCAGGAGGCTGGGAGGTGGGAGGAGAAAGAATGTTGAGGTCAAAGAGCAAAGAAAATGCTCCTGGAGTGATTGATTCAAGATCCAACTTGCTGCCCAGCCTGGCGGGAGCACAAGTGCTCAGGGACGTGCTTGGCCGGGTCTCCCCTCCCGTGGCTCCGCCCAGGTACCAGCAAGTCCGCTTCCTCCAGACCCCTGTCACGCCCTCTGGGAAGTCTTTTTGATGTTTTGTCCTGAGTCTCCAAGGGACCCCGCTGTAGTATAAACTAGCATTTGTGCAGCGATCTTATAGTTGACTAAGAATTTCATGTATGTTATCCCATTAATGTACCCCATATGCAAGCCTGTGAGAGAGAGAACAGGTCAGCATCACCACTTCACCGGTGAGACTTAGGTAGACCTGAGGTGAAATATTTTGGAGAAGGTACCTGATGTGGAAGTGGGCCTTGGACTTGGGGCTCCTGGAGCTACACCTGTCTCCCTGCTGCCCTTCTGGCTGGAGTCCAAGTGATATCACCAAGGACAGACCCCTGACTCCAGAGATCAGCCTCCCTACAGGCAAGCCAGGCTCTGGCCATACTTGGGATATACTGTCCCCACTCTTTCAGAACGGGAGTGCAGTGCAAGGAGCTCAACTCAGGCTTGAGTTCTTGGGGACACCCTGCGAGAGAGGAAGAAGACAGGCTGGGAGCTCGTGGCCCTCCACCAAATGCCACTTAGCTCCTGCCCAGCCCTGGGGAGGAGCTGAGGACTGGAGATGGCCCAAGGGCTGGCATGGGTGGTGGCAGATGGAAAGAAATCAGAAGCAGGGCTTTGTAGGGGGAGAGGCTGGGCTACCAAAATCCCCTCCCCACCCAACCTGCTCTTATCAGTGGCGCAGAAAACTATTTGCTGACTCCCCTTCTGAAGACCTTGTTTCCACAATCCCTGCAGCTTGGCCTGAGATCACCGGCAGCTCCTACCTGCCTCTAACTTGCTGTCCCCCATCTTCTCCCAGCTCTCTACCCTGGCTCTGCGGTGCTCTGATTCCCAACCCTGGCAGATCACTGATTAATTTAGGGCTGTTTAATAACCCTTCTATTTCGATGAAACAAGCTGTCTCGCTTTCTTTATTTTTAACACCGACTTTTCATTGCTCTGCTAAGCATCTCACTGCCATTTAAATTTCTCTGTCTCCAACCAAGCTGATAATAGACCGGAGTGAGCAGCTGCTTCCGTCCTGTTTATGACAATGATTAGAAGTTAGAGCTCTGCAGGCAGAGAGCTGACCAAGTCTCAGCGCACGCGGGTCTGCCCCTGCTTGTAGACCGAGAGCTCATTTTAACACGATTAGGACAATTCTGGCTCCAGGGGAGGCCAGGGCTTATCCCAGCCCAGCCTTCCTGGCACCCCGCTCTGAGGGGAGTCACGGGGATGAAGGTGTGAGAACCAGCTCTGTTTACTGTGGAATTTAGGCCTGCAGCTGCGGGTCATTCTCACGGACCTGACACTCGTCCTCACTTCTCAAAAGAGCCTTTTCCTCCACTGAATTCACTGAGCAGCAAACAGAAAGACTCAAGATTAGAGGACTGGGACGTGGGTGGGGACCTCAGCCGTCCGTCCCTCTTATACCTTCCACACGGGAATCCCTTCTTGAGACCTGGTCATCATCTTCCAATCTCTGCTTGAATTCCCCAAATGATGTAGAGCCCATTCCCTCCCTAGACGGCCCCTTCTGGGTTGCATGGCTCTGGTTAATCTCTCTCTCCTGGGTTCCTGCAACACTTAACTTGCATGACCATTATTGGTGTGTATCCCCTTTTCCCCTTGCCACACTGGAAGGTTCTCAAGAGCCACGATAGCCACTGGCCTCCCTCCCATAATACTTGCCACATAGTAGATATTCAATAAACATGTGTGCAAAGTAAATCATGTTATGCCAACTCCAATCTCCTTGCAAGTAATGTACGGTACCTTTCTTCTGCCTGGGCAGGCTCCTGGTGAAGTGGCCTCTTTGTCTCCACCTGGACAGGTGTCCTGCCTCTTCCTGTCCTCAGGCCACAAATGGCCCTCAGGAGCCAGGGCCCTGCTATTTCCTCCAGGCCTGGCGGAAACCTTGGCCAAGGAGGCTGGGGGCTTGTGGTAGAAGCCAATCAGGCGGCTTGGACCAGGTCCTCTGGATCCCAATTCCGCCTCGTATCTCCTCTGGGTTAGCCAAGGCTGCCTGAGAAAGCTCGCAGGTGCTTGGTAGGCAAACCCTGGCCGGCCCGGGCTCCCACCTCCCGCTCTGGCAGCCTCCCAGCCAGCAGTCTGCAGGCGGCTGCTCGGGTCATTGTCTCACCCTCTTCAACTTGTGAATGCAGAGCCTATAGAGACCGCCACACAAGCAGTACCCACGCTGCCTCTGGGGAGGGAGGGGTGGCTGGGCTTTGCCAGGGCCATTGACTCTGAAAAGAGCAAGGCCTGCGGTGGATGGAGGAAAGCTGGCTGGAGCTACTTAAGGCAGGGGGGGCCTTTCTACACACTGCCCAGCGCCACAGAGAGGGCTGGGGGTGTCCTAGGGCCGGCGAACTGGCAGAGCAGGGGAGAGGTCACTTCTCGGGGACGGCCGCTCAAACCCAAGGGAGAGAGATGGGGACAGCGCTGAGCACAGGGTTGGGGAATGAGAGAATGGAAAGAGAAGGTGGCTACATGGGCAGGTGGAGAGAGTGTGCTGGGCCAGGCCGGGGCAAACAGACCTCCTCACAGGTGGACACCGTGACTGGCCACTCACCGTGTGACGCAGGGCAGTCTACTCTCCCGGGCTGGACTCGGCTGCCGCATCTATGATGTGGGCCTGGGTAAAGCTGTTATCAAATCCTCAGAAACATTTCTCAAGTCTTCTACATATAACACCCGTTCTTTTGTAATTCAAACTGTTTTCTTCATAATATTCTAGAAAAGAAACTCAAGGCATCTTGTCACACTCATTTTCCACCGCTGGCTCTTGGACAGTGCTGTCTAAGGCACAGGGCTCCCCTCCTCTCATTGCCCCCTTCCCACGCTCTGTGCTTCCAGCAAGGGGCAAGGCTCTGTGCTGCAGCAGGGAGGGCCTGGGGGAGTTTCTTGGGCTAGCACAAGATAGCTGATGCTTCTCCCCAGACATCTTGCTATGTTCTGCCCAGGGGTCAGCGCTGGCCAAGGATCTAATCCCTGAGCTCCAGGGTCCAGCTGGGGCTGTGGCACCAGTTCCTGCTGATGTTTTACATGCTGTGTCCATCCCATTCATATCCATGCTCCTAGGAGCTCTCTCTGCAGAGAGATGTAAGCTTTTTGCAGGCAGGCAGCTAGGGGTCCGTCAGCTCCACCCCTTGCCCTGCCATGGGAGGCTGACTCCCAGAAAAATACCAGCTTACCAGTTCTGTGACAGTATCATTCATCTCTCCTCTTAGACTTGAAGGCATCAAAGCCCCAAGGGTAGCAAATTCAGAATTCAAACTCCAGCCCCACTGGTTAGTGCTAACCCCAAACCATGCGTGTGGCCCCAGTGCCAGGATCACCATTGGTTTTCCTCTCAGTTTCCAGTCTTCACTGAATCTTTA
Source organism: Neophocaena asiaeorientalis asiaeorientalis (assembly GCF_003031525.2). Lineage (NCBI taxonomy): Eukaryota > Metazoa > Chordata > Mammalia > Artiodactyla > Phocoenidae > Neophocaena > Neophocaena asiaeorientalis. The sequence goes on along the minus strand of NW_020173731.1, from coordinate 8,749,307 downwards.
GCCCTTCATCTATTTTTACATATCAAGACCTTTGGCACACAGATTTTCTTTAAATAAAAATCTTATTTTTTCTCAGAAAATTCCAAACAAATTCAGAGACAGAGAGAGAGAGAGGAGAAAAACACCCCTAGCTTGGCTGTATTCCTGCTCTAAATTTTAGAATAATTTTACACATTTGCAACAATTGTCATTTTTCCAAATGCCCAAACACTGTCTTCCCATGCACGGCTTCAGAAACAAGGGCAACTGAGGGCACTTGGGGAGTCACGGAAAGCATTCATTCCCACTGTACAGATGAAGAAACTGAGGTGCTGGGTGCGGGGCAGGCAGCAGTGCTCCCTGAGTGTCTTGTGGCTGCCTCTTATCTGCCTCCCGGGCCCAGGAGCAAATGGAGGGTGAACACTGTTCAACAGGTGAGAAAGCTTTTAGGAAGAGGGAAGAGCTACAAGTGTGAAGGAAGGCCCTTTGTTCCCATGCATTAGGACCTTAACCTGACGCCAGACTCTCCTTGACCATCTGTTCTGACCCCTCCTGGCTGGACTAAGCCTCCTGCGGGAGGGTGCCGGGCGTGACTTCCCAGCTTCACAAGTGGCTCAGATGGTTTTCTCTAAGTCTCTCACAGCTGGGTTCTTGGGCCCCGAACCTGAAGGGCTTCACACCCTGGGGGGGGGGGTCACTCAGAGGGGGGCATTAGACTTGAATTTTGTTAATTTCCGGAGAAACCTCAGAGGGTGTTTGCCTAGCAGAAACCCTAGTGGTGTCAGTTTTAATTTCACAGAGAATCAAGGGACTTGCCAGCAAGGTCTGGGCCTCTGAAGTGAGGGTAGAGGGCTAGTCTTGTCAGGGTACTGACCGCCTCTCTCCTGGAAAACATCACCACCCACCAGCGTGGAGCAGGGACCCAGACCTGGTAGCGCTGGCTGACCCAGAAGGCTCTCAGGTCTGGGCACAGGGGAGGAGCCTTGTCCTCCTGTCTGGCTTTGGCCAGGGCTCCCGCTGAGAACACCCAAGTTCAGAGAACAGGCTCTCCTCCCTCAGGTATGCTTGTAGCTCAGGAGAAAAAAATGGGAAGCTGGGGGAGCAATCTGGGGAGGTGGGAGGTCAGAGGCCAACGTAATATTTACCCAGCCCAGCTGAGGCCTTTCGCTTTTATGAAGCAGGAAACCACTTCAAAGCGGCAACATCCCCTCTTGTCCCTTCTGTCTGCCCGCTGGTCCTCCTGCCTCTACAGGGCAGGCAGGGCTTTCTCACCTACCTCTTCCTCTCCTCCTGAACCTTCCACCCTCCATCCCTTACAGGGAGGAGTCCTCTGCCCTGCCTCCTGCTCAGAGAAGTGCTATGACCTGTCCATATTTGCAGAGCAATTATGACACCTGGGTTCCCTGACATTCTGAGCCATTTTGTCCCTGGATTTCTCTTGTCTACTCTAAGAGTCAGTCATTTACCACTTGGGGACATGGGGGAGGCACTGGGGTTACAGTTCCTCATCCAAAGCTCTCATTCTACCACCAGAACAGAAAGCAGAAACTGAGGCTAGGAAAAGGCCCTGGAGACTAGAGTCTAGTGGTTCTTTACATTTGCGGGGGGCGGATCACAAACTCCTTCTCTTCAGAAATACACACACACACACACACACACACACACTCATACTTCTTAAAAAGCACAGACTTTCAAAGGTTTCAAAGGCCTCTTAAAGCCCAAGCATGCACCCCGGTTCTGTCCACCCAAGCATGCACCCTGGTTCTGTCCACCCCAGTGCCAGGTCTCCCCCGCCCCAAATTTAATTTGGGGTGGCTCGTGGAGGGTGTTCTCCTGCTCAGCCATGGTGAGGAGGAAAAGCCGAATATTTTTTCCCTCTCAGGTTTGTTCCCTTTAATGGGTTCCTTCAGATAAATGTGGTGCACTAACGGCAGGATTCCAGACACTTCAATGTGAATACAGATGAGTAATAACGTTTCCCGATGAAGCACGGTGGCGTCCATGCGGCCAGCTCCAGGGGACCGGAAAGGGATGCAATTTACATAGAATACACGGTGAAAACCCCTTGGGAGGGTGCTACATGGAGATCTTGCTCTAGGATGTTGACTAATAGAAAACAACTACAGTGGTGTCATTTTGAGATCCGTGGAGAAGGATGAGGAAAAAAAAATAGGGGTAGTTCTGAGAGGGTGAGGAATATGGGAGAGCGTTAGACAGTCATTCTTGACAGGGAGCTATGAAGTTCTCAGACACCCGAGCCTCTCTCCTGGAAACCTACACCTTCCGTTGACTAGAGCAAAAGCTTCCAGGAGCTCCACTTCCTCTGACACTCCCGACATACTGTTAACTCCATTCTGCCTTATATTAAACTTCTGTGAGGGTACATGGCTTACGTAATACTCCCTCCCCCCAGGATGCTCTTAAGAGTCTTAAAGGTAGGATCTGTTACCTTTTCATCTTGGTACCAAGTGTTACACATTCCTAGCACTGCATAAGTGATGGATTTCTACTTGATTAAACCCAAATGGATTGCAATTCCTGTTTTCAGTACAAGCGCAACAATTCACATATGAAGATTAAACTCGGAGGAGTTGTTTAGCTGCTCTACACATCTTTTTTCTATCCCTCCGTACCCAAACAAGAAACTAAGGTGGGAAGGGAGGCTTGTAAATACAAAAATACTAAAAGTTTAACTCCCCAGACAGCGCAGAGAAGCAGTGGAGGTGCCTTAGTCAGGGCCTCCATCTTCACTCTCAAAGCTTCAGAGAGAAATTGTGCTGGGGGGTCACAGAGGAGAGGGGTTCATTCATCGGCTACTCACTCTGAGCCCCAGGATTCCTCCGCCTCTTCCTTCTCAAAGACAAGTCGAACTTTGCAAGGGCAAGTCCACTTTATCTCTCATACCGAAAGTAATTTTAGCCAAGGAAAAGCAGGATTAGACTTTCATAATATGATACATTTATCTTGTTTTTCTTTTTTCTTTGCTCTCTCCTCCCTCCCCTCCTGCTTTGACCTCAGGTAAATTTGAGCCAAAGGGAAGCCATGATTAAATATCAGATCTGAAGTGATGCTCCTTTCTGGCCCACTGCCCATCCCCAAGCTTCAATATTTTTCCCTACCCCTGTTAGACAGTTACTATCTCCTCAGATGAGAAAAACCTCTGGACTCTGTTCTCTCCCTATTGTCCTCTGCTGAAATGAAAGGGGGAATTATAATTCAGAGAAAGGCTCCCACAGAGAGTATGAAGACGAAGATTAAATCAGTGATACAGCGTTGACATGCGTTCAGTTCCGGAAAGGCCTCTTTCAAAAAGTCTCCTCAGGAGCAGTTTTGCTACCACCTGACAGTGTTTTGAAAATTCGCATTTAGGGAGCTGGGAGAAGGGAAGGCCTATGTAGGCACCTTGGGGGTGCGCCAAAACTTCTACTGCTGATAAAGAAAGGCAAGAGCCTTCTGGCAGGCCAGGCCAGCCGGCGGGCCAGGACTTCTTGAGAATGCCTGCCCCCTCCTGCCTCCCACCCCCAGGTGCATCCTGCCTGCCACGCAGGCCTCTCCCTGAGCTGCTCACCATGCTGGACCCCACCTCCTAATGCTGCAGGCGCCTTTCCCGCTCCCCTGCGACCAGACGGGCCCAGAGGTCCCACCGGCGAAAGGACCCTACCAGTTGTGGTCTCTGCGTAGCGACAGCTGGGAGTTTCTAATATATCTTAACTATTTTTTTCTTCTTTAAAAAAAAAAAAAAACCCAAATAAGCACAAAAGCCACTGTTTAGGGCCAAGCCTGGTTTTCACGAGTCCCCTCTAGTGGAGATAACCTGCTACTTCAGCTTCCCAATGCAGCCCAGAGGAGCCTCCCCTTAGGGCCTGGGAAGACCAGAAGAGCCCCTCAGGCCTGGAGGGTTCCTTCCCACTTGCTTCCCACGTCTGTTCTCAGCTCTTCTCGCCACATTTACACTGTCAGCCTTTCCACCTTTATCTTCCTTTTCTGTCACCTTGCCTCTCTCCACCTATCTGTGACTGTTTCTGCATCTTGACTTGGGTCTTGCCATGTATGCCTTCGCTCCTGTATCTTGGTCCGCATCTCTGGTCCATCTGCTGGGTTTTTTTTTTTTCCCTGAAGTTCAGGGCTCCAGGTCTGAGGAGCTGGAAATGCTTTGACAAGGCCTTGGATAAAATGGCCTATCTCAGAGGGCCAAGGCAGGGACCCTCATGGAAATCAGACATTCCTGGAGGAGAGGGAACTTTGGCCAAAAGCCCCTCCTTGCCTCCATCTCCCAAGCAAACTTGGGCCTCATGCGGTGATGTGTAGGTTTGAAGCAGTCTATAAGCTGAGCTCAGAGCTCTGGCTCTGGAGTCCTGTGTGAGCCCAGCTCAGCCCGTCCATCCACTCTCCTCCCTAGTCTGCCGGTCTCCCCGTGGGACGTGCATGCTGTCAGGCAAACAACTGGCAAAGCCTGGGTGAAGGGACAGCTGGCAGGGTTTGGGAGGAGGATGCCGGTGCCAGGGGAGAGGGAGAGAAAAGGGGGAGTGGGGGCTAGGACTGAGCTGGGGGCTGAAGGGGAGAGGGGAGACATGGCGAATGTCCTGTGGCAGGGAGAGGTGGGCGTGGGGATCACCCGCTGCTCCTCTGGGTTTCTGAGAGTATCCTTCCACGCAAGCAGGAGACAGGGCCAGGCCAGGGCAGGGGTTAATGGTTAACCAACTGTGGGAGCAGCAGCCTGTGCACTGCTGGGGCCTTTTCTTTCCTCTCTCCCCCGTCCCTTCCTCCTCTCCCTTTACACTTGCCCTGTAGGGACACTGCTCCCCAACAAAGAACTTTCTCGCCTCTATTTCTGCCCTTGAATCCCAGATGGAACAGTAGGGGTTCCATATGCCCAAAGGCCAGGAACAGGGCCCCGGAGAGCCTGAGGGCTAAGGCAGGGAGAAAGGGGGTATCCTGTTCTTACCATGCATCCCTCCTGGCCCTTAGGACCAGCTGTTTGACACACACACCCCGTCCCCTCCCCGGGAAGAACTGCCTTTCTCTGTCTCCACAGGGCTCACCTTTAGAAATGACCAGACAAGAAGGGGACACACCCCCAGCCCTCATTTACTCTAATCAGGCATGAAATCTTTGTAACTAAGTGAAAAACACTGTTTCCCATAAGGGAATCGGTTCCATTCACTATTGTTGGAACAGAGCATCTGTGAAGGGGAGAAATATTCACTTATAATGAATTGATAACAGACTGGCCCTGGGTGAGGGTGGCAGTGCTGGGGGGAGGGATGACAGCACCTCAAAGCCTGCTTCTGCCACTTTCCCTGTGGACAGTCCTGACTTATCCGTAGTTAACAGACTGTAGTAACACAACGCTCCGGTCTCTTTATGAGCAGAACGGGAGTGGGGTGGGGGCTTGGCTTGGAGTTCCTCGCCTCTCGCTGTGCCATGATGGACAGAGTATACTGGGCCCCAGTCTGCGTGTGTGGAGACAGCTGTGTGGCAATGCAGGGAGAGAGCTGAGGGGC
>NW_020173731.1:8739283-8743789 GCF_003031525.2 Neophocaena asiaeorientalis asiaeorientalis | reverse complement strand
CCGCCCCTCCCGCACCAAACCCCTTACCTTGGAGAGGCAGCCATAGCGAAGGAGGCAGGATAGAGACTATAAAACCCCCAAACAGTGACAACTCCAGAGCCATAAGTATTTCATGGTACCTGAACTGGTTTCCCATCCTGCTTGTGTGTTTCCTTGTAACATGCCCATGAAATAAAGATGAACAAAATCACCAGAAGTATTTGGAAATGGGAAAGGGGCCTGGTAGAGAAGTAGCTGTTCTTCGAAGGGTTCCTCTTTAACCTCATGTTAAGCACAGACTCCACTACAACAGATGGTGAACTTTTACATCCATCACACCTGCAGCTTTGGATGGTCAAAAGGTTGGAGAGGGAATGTTCCCCAGTGCTTTGGGGACAGGGGTAGGTATTCAGGGCAGCTGTGAAAGCAGGGCCACCAACCTTGTAATGACATAGTTGCTTTGGGGTGATGGACATGGGACACCACCATTTACTCATTTAGACTGGGGCTGAGAGGCCAACCAGCTCCCCTCTGGCCTGCTCCAGGCTATGAGGGACCCCGGTCCCGGTCCTTACATCCTGTCAAAGAGAAGGGCCAAGTGGAAACCCCTTGGCAGACTCGTGGTCCTGGGCAAAGGGGACCTGCGTGCGCTCCACCGCCTCGCACCCTGCTGCTCTGCAGCAGCATATCCACTGCACAGGCGCTCCAAACGTCATTTCCATTTAACCGCTTTGCAAGCCAATTTGCCCCATCCTAATGCAATTTGTTGAGGATGGTGAGGGAGCGGAGAGGGCAGTCTGCACTGCCCTTCCTTTATCAGCGGGTCCCTGAAGAGGGTTGGCTAGAGGGCTGAGGGGAACCACTCTTTCAGGTAATGCTGGCAGTGAGGGCAGGTTCCGGGATGAGGAAGGGTTGGGCGTAAGCGGAGGTGCTAGGTGGAAGAAGGGAAAAGCAAAACAACCTCGCTAGGGTATGTTGACAGATTGCTCTCAGTTTCCCTGGTTCCCTACCTTCCCACCTGACCCCCTCCACCCCACCCGCAGGCCAAGGAGGGGAGACCATAGGTAGTTAATTCAAAAGGTGCTAGATGAGGGGAGGGGGAAATTAATGAATTCTTCTCTCCTCTTGCCAGGAGGTCAGAGGAGAAAGGGCTGCTAGCAGCACCTGGAGTGTTCTGGGGTGTCTGCACAAAAGTTGTCCGTTTCAGTTAGGAATAGCTGTATTCCTCCAGCCAGGGCTATCTCTTCCCCGGGCTCTGACGCTCTGTTGAAGGCCCCAGAATCCAAAACCTGCCCAGAGGGGAGACTGAAGTTTCAAGGTCTGGGAAAGAAGCCCAGAAGGACAGGAGCCTGCTATTGTGTGGGGACTGGTGTGCGGGGGAACTGAATCTGACTCCCAGCTCCCAGGACGTCCAGCCCTGCCCAGCCCAGATACTCATCTTGATCTGATGCTCATGAACCCCGGCCACTGTGCTCATGGATAGGGGATGAATGGCTCCCCAAATTTCTGTAGTTTCCTCCAAGCTACTGGGTCCCCAAGCCACTGCCTCAAGCTGGTCCTGTCTTATGTCCCTTGTATAGCCACTACTAGGATTGCCACTGTTACCCTAGGATCTTAGAACCCTACAGGAGACCTGATCGTATTTCCATTGCCCACTTCATGGGGCTCTGATTTCTAGAGACAACTGACTTTGAACCCCAAGTCTTTTACTTCCACCTCCCCCATTATCTCTATCCCTCTGAGCTGAGTTTGAGTAGGTAGCTCCTTCTAGGGCAAAGGTCATGCCAAACAGGTGGACATTCGTCAGGGAACTGGGATGGCAGTTTCCAGATGACATTCTCTCTTTGGCCATCAAGATCATGATTAACATATTTACAGAGACTACCTGTGGGATGGATAAAAAGGGCCAGAATTTTCTAAGATCCCTACATCACTTGTGGGTTGGGGCAAGAAGAAGCCCAAGAAAGAAAATATTCTAAAATGGCTTATAAGGAGACTCTCGGACCCTGGATAAGCTCGTCCTTCAACACCCAACCTTCTCCTGAGGCTCAGACCAGGGGATCGTGCTTATGGGTGCTTCACCACGAGGGCGCACATAAGGGGGCATGGGACACTTATCCCATTCGGTGCCTTGGTGTCATTCCCTGAGCCTCTGGAAGCCGCGCATATGAGGCATTCCCCTTTGATTCCCAAGTCCCCTGCTCCGAAGGAACAGCCAGCAGCCTCCAGGGACTCTGGCACCAGACTGAACGTCTCCAAATTGAGCGCCGGCCACAGTGGCCCAGGCCCTCCTGCCGGTGCAGTGCCTCAGAGGCCCGCTTTGGGCTGCAGCTCTCGGGACAGTCCCGCCGCCCCCGCGCTCCCCGAGCCTCAGCTTGCAGGCAGGTGCGCGGTGGAAGCGCGCCGTGGAGCGCCGCCCGCCAGCAGCCCAGAGGGGAAGCGGGGAGCCGGCGGGGAAGCCTGGGCTGGAGGCGGCGGCAGGGAGTCAGCCGGCACACGCGCGCGCGCCGCGCTCCGGCCCGCGAAAGTGGCCGACCCCGCGCGGGGACTAGCAGCCGAGCCCAGGCGTTCGGGGCCGGGACGCCGCGGAGGAGGGCGCGGGGGGAGCCGCGGCGGGGCGAGCGCGCTTCGGGGGACAGGGCGGAGGGCGCCGCTTACCCAGCTCGGAGACGTTGGTCTGTCCTTCCGTCCCCGATCCGGCCGCTTCGGCCGCCGGCTGCCGAGGCCGGCGCGCTGCCCCTCTCGCTGCCAGCAGCTCGCGATCACGGGGACGACCAAATCCACACGGAGTCCAGATTCATTAAAATCCACGTCAAGCCCCCAGCCACTTATCTGTATTCCTGAAGTGGCCCCTCGGTCTCCTGTCCGCGCGCCGCTCCGTCCTCCGCCGCCCCGTAACAGCCTTGCCGGGCTCTGACGCCGGCTCGCTGGGGGAACCGGGAGGCGCCGAGGGGGCGTGGGGTGGGTGGCTGGCGGTGTCTCTCCTTGGGAAGCGGCCGAGCCCCGGCTGTCTTCAGATTTTTCCAGCGCGACTTTCCGGGCTCCTCTGACATCAGCAATCGCGGCGCTTCCTTCCCTTCTTGCTCCCGGGTTCATTCACAGTCCCATTTCCTCCGGGAACCTGGCTCTCCAGATCTATTTCGAGGTTCGCTTCGCTCGCTCCGGCGCCCGCGCTCCACACCGCTCCCGAGCTCGCGGGGTCTCTCTCTGGATCGCCTGCTCTCTCGGCTGAAAAATTCCCAGCAACTGCGCTCAGCTGCCCTCCCGCTCCAGTCTGGCGCGGACGCTCCGCCCGGCAGCTCCGGCTCCCGCGGTGGTGGCGGCGGCGGAGCCCTGAGAGCCAGCCTCCCTATATTACCATGCAGCTCATTATCATAGAGGCCGCGCGCGTTAACCCCCTCCCTGCCGGCCGCGCCCGCCCGGGCTGGGGCCGCGCCCGCCACTGGCACAGAGCGCCGCAGCCAGCCCCCTGCCCCCTCCCCCGCCCGCCCGGTCTTCCTCCTCCGCCAGCTGTCAACAAAGGAGAATCAGGTTGGGCATCGGGAGGCCGCCCCGCTGCCTCCCTGTGCGCGGCTCAGCCCGGACCCACCCGCCACCTTAAGTGGCAAAGGGGGCAACGCAAATCCTGCTGGGGCCTGGGGATTTGGGTGGAGGCCTGGAGAGCCCGGCCGGCTGAACCCCCGGTGCGGAGAGCTCAGGACGCCGGCAGAGTGGGAGAGGTCAGTGGGGACGTGGGCTCCCCCTCCCTGAACATCACCTGTCACCGCGCACATCCTGCACATCTCTCTCTTCGTCTTTAATCTGAGGGGTGAGTGGGGAGGAGCCGGCCTTGGCTGATGAGGTTAAGAAGGGGCTCTCAGAATTTGCCCAAGCAAATTTCCTCTGCTTGTGAATCTCAAAAAGCCAACAAGCTGTCAAATGAGGTTTGAAGTTGTTGTTATTAATTATAATTTTTATAATGCGAAGATGAGCCTTGCTCTGAGTCGCAAGCTTCCAGCTCTATTAGGGATCCTGGGCATCTGGCAAGCGGGGGAGGCGGGGACCAGTGGGGAGCTTTCTATATCCAGACCTAGCGGGCCTATCTGGCAGGGGAATCAGAGAGGCGGCGGTAAAAAAAACTTATTTTAATAGCCTAAGGTGAGAGGTGCCTGGTTTCTGGATGGAAATGCCTCGGTGTCTTTATGACCAGTGCTTCCATGTCCTATAGAATCTCAGTAACCCCGTAGACTCAGGACGCGGCTTTGAGAAACAGGCCTGCAAGCTGGATCCCAGCGAGTTCGCAGGATCTGCGCAGTCCCTGCTCCCGATTAGAGCACCGGCGAGTTTACTCAAAACGTCCAAGTATTCTGATGAGCTCCCTCTACTGCCCTCTCGTGGCCACAGTCCTCAGTGGTATAAATAGAAAGAAAGAAAAAAAAAAAAACAAAACACTCCGGAAACCCTAAAGGGAGCCGCAGGGAATTCTCAGAGCAGCAGGGGCCTTAAAAAAAAAAAAAAAAAAAAAAAAAAAAAGGAAAAAAAAAAGGG